>NW_028317885.1:630555-945833 GCF_062004578.1 Staurois parvus | reverse complement strand
AACAGGACAAACAGAGAGGGGAAATCTCCCAGGGACACAGACAGCAATAAGAACCTGACAGGTGTTCCAATCCCTCTCCACTCTACCCAAAAAAAAAAGTTTTTTCTTTAGTTATACCTTAAGGCTTTCTAATCACAAGAATGAAAATACTTCATAATACTCGCTGCCGGTATTCTCACCTTCCAAAGCCTTTTAGTTCACGGATAAGTTCACCTTTTGATAAAAAAAAATTAAAAAATGCACATTTTATTTGCAGGTAAAAAAATGTACATTATTTTTTGCTGCAGAAGCCTGGAAAGCATTGCACCAGCGATAGGCAGATCACCGATGCCATGCAGGTCTCCTGCAGATCTGTCAGTACATCTGCTCGCCCCATACAGGATGTACAAGCAAGCAGATATACTGACAGGAAGACTGAATGAACTACCCCAGTGCTCCACAGTGCCGTGGTAGTTCATTGAGAACTACAAGCTGACAGCCGCTAAGTCTGTCGGGACTAGTAGTTTCTCATTCACAGAGGAGCCCCGCACGGCCACATTTTTAAAAAATTTGACAGCCATCGGGGAGAAGATCCCTCACTAGCTGAAAAAGCTGGGGATCTGCAGGGAGCGGGGGCCAGTGCTTTCATAACATGTTACACTCTGAATATGGGGGTAACATGTTACAAAAGGGGAATTAACCTTTAACCACTTGCCCTCCAGAGGATTTACCCCCCTTCCTGAGCAGGCCATTTTTTTGCATTACGGCTGGTCAATGGTACGATGGTATTTGATTGCCTATGCGTTTTTTATTTATTGCACAATAAAAAATAAAAAAAACTGACAATTTTGAAAAAAAAAACATTATCTTTTGACTTTTTGCTATTAGACATGTCCAGTAAAAAAATTTTAAAAATCACATTTCATCATAAATTTAAGCCAAAATGTGTTCTGCTCCATGTCTTTGCTATAAAAAATCCCAATATGTGTAAAATAATTGGCTTACGTGAAATTTATAGTGTTTACAAATGGCGGTATATATACTGGGTTTTTTTTTTTTACTAGTAATGACGGCGATCGGCAACTTATAGCAGGACTGTGGTGGCCATTCTGACACTGGGGGGAAACTGACCTGTTGTCACTGACATCCCTAGGGACACCAATATAGTGATCAGTGCTAATAAAAACCACTGACACTGCACTAATGGCAGCTGGGAGGAAGGGGTTAACATGTGGGGCGATCAAAGGGTTAACCTGTGTGCTGTGTTACTATGGGGCTGTGTGTTAGTACTATGCACAGCCATGCAAAGCAGTGTGCAGGAGCTGACAGGGAAGAGAACTGTTTTGTTTACAAACCATTCTGCCCCCCCACCCCCCCATCGCAGATGTTTGGCCATAACCAGGTGTGGTGACTGATAGCCGCGGCCGCTAATGATGGCGCGGGGGGTAGGGCACACATGCGCCCACTACCTGGCAATGTAAAATCAAGTATATACACGTGATTTTGTGCACCCGTGCCGCCTTGTAGCAGTACTTCTATATAGGGTGGACGGGAAGCGGTTAATACATTACTGATGTTTACCTTCCTGGTGACACCTCTGGCACGTGTGCATTCTAATGAATATTCTCAGTATCCTGATATGCTGAGATGTGAAGACACCTTTGCTCTAATGACATGATCACAGATCTCCAGTATAGGTTCTCACTCTCACAAGCCTTCCTCTGTTTACTTCCCTGAAACACCATGTGACAAGGAACATCACAGGGGCTGTGTCATCACTTAGGCTACTTTCACGCTGACCTGCGGCAAAAACACATATGCATATTTCACACGTTTATACCGCGGTTGCTGTGCGTTTTGTGGTGTGTGTTAAATGTGTTGCATTGCAAAGCATATTGGTGAATAGCTGGTTGTTAAGGACGTCATCAGGTACTGGCTTCTTAACCACTTGACAACCAGCCTATAGCTGAATGAAGGCTACAGCGCGGTTGTCCAGTTCTGGGAAGGCGTCATACGACATCCTCCTAGAACGCGCCCTCCCGCGTGCCCCCAGCGGCGCGCATCTGGTGATCTCCGTGATTGCTGTGTCCTATATACACAGCTGATCACGTGATGTGGTAAAAGGGCAATCATAGCAGCCTTTTACCACATGATCAGCTGTGTCCAATCACACAGATCACTGGGTAAATGCAGTTGCTGGTCGTCGGCTTCACTCTCCTCACGCTGTCACAGTGTGAGGAAAGTCCTGCCGATAACCGGCAATTGTCTGAAAACAGATTGGCACTGATGATCAGTGCCACCCACATGTGCCCAGCAGTGCTTCCCATCTGTGCTGCCCAGCAGTGGCGCCAGTCAGTGCCCAGCAGTGCTGCCCATTAGTGTAGCATCATCAGTGCCGACTCATCAGTGACGCCTCATCAAAGCACATCAGTGAAGGAGAACAATTACCTGTTTGCAAAATTTTATAATAGAAACAAAGAAACACTTTTTTATTTAGATTTTTTGCTATTTTTTTGTTTATAGAGCAAAAAATAAAACACCCAGAGGGGATTAAATACCACCAAAAGAAAATCTGTGTGAAAAAAAATGATAAAAATGTCATATGGGTACAGTGTTGCATGACCGCGCAATTGTCATTCAAACTGCGCCAGCGCTGAAAACTGTCCTGGGCAGGAAGGGGGTATAAGTCCCCGGTAGGGAAGGGGTTAAAGGCTAAGTTCACCTATCATAACATGTTACACCCATAATCAGGGTGTAGCATGTATTGAATGGACCGACCCCCCCAACCCCCCTGATCTCCGTTGGGACAGCAAGTGGGGGATTTTCTCCTCCATGACGCCGAAGGGGCGGGGGGGGGGGGAATGACGCCGAATGGGCGGGGTGGGGGGTGACGCTGAAGGGGCGGGGGGGGGCGGAATGACACCGAAATGGCGCGGGGGGGGGGGGCTGGCGCTGAAATGGCAGGGGGGGGGGAATGACGCTGAAATGGCAGGGGGGGGGGAGAATGACGCTGAAATGGCAGGGGGGGGGGATGACGCTGAAATGGCAGGGGGGGTGACGCTGAAATGGCAGGGGGGGGGATGACGCTGAAATGGCAGGGGGGGGGGGTTGCGCTGAAATGGCAGGGGGGGGGGGGGTGACGCTGAAATGGCAGGGGGGGGGGGGGGGTGACGCTGAAATGGCAGGGGGGGGGTTAAGACGCTGAAATGGCAGGGGGGGGGGAATGACGCTGAAATGGCAGGGGGGAATGATGCTGAAATGGCAGGGGGGGGGGAATGACGCTGAAATTGCAGGGGGTGGGGGAAATAACGCTGAGGGGGCAGGTGGAAAGGGGAGACGCTGAGAGGGCAGGTGGAGGGGAAACGATGTGGGGGCAGGTGGGGGGGGGCGCTGAGGGGGCAGATGGGAGGGGGACGTTGGGGGGGCACTGATGGGGCAGGTGGGGGGGGAACACTGGGGGGGGCCCTGAGGGGGCAGGTGAACGCTGAGGGGGCAGATGTGAGGGGGACATTGGGGGGGGGCACTGATGTGGGGGGGGGGCACTGGGGGGGCAGCCCCAGCTATGTGTGTCCCTATTACCCCCCCCCATCTCCAGACATGACCTCCTATCAGCCTTTCTATACAGACAATCCCCCCTACCTTCTCCACAAAGCCCCCCGACCTCCTCTATGCGCCCCCCGGCCTCCTCCATCCACCTCCCCGACTCTCCTGCCCTCTGTCCTCCTCACCTGCTCAGCTCCCCCCCCGGAGGCCATCATCCCCGCCCCGGCCGTTCCTTTCCTGTTCCCCTCTCAGCAGCTCCTCTCCTCCGCCTCCCATAGACTTTACATAGCTAAAGATGGCCGCCGTTTTCTCTGTATGGAGCCGACTGGGAAGGGAGACATCTATGGCGAGGAGCGGTATTACACCTGAGACTGCCATCTTCTGGCAGAACTCTATAATAACCATTAAATGGCCCCAATCCTGTGTAATTCTCTGTAAAATCTATAAAATGATAGAACATGGATTTGGTTGTAGTGTTACATGAGCGCCATATTGCCAGGCAGAGTGACAAGGCCGGAAAAGTGACAGTTGGTGACAGTTGGTGCTGAGTCAGCCTGAGGCCTGTGCTGGTAGCTGTGGCGATTGCATCCTCAGACTGTGCCTCCTGCGACTGACTGCGACTCTTCTCATATTTATTACAATACATTGCGATTTCCTTACTAGTGTTCTTCATATTAGATATATTTAAGCTGTTTTCAGGTACTCCGGCATCAATTACTACCAGGATGCCGCGATCTTCACGACGTCCATCTCGTGGAAGGCCATCACGTCTGGAGGGCGGAGACTCTCCCATAGCCCATCGGACGAGGTCCAGAGTGCAACAACGGCAGAGACGGGAGGACCCCGCCATCAGACGGAGCCGATCTCCAAGAGACCGCAACAGGGCTGCTGAGCACCACCCAGAGCCACAGGGAGCACCGGCCATGGAGCCACAGAGAGCACCGGCCATGGAGCCACAGGGAGCACCCGCCATGGAGCCACGCGGCGAGGACCAGGTAATCTGTACCATTTGTTTAGCAGATTGTGAAGATGGAGACGAAAATACTACCCTACCCTGCGCTCACCAATTCCACGATCGCTGCATCCAACAATGGGTTCAACAGAGTGCTACCTGTCCCATCTGCCGGGAGGACGTTCCTAACCCACCAGAGGACCAGGATTTCAACAATCTGAGAGAGCAACTAGATGACATGGGAATCGACTACGTCATCGATTATGAGAATGGCATTGTACACTATTATTTATAATATTATCAGCTTAGATGTATTTATGATATTATATATTTTAAGAGTTTTTCTGTCTTGTAGAAGTTATAGTATTTAATGCTTTGAAAAAAAAAACAAAAAAAAACAAAAAAATAAAAAAACAAAAAAAAACAAAAAAAATATATAGTTATTGAATATTATTATTAGTATTATATATTTTAAAATATGTTCTTTATTGTAGTAGTCTAATAGTTTATGCTTAAAAATTACTTGTATTATTATATTTTTATTGTTATTATTATTATTATATATTTTAAGATATTTTCTGCTCATAGTAGTTAATGATTAAAAAAAAAAAAAATCCAAAAAAATATTGTTATTGTATATTAATATTATTATGATGATATATTTTAAGATGTGTTCTGACTTGAAGTTGTTATAATAGTTTATGCTTTAAAAAAAATAATATTATATATATATAGTTATTGAATATTATTATTAGTATTATATATTTTAAAATATGTTCTTTATTGTAGTAGTCTACTAGTTTATGCTTAAAATTACTTTTATTGTTATATTTAATATTGTTATTATTAATATTACAAATTTTAAGATATTTTCTGCTCATAGTTAATGATTTACAAAAAATACAAAAAAAATTGTTATTGTATATTAATATTATTAGGATGATATATTTTAAGATGTGTGCTGGCTTGAAGTAGTTAGAATAGTTTATGCTTT
This sequence comes from Staurois parvus, assembly GCF_062004578.1. NCBI lineage: Eukaryota > Metazoa > Chordata > Amphibia > Anura > Ranidae > Staurois > Staurois parvus. The sequence continues at coordinate 940,365 of NW_028317885.1, read as the reverse complement.
AAAAAAAAAAAAAAAATTATATATATATATATATATAATATATAACATTTTTGGGGACATATTTGATTTAAAAATTGTTTTATTGAGTTACTGTTTTATTGTTAACCAATGCCGTTTTCTTTGCAGGAATGCCATTTAGCTGCAGCACTGACCTGTATATTCTGACAGCAACAGGAACTTGCTCTGAGAATATACATACGTCAGTGTGGGCAGCGCTGTTGGATGAGATTTTTCATTCGCAGTTAAAAAAGAGCATATATGCCGAAGCATAGGGGCCTGGGGTGGCCAGTGGGTGGATGGCCCCTATGCTTCGGTATATATTTTTAAAACAAATTGTTGGCAGAGATTCCTTCATCCACATCGACCGATGTGAATAGAGGAATCTGTTAGTTTTTTTTTTTTTTCGTTCAGCCCATGGGCTGAACAAAAAAAGAAGAACGTTTCATATGTGCCCACCATTAGAAGTGGGTGGATGTAGGGAGGTATTCTAATGGTGGGCATACCACACACTTTTTCTGGCAGAGATTTCTTCTTTTTTAATTCAGTACACAGGCTGCATAGAAGAAAAAAAGAACATAGCATATATACCCAACGACGTACTGGTACATCACCGGACTTTGAGTGGTTAGATCAGGATCCTAATTTTCTACTAAAAAATCCAAATTTTTTTCAGCTGGCGATCGGTTTTCATGTAAAAGCAATCCTAGTGGCTAATTAGCTGCAGGATTGTTTTTACAAGAGAAGATGCCTCCCCCCCTCCCCCACTGTTCTCAGGCTTTCCCGTCGTTCCATCGGGGGAACCTGAGAATGCAGCCGGAGTTTCTGCCAGCTAACCATAGATTTGACTGGAGACCGGAATGGTGCCAATCATCTCCATAGTCTAAGAAATCAGAAGCTTACCAGCATTTCATCACTTCAGTTTTGCAGGATATAAACAGCGCCATTTGTAAATTGGGGAAAGCATCTGATCACACCGATCTTGGTGAGATTAGATAATGTAAGAGCAGAAGAGATATCTAGAGTCAGACCCCAGATTTCTCAAAAATGAATGTATGACAATGTGCATCGCAGTTATAGGGGATATTTGCATTCCCTGAGATAGCAGTAAAAGTGATTAAAAAAAAAATGAAAGGGACAGTGTAAAAATAATGTAAAAAATAAAAAAAAACTTTAAACTCCATGACAAAAACATTTTTTTTTTTTTTTTTTACACAAAGTTGTCACCTAAATGATATATTGCTCACACAAGCCATGGGTATATGTGGAATTACATATACAAAATACATTCTGCTACATCTCTTGAGTATGGGGGTACCACATGTGAGAGACTTTAGCAGTCCAGCCAAGTATAGGACCCCAAAATCCAATATGCTCCTTCAGGCGTTTAAAGGGCTTTATTTACTCATTACACTTCCTGACTACCTATCACAATTTAGGAGGCCCTGAAATGCCAGGATAGCACCAATCCCCCCCCCAATGATCCCTTTATGGAAAGTAGATACCCTAAGAAATTTGATAAGAAGCATGGTAAGTATTTTTCAGATCTCATTTGTTGCCACAAGTTTTTGGAAAATGAAGAAAGAAAGCAAAAACATTTTTTTTTTTTTTCTTATATTTTAAAACCTTGTGAGAAAAAATTAGATTGGCAAAATACTCACCATGCCTCTTTTTAAATTCCTTGGGGTGTCTACTTTCCAAAAAGGGTTTATTGAGGGGGGAGGGGGGTTAGTGCTATCCTGGCATTTCAGGACCTCTGAAACTGTGATAGGTAGTGAGGAAGTGAAATGAGGAAGTTACGCACCGTCAAGCTTTCAAAGTGGTCATTGGATTTCAGGCTCCTGTATGTGGCTAGGCTCCCAAAAAGTCTCTCACATGTGGTACCCCCACACTCGGAAGAAGTAGCAGAATGTATTTTGGGGTGTAATTCCACATGTACCCATGGCTTGTGTGAGCAATATATCATTTAAATGACTAGTGACTGGTATTTTAGCAACTCAAGAAATGTGATGGGCAGTCAGAAAGTAAAAGCTGTGTGAATTCCATTCTCTATACCATAGTTTGAAGATCCTATAACTTTCACACAGAGCAATCAATATTCACTTACTGGGATTTGTTTTTACCAAAAACATGTAGCAGAAAAATAGCACAAAAAAATAAATCAAATACCACTGAAAGAAAGCTCTATTTGTGTGAAAAAAGGAATGAAATTTTGTTTGGGTACAGCTATTTTCTTTCTGTTGTAGTTAATAATTTGAAAAAAAAAAACAAAAATTAAAAAACAAAAACAATTATACCGTTATGGTTTCTATTATTGATATTATACACTTTTTTGCTTTGAATCTAGGAGCCAGCTAAAAAGAGTTATGAGACATTTTTTTTTAGCTTAGTGTAGGTTGACAGCATCTGGGACTTCACGCAATGGGATCTGCCATGCGGCAATCATTGCAAAACAGCACCATGTTTTTAGGCGCCATTGAAAATGGAACCTGAACCTGCGTTTTGCGATCACAGTGATTCTACTGCAATCCCAAACACCCAGATGTGAATGGAGCCACCTTAATTCACATATGCAATTCTAGATTCATTTTGAAACTCACAGATTCGCATGAAAGGCTAGATATTTTGTGTTCCTATTGAGGTGGTCCACACAGATGTGATCCACACACACTGTGTTTTGGGTGCCATTATGAAAAGGGTCCTGTGCACGTTTGTAGCTATGCGTTCCAGACTCGCAAGTGATAGAGCAGACTGGCATATGGAGATAAGTGTTCACATAGGATTGCTATTGACAGAAGTTTTCCCATTGATGTCCATGGGAGACGTTTTCCCATAGAAGTCCACGGGAGACGTTTTTCCATTGAAGTCCACGGGAGACTTTTTTCCATTGAAGTCCACGGGATGCGATTTCCCATTAAAGTGCACGGGACACGATTTACTATTAAAATGCACAGGGCACAATTTCCCATTAAATTGCAAAGGGCACAATTTCCCATTAAGGTGCAAGGGGCACGATTTCCCATTAAACTGCATTAAATCAGGAGTGGGGGGGTGAAAGAGAAGTAGTGATGTGGTCTGCATCATCGAGCAGGTGCGGCCTAATTTTACAGCGGGCGTTAAAGAGACATTGTTGCACCAATGATCTCTGTATGCTATACTGTATGTATGCTGTCCCTGCCTACCACGTAAAAATCTTCCCCAGTGAAAACTTTACAACTTTTATTCCCTAAAAAACCAACACCCATCACTCACCTATGCACCTCCTATCCACTGCTCACCTCTCCCCCATGTCCAAAGCTCTCCTCTGTACCACTGTTCAAAGCTCACGCCTGTCCACAGCTCACCCATGTATCCCTCTCCAAAGCTCACCTCTATATCTCTGTCCAAAGCTCACCCCTGTATCCCTCTCCAAAGCTCACCTCTATATCTCTGTCCAAAGCTCACTCCTGTACCCCAGCCCACAGCTCACTTCTGTACCCTTCTCCAAAGCTTACTTCTGTACCCCTGCCCACAGCTCACCCCTATACCATGACCACAGTTCACTTCTGTACTCCGTCTCCAAAGCTCACCTCTGTACCCCTGCCAAATCTCACCCCCATACCCTGTCCACAGTTCACCTCTGTACCCCTGTCTATGGCTCACCCATGTACCCTGCCCGCAGCTCACCCTTGTACCCCTGTCCACCTCTCACCCCAGTACCCTGCTCGCAGCTCACATCTTTACCCCTGTCCACCGCTCACCCCTGTACCCTGCCTGCAGCTCACCCCAATACCCTGGCTGCAGCTCACCTCTGTACTCCTCTCCAAAGTTAACCTCTGTACCCTGCCACAGCTCACCCCTGTACCCTACCCACAGTTCACCTCTGTACCCCTTTACACCGCTCACCCCTGTACCCTGCTTGCAGCTCACATCTTTACCCCTGTCAACCGCTCACCCCTGTACCCTGCCCGCAGCTCACCCCAGGACCTTGCCCGCAGCTCACCCCAGTACCCCTGTCCACCTGTCACCCCAATACCCGTCCCGCAGCTCAACCCAATACCCTGGCTGCAGCTCACCTCTGTACTCCTCTCTAAAGCTCACCTCTGTATCCCTGCCACAGCTCACCCGTGTACCCTGCCCACAGTTCACCTCTGTACCCCTTTCCATCACTCACCCCTCTACCCTGCTCGCAGCTCACATCTTTACCCCTGGCAACCGCTCACCTTTGTACCCTGCCCGCAGCTCACTCCTGTACCCTGCCCGTAGATCACCCCTGTACCCTACTCGCAGCTCACCCCAGCACCTTGCCCAAAGTTCACACCCTGTACTCCTCTCCAAAGCTCATTTCTGCACCCACCAGCAACAGAAGAATTTACTTTTATGCTAAAATAAATATTAACGTTAAACTTTCACCAGTGCTCATCTCTGCCCTCCACGCTTTTCTCATCAATTCTTACTTCTGCACCCCTCACCTAATCTGCCCACAGATTAAAAAGATCAGAGAGCCAGAATAGAATTGCCAGGCTTAGTAGCTGATAAGCTGGAGGGTGGTAGGGCGGGATGGCTTACTAGCTGATGAGCGGGAGGGAGGGCAGAAAGTGCCAGCGCCTCGTGTGTGGACACTGCACACTCCCCATTCAGAGGTGCAGAGATAAAGAGGCTAGTTAGAGCTGAAGCTGCAAGTGCTTAAGTCACTGGAATGAATGATGTGAGTGCCGTGCATTCTTTCTGCACTGTGTGCAAGGGCAGGGAGAGCTGTAGAGAGCCGCCCGCTGGGTTAGCTCAGCTGTGCTGTCACAGGGGAGCCGGGCAGTAGATAGTGCTGAGCACAGGGCTGGTGTTGGAAGTAGCGGAATGCCATTCCGCCATGTTCCAGATGCAAAAAAAAGCCCTGAATATCTCACTTTACTAGTTTCTTCCCCGGCCAGGAACACAAGGACCAGGAAATTACATTTTACATGCCACTTCTGGCTCATTAACAGAAAGGGAAGATCCATTTACTGATCTTCCTCCCATCTACCCAGCGGCACACAGCATGCTGGTTCTGGGTTCGCCCATGGGTGTAGAATCTGGAAATCCAGTGAAAGGAGGAGCTAAGATTGCTGGTGGGTGGATATCAGAAGAGAAGGTTTAGGGCCACCTTTTAGGAATAGTTCACCTTTCCACCAAATCTGTCAATGCACATGTTAACCTTTCAGAAAAAAATTTTTTTTATTCTTTTTCTATTTAACATACAAAAAAAAAAAAAAAAAAAAAAAAAAGGATGGTGATTGGCCGGCTGTAAGGGGTGGAGGAGGCCGGATTTTTTTTTTTTTTTTTTTTTAAGCATCTTGCAAAAAAGAAAAAGTAGCGTGATTGGCTGGCTATAAGGGGAGGATGAGGAGGCAGGATTCTGTTTTGTGACACTAAATGATATCTTTATTTTTCAAAACAATCCGTACACATCTATCACTTAATGTCTGTATAATCTATTTCTCTGCCTCCATCTAACATCCTCTGTGAGCTCCAAAACATCTCCTTTTCCCTCTCACTTCTGTTTTTGAAAATAACATGTGAGGTGAGATCGGCATTTTCCGAGATATGTGGAATCGATCTGGCAGAAGTGCTTGAGTGTAACTAGTTTTTTTTTTTTTTTACACATTTTTTACTAAACTTTCTAAACTTTTTATTTTTCTATCACATAGGGACAAAAGATCCCTATGTGATGCATTTTTGGTGACAGGTTCTCTTTAATGAGACATTAGGGTCTAAAAAATCCCTGATATCTCACCTGCGCTTCAATGAAACTAATAGAGTGCAGACTGCACTCCACTAGTTTCTTCACCAGCCATACTGGCTGGGGAAAGTGACATTTTATATGTCGCTTCCGTGTCATTAACAGAAATGGGAGATCAGCAAGCATTCTGTAAGGACTTGGGTCTGAGACTGTGACTTCTGTGATGCCCGGCTGTGGCTCTTCTCGCTGTGCTATCCTATGGACAACCTTGCCTTGCAGCTTGTTTCTGGGGAACCTTGAACTCCTTTCTCTACCCACGGACTTCCCGATTTAAGCCATGTCCCTACACTTTCTATTAGCCAGATTATTGTGTTCTTCTCCAGCCCGTATGTTGCTCCTTTCACTACTGTTGTCTTCTGTATCTTCACTAACGCTCGTTACTGACCTTGGCTTGTACTGTATATCAACTTCACTTCTGTTCAGGGGCGGACTGACCATTTGGGAACTCGGGCAGTGCCGGAGGGCCCGATGTCAGAAGAGGGCCCCATGAGATGCCACTGGTACCTTTCATAGGCTTTTTTGGGTGTGGTTTGAGTGTGGGCGAGTACACAGGGGCCCCATGATAACCTATTGCCCGGGGGCCCCATGAGTTGTCAGTCCGCCCCTGCTTCTGTTTGATCCCAAACTGAAACCATTCATTATCAACCTTTGGCTTAATGCTCGACTTCGCTTCCACTTAATCCCAACCGTAAACCACTTCTTACTGACCATTGGCTTGCTTACTGACTAGCTTTCTGCTTGATCCCTACCTGCTACATCTGCTACCACACTCCGGCTTAATCACCTCCTGGTGGGGTGATTCTGAGGAGCACGAGCTTGCACTAGCATGCAGCAAATACTATCTCCACAATCACACCTATATTAAGATTAAGGGAAACCCTACTGGCAAATTTAAAAAACAACTTCAGAATTTAGTTATGAACGCAAAAGATGTGGGAATCCTAGATGAGAAGGAAACAAAATATCTTATTCCTTCCAAATGTAAAATCCCAGTGTTCTATTATCTGCCAAAAATCCATAAGAGTTTAAATTTAGAGAAAAATTAAAATAGATTTATTTTTGCAGCCTATTGTAAAACAAATGCCTGCCTATTAGAAGGATGGACAGGATATCACTGAATTGATTGAGAATATAGAGGTCACACAGAATACCATACTAGTTACTATTGATGTAAATTCATTATATACTAGCATCAGACATGAAGAGGGTATTGGAGCAGTTAAATGGGCTCTAAAGAATACACTGAGATCCATCGGAGGCAGAGGAAATTCATCATTCAATTACTAGAGATCGGCATGCTTAACAATGATTTCTGGTATGAAGGAGATTTTTGTCCAGAAAAAAAGTGTGGCAATGGGTGCAAAATTTGCACCTAGCCTAGCAAATATGTTCATGGCGAGATGGGAACATGAAGAAAGTTTTGGGAAGGTATGGAAAGGGTTAAGAACATGGAAGAGATTTACAGATGATATCCTGGTGATATGGAGTCACTACAGGTTTTTTTTAAAACACAGAAAATAATCCACGGTTTTTCCCAGACTATAAATGTTGAATCAGTAAATTTTCTAGATTTATGTATTTTTAAAGATAATGAGAGATTATATACAAAAACATACTTTAACCACTTGCCCTCCTGAGGATTTACCCCCCTTCCCAACCAGGACTCTTTTTGCTACTCGGCGCTACACTAATTCAACTTATAATTGCGCGGTCATGCAATGCTGCACCCAAACGAAATTTCGGTGGTATTTGATCACCTGTGCGCTTTTTATTTTTCACGCTATAAAGAAAAAAAAATAAAAAAATTTTGAAAAACGATATTTTTTACTTTCAGCTATAAAAAATATATAGTAAACTCAAAGTTAGTTATAAATTTAGGCCAAAATATATTCTGCTACATGTTTTTGGTAAAAAAAAATCCCAATAAATGTATATTGATTGCTTTGTGTGCAAGTTATAGCGTCTAAAAACTATGATATAGATACTGCAATTTACGCCATTTTTTTGCTATACAGCACTGCGCTAGTTTAACGGACAATTGGCCGGTCATGCAATACAGTACATAAATGAAATTTACATCCTTTTTTTTTTTCACAAATTGAGCTTTTTTTTGCTATAAAACATGTCCACTAAAAAAAATTTGGACTTTTTGCTATAAGACATGTCCACTAAAAACATGTAAAAATCAAATTTAGTCATAAATTTCTACCAAAATGTATTCTGCGACATGTGTTTGCTTAAAAAAAATCCCAATACATGTAAATTAATTGGTTTACGTGAAAGTTATGGTGTCTACAAATGGCGGGAAAGATACTGGGATTTTTTTTTTATTATACTAATAATGGCGGCGATCTATGACTTATGGCGGTGATCAGTGATTTATGACAGTGATCAGCGACTTATGGTGGGACTGCGGCGGACATTTTGACACAGGGGGGGAACTGACTTGGGGTCATTGACATCCCCAGTGACACCAATACAGTGAGCGCAAAAAAAAAAACCACTGACACTGTACTAATGGCACTGGGGAGGAAGGATTTAACTTTTTTATTCAATGAAAGAGTGCGGGGGTGTGTACTGCACGGGAACACGCTGATCCGGAGAGATAAACTCTTCTCTCTACAACGTCCTGTACTCCATAACCTGATTCTGTTGCCTGTATCTGATCTGACCCTGACTAAGAAAGAACTCCGCCTGCACCAACCCGGCTTGTCCCTGACTATCCGCTTGCCTGCTCCCTTGTACCTGATCTACCCGATTGATCCTGACTCGGCTTGTCTGATGCTGCTGCACCTACGTTCCTGTATCCGCACCTGGCCTGTATCCTGGTTACCGCCATACCTGCTGCTGAAACTACGTTCCTGTATCGTACCTGGCCTGTATCCTGGTTGCCGCCATACCTGCTGCTGAAACTAGGTTCCTGCATCCGCACCTGGCCTGTATCCTGGTTGCCGCCATACCTACCTGCTGCTGCACCTATGTTCCTGCATCTGCACCTGGCCTGTATCCTGGTTGCCGCCATACCTACCTGCTGCTGCACTTACACTCCTGCACCCGCACCTGGCCTGCACCCGGATCTTCTGAGTCATCACCTGCCTACAGTCATCTCAAGACCCACCAGGCACTCGTGCCACTCCTGGCTCGGTGCCCTCTGACCCCACTATCAGGGGCTCCGAGCGGGAGTAGAAAGAGGACGCCCTCCTCTCCACGTCAGGCTCCCCAACCAGGTACGTGACAGTTACCAAATAAACCTGGGTTTATATATAGAAAGGCATCGAATCTATGGACCAAGCTGGTTCAAAATATAATTTCCCCTCCAAGGAAAAATCCAATTAAGATGTTTGATCTCAAAGGGTTTTTCCCATGTAAAAAGTGTCATATTTGTAAAACAACAGGGATGAAAACTAGGAAAATAGAGAGCTTTATGTCACAGGTTATGAAGAAAGAATTTAAGATTGATTAGTTCATAACATGCACTACCCCTTATGTGACCTATTTATTGGAAAGTTCATGTAAACTTCAATATGTAGGCAGAACGACTAGGCCACTGTATAAAAGACTCAGAGAACATGTCTAATATGAAGAAGGGGAAGAAGGACCATAATTTGTCCAGGCATTTTAGAGACGTCCACAAATGTGATCCAACACAATAACGATTTTGTGGAATAGATAAAGTGGAGGGACACTGGAGAGGAAGTAACAAAATTATAGAAATCTCTAAAAATGAAATGTTTTGAATTTTCCAACTGGACACTTTGAAACCTAAAGGTCTGAATGTTGATCTGGACATTAATTGTTTTATTTCAGACACAGAAATAGTTTTATTACAGTATATATTATATTAAATAGGGATTTAAGTCTAAATCTCCTATACCCAGCTCTGGGATATTAGCATACTGGTGGAGTGTAATGGTAATTACTATTTATATTCTAGCTGGGCTTTTAGCTCATTAAAGAGATATCGTTTGGATGACGAGTTCTATTAGTTTCTATTAGTTTCTAGTCTATTTTAGTTATTTTAGAATAGATATTTAGGGGATTAGGAGTAGTTGCCTTTCTGCTGGATTATAGGTATTTTAGATTAACTATTGGTATTTTAATACATGGTAATTGGGTTTTATCATAACTGTGTCTAGGTGCCTTATTTGTATTTTTAAACTCATAAATGTTTAACCAAAATTGTATAGTTTTATATATGGGTAAAATATTCCCATTTATTTGTCCACTAATAGATTTATGAGGTATAATATGCTATGGGGATTATTTATAGGATTCATTTGCATATAGTGTTATGGATATTGTATATTAATAACAATTAATTTATTCATATTTATTTATGAGATAGCCGGGGGATTTTTTTAAAAATTGTGTATTTATTATTATTATTTATTTATCTAATATTTATTTGAATAGTGGATGGATAGTGCATATACAATTGATACCACTAGATGGCGTTGGGTATACTATTATGCATTGCTGCTATTGTTATTGTATGTAAGTATATATGTGCGGGTATAGAGTGTTATGTCAGTTATGCCCCCCTGATATGTATATAGAGCATTATACATACTTGCATTTATATACTGGCCCATTTGAGTTGATGGTTTTCATTTATTTTATCAGTGGGCTAATGCCCTATTTCAAGATGGAGCAATCGGTCTGTGTTAAGGGGAGGAGTGAGAGTATATAAGTGGCCGCCGATCTGACGTACACACCCTTTGTAAAGAAGTCGGAAGTGACGAAACGCGTCAAGGACGTGACGTCGGACATAGACGTAGACCGGAAGTTGCGGAGTGGCCATCTTGATTGAAGTTTATTCACTGATTGACGTTTTTTCTGAGGATTCATGTTCCCCGCAATGGAGGATAATGTGTTTTACTACTGTTTTAATTGTAAGCATAACTTTAATAAACTAGACCCTTTTTCTAAGACTTACTACACTCTAAGGATCTTGTTCTTTGACCCATGTCATGATGCCATATGGAGACTGAGCAGGGCAGGGATTATCAGATGAGGAGAGCCATTTATACTTGTGGAAGTGTTTAGTCCGGTAAGGTGCATGGTGTGTAAGGTGACGGGGAGTGGATTCACATTACACTAATGCTGTGAAAAATAAGGGGAGCACTTTTTGGTATCCCAAAGGATATTGCACTATTGCATGTTTTTGTCGGAGGTAATACTGATGGGAGAAAAGGACGGCTTGGAGCACCAGTTTTTGTGTATTATTATGAGATTGAAAGTCATTTACAAGTTTTCATAGGGTAAGGGTGTTTAATACAGCCGCTTAGAAGTGGACACTGAGTGGCTTGACACTTTATTAGCACCGGGTGGTTATTATATTCCCTAATGTTTTGTGGGGTAATGCACTATGCAGAATTTTCTTTTTGAGGAACACATGGATATAAAGAAAGCCTTTTTTATTATTATTATTATTATTATTATTATACTGTATTTATAAAGCGCCAATAGTTCGCTCAGCGCTGTACATTACTTTATGAAGGTGAATTAATTTTAGGAGCACAAATTCACATTGATTTGAGGATATCACAGACGTCAAGAGACTGTTTTCCTAAATACTATCTCCACCATCAGGAGCTCTGGTGAAGACCGGTTGGTACTTAGACCCTGCACCTCGGGTAACCCTGCATCATCCATTAGGATGACCTGCCAATGTACTTATCCTGCTGGTCTGTGGGAACCTCTCTACTGCTACAGCTACTGGTCTTCGGGCCTGACCCCAGGCCAAGACCTATTCACTGATCTACCTCCCCTCTACCTAGCAGCATCAATCATTCTGGTCCTGAGTTTCAGATGGGGACAAAAAGTCCGGAAAAAATAATGAGGGTGCATGGGGTTAACAGGCATTCTTGGGGGCATGTGGAAGAAATCCAGCAGAAGTGCTTGGGTATAACTTAAATTTTTTACACAATTTTTTCTAAGTCTTTTTTTCCCCATCACATAGGGGACATAAAGTCCCTCATGTGATGCATTTTTGGTGATTGACTCTTGATGTCTCACCTGCTCTGGAATGAAACTAATAGAGTGCAGTTCTCGTACTGGCTGGGAAAAGGGACACCACCACCCAGAAGTAACTCTTATATGTCCCTTCTGAGTCATTAACGGGAAGGGGAGATCAGCAAATGGACATTTACAGATCTCCCTAACAACTACATGGTGGTATCTGCCATGCTCGTCCCAGGATAACTGGGATCAGGCACGGAGCCTGGAAATCTGGTGGAGGAGGAACCAAGATTGCCAGTGGGGGACACCAGAAGAGGACGTTTGGGTCCACTCTGTGCAATACCATTACACAGAGAAGGAAAGAATGACATGTTTGTTATTTTACTTTAAAAAAAAAAAAAAACCAGAATTTGCAACCGCTTTAACAGGAAAGGGAGAGCTCCCTCCCTTCTACCCGCTATGCTGGGGCTGGGTTTGCTAAGCGCAGTGCCTGGAAATACAGGTGTAATATGGTGGAAAAGGAACTTAGACTTTAGAGGGTCAGTTCACCTTTCCCTAACATTTGCCAATACATTTTAAGTGCCTTGCAAAGAAGAGAAAGGAGTGTGATTGGCCGGCTATAAGGGGAGGAGGCAGGATTTTTTTTTTTTTAAGCATCTTGCAAAAAAAAAAACAGAAAGGCGCATGATTGGTTGGCTATAAAGGGAGGAGGAGGCTGCAATTTTCTTTTTTTTAAGCATCTTGCAAAAAAGAGAAAGGACCGTGATTAGCTGGCTATCAGGGGAGGAGACCGGATTTTTTTTAAGCATCTTGCAAAAAAGAGATTGACTGGATAGCTATAAGGGAAGGAGGAGGCCTGATTTTTTTTTTCTAAAACAGGTCTGGTTCTAAAGTGCAATTCAACAGACATGTTATGAACAAGCCTTTATTTAGAATTACTGCTCCGGATGGTGCTAATGTGAGACCCCTTCAATATAATGTAATGACCACCCAGCCCAGAGAATGAGTATATGCAACTTTCTGAAAACAGAACTAAACTTCCATTGCCATAATCAGTGAGCAGGCAGGCTTTTTATTGCTAAAGAGACATGCAGTGTTTCTGCAGTAAAATACAGCTGCCCGCTGTCTTCTCTGGCTATGTAAACTGAGCTGCACATGCGTATGGTCACTGTGTGCTGGGATGATGACCTCCTGAGCATGTGCAGAAATGACTTCATCCTGCACCAGCCAACGAAGATGGCTGATAGCTAACACTGCCAGGGGAATCATATGCATGGTCGTGTGTGAAGATATGCGCATGTGTATAATACAACTCTCAAAAACAAGAACTGGACGTGCCCCAACTCATGCACATGTGTAAGCACATTAGCATGGTCAGCACACTCACGCACATGAGCTTGAGCGAGCATGGGTGTTTGGCACTCACTTGCCTGGTTGCGGTGATATTCAGATGGTAGGGTTAGAATTTGGCGTAAAAAACATGAAAGCATGAATCCATCCTGCCTTGTATCCTACGGTTCAGGCGGGTGGTGGTGGTATAATACACACACATCAATTCAGGGAAGTCAAACCTCTTGCTCTATATGTTGAATTTATTCCAGGTAACAACTGCACAACAATGGTTGAGCTTACCTGCACCTGGTGAAGAGTGGGGACACTTGAAACGGTTGTGCAACTGTTAAACCTGAAATGAATTAAACATATTGAGTGAGACATTTTGGAATGCAACGACTTTCCTGGATTGATAGGTCTCTGTGACAGTTTGGAGCCTGTCAGTTACCGGCTATATTTATATATACTGTATCTCTAATCTTACAAATGTATCGGGCTACATTGGATCCAATCAAGCTCTGTATATATATCTCCAAGGGCCAATTATACATGACAGAAGCAGAGCACACTGGAGAGTGCAGATAAAACCACTTTAATAAAGAAAACATTTACATTGTACCTGCATACAAGTGAGTTGATCAGTGCCTATCACCAGAATCTGCTCATCCAGAGGTATACCATATTCCAGTTAACTATGGAAACCATCCCCCAAATGTTTGGGATTTTTATAGGCAGAAATACTCAAACAGGTATAAAAGTAAACTTTTTTTGTAGATTCACAATAAATAAAACAATACTTATAAAATACAGTCATGGCAAAAATTACTAGCACCCCTACATTTCTGTCAGACAATGCACCACTTCGCCCCAGAAAATTGTTGCAATTATAAATGTTTAGGCATTCTCATATTTATTTCTTTTGTTTGTTTTGGTATGAGACATAAAAGTGGAGGAACAAAAAGCCAAATCTGACACATTCAATGCAAAATGCCAAAAATGGAATGGACAAAATTATTGGTACCTTCAACCCACCAGTTACAGTACATAGGGAAAACTTGAAATGTACAATTTGTCATGCAAGACCCCAAGCGTTTCAGAGTCATAATGCTCCTTCTTAAGTGATATTTCTGCATGAAAGATAGTGTGATCTATGGAACAGAAATTGCAATTTTTGAATACATACACTATCAATATACAGATATATGTAAGTATGCAATACTCACACTAGAGTGAATCAAAAGTTCAAACATCAGCCGTAGCATAAAAACAAACCACATGGCCACCACTTCCCCACTTGCGTCCCCTTATGGTTCCAGCTATCTGTGGCTCATCAAACAGTCACTGGGGCCGTCTAAGTGATAGGTACATAAGGTAGGCTGCATTGATGTCAGTCAATACAATCAAAAAAAGATGTAAAAAGGAAGTAACTGCCAAACACCCACCAACTGCTGTTTATGATAGATGTCTGCACAGATAAGGGCAAAAAGCATCCATCTAAGATGACAGTTAGTATTGGATGTTGGAACAGAAGACAGTTTTCTACAAGAGAAACAAAATGTATAAATATATATATATATATATCAAAACATTCATTTAGAAGTATATTAAAGTAGAGGCAAATATTTCAGTGGAGAAGCATTAAACAGAGGCTCCCAAGTCACCAAAACAAACATATCCACCAAGTCAATATACTCACCAAATTGTAATCGATCTTATTTATTTTGGTGATTTGGGTGCCTCTGTTTAATGCCCCCAGTGAAATATATGCCTCTACTTTAATATACTTTCAAAAGAAAATCTTTGATTGAGATATATATATATTATACATATTATATATACAGTATATATATATATATATATATACATACATACATACATACATACACACACACACACACACACATACATACATACAGTGCTCAGTATATATATATATATATATATATATATATATATATATACACACATATATATATACACATACATACAGGTATATAACTTGTATATAATTCTCTTCTGTTCCACCATCCCAATACTATTTATCATCTTATATGGATGCTTTTGAAATTATCTGTAGACATCTATCATGAATAGCAATTGGTGGGGTGTTTTGCAGTTTCTTCCCTTTTCACATCTTTTTTGATTGTATTGACTGATACTAATGCAGCCTTCTTTACTTACCATATCACTTAGGCAGCCCCAGTGGCTGTTTTTAACTTTTCACTCACTATAGTGTGAACAGGGGCAGACTGACCATTTGGAAACTCAGGCACTGCTCGAGGACCCGTGGTCAGTAGGGGGCCCCATGAGATGCCCCTGGTACCTTTTTCATCGGCTTTTTTGAGTTTGGGCAAGGACACAGGGGCCCCATGATCCCCTATTGCCCGGGGCCCCATGAGTTGTCAGTTCGCCCCTGAGTGTGAGTATTGCATTCTTATATAGATATATTGATTTTGATGCATCGTATATATAATGATATTCTATACATTCTAAAATTGCAATTTCAGTTCCATAGATTACCCCACTCTCTATTCAGAAATACCCCGAAGAAGGAGCTTTATGACTCTGAAACACTCGGGATCTTGTATGACAAATTCTACATTTCAAGTTTTCAAAGTGGCACATAATTGTGAAGTGGAAGGAATGAGAAATGGTTTTCAACATTTTTTATAAATAAATATGTGAAAAGTGTGCCGTGCATTTGTATCCAGCCCCCCGGAGTCAATACTTTGTAGAACCACCTTTCACTGCAAATACAGCTGCAAGTCTTTTTGGGGATGTCTCTACCAGCTTTGCACATCTAGAGAGTGAAATTTTTGCCCATTCATCTGTGCAAAATAGCTCAAGATCTGTCAGACTGGATGGAGAGTGTCTGTGAACAGCAATTTTCAAGTCTTGCCACACATTCTCAATTGGATTTAGGTCTGGGCTTTGACTGGGCCATTCTAACACATGAATATGCTTTGATCTAAACCATTCCATTGTAGCTCTGGCTGTATGTTTAGGGTCGTAGTCCTGCTGGAAGGTAAACCTCCACCCCGGTCTCAAGTCTTCTGAAGACTTTAACAGGGTTTCTTTTAACCACTTCAAGTCCGGACACTTTCACCCCCTTCCAGGCCAATTCAGCTTTCAGCGCTATCACACTTTGAATGACAATTGTGCAGTTATGCAAGACTGTACCCATATGAATTTTTTAGCATTTGTTTTGAGACAGATAAAGCTTTATTTTGGTGCTATTTATTCACCATTGTGATTTTTATTTTTTTGCTATATAAATGAAAAAGTCCAAAAATTTAGAAAAAAAAGTGTTTTTCTTATAACATTTTGCAAATACATAATATTTCAACATAAATCTTGACCAACATTTATTCAGTTATCTTTTTAGTAAAAACAAATAACCCGAATTAGTTTATAATCAAAAATTATAATAAAAAAATATATATATGTATTTTGATTTTATTTTTTTATATTATAATTTATTTTTTTTTTTTTTACATACTGTCACCCTAGCAGTACAGTGTCACCATGGTGACAATATACTACTTGTGGGGGTGATGAAGATTTTTTTTTTTTCTTTTACACTGATTGCCTTTACACCCATAAAGGCTGTAAAAGCAATAATTTCTCCTTCTCTCTGGCTGCATTCTTGCAGCCATTGAGAAATACTGTGTGAGCTGTGATTGGTCACAGCTTGTCAAATGGTACAAGGGTGTTATGAATAGCCTTGTACCATGTGACCTCTGTGATCATTCACAGATGTCACACGTAGTAAGCAATGATGTCAGAAAAGACATCTTGCTTACTACTCTGCAAGTGATCACTGATTGGCTAATCAGTGATCACATGAATGGGACCTCACACGACGATCGGTGTTCCACTGTGTCCGGAGGACACTCCCAGGGAGCGCGCACACGCAGGGAGAGGGCCACCCGCTCATGCACTGCCACCGTCCAGGCGTTTATATATAACAGCCAGATGGCAGGTGGTTAAGATTGCCCTGTATTTAGCTCCATCCATCTTCCCATGAACTCTGACCAGCTTCCCTGTTCTTGCTGAAGAAAAGCATACCCACAACATGATGCTGCCACCACCATGTTTTACGGTGGGGATGGTGTGTTCAGGGTGATGTGATTTGCAATGTTAGTTTTCTACCACACATATCGTTTTGCTTTTAATACAAAAAGTTCAATTTTGGTCTCATCTGACCAGAGCAATTTCTTCCACGTGTTTGCGGTGTTCCCCACATGTCTTCTCTCAAACTGCAAACTGGACTTCTTATGGCTTTCTTTCAACAATGGCTTTCTTCTTGCCACTCTTTCATAAAGGCCAGATTTGTGGAGTGCACAACTAATAGTTCTCCTGTGGACAGATTCTCACACCTGAGCTATGGATCACTGCAGCTCCTCCACAGTTACCATGAGCCCCTTGGCTGCTTCTCTGATTAATGCTCTCCTTCCCCTGCCTGTCAGTTTAGGTGGACGGCCATGTCTCGGTAGGTTTGCAGTTGTGCCACTCTTTCCATTTTCGAATGATGGATTGAACAGTGCTCCGTGAGATGTTCAAAGCTTGGGATGCTTTTTTATAACATAACCCTGCATTAAACCTCTCCACAATTTTATCCCTGACCTGTCTCGTGTGTTCCTTAGCCTTCATGATGCTGTTTGTTCACTAATGTTCTCTAACAAACCTCTGAGGGCTTCACAGAACAGCTGGATTTATACTGATATTAAATTATACATAGATGGACTGATTAGATGATTTCTGAAGGCAGTTGGTTCCACTAGATTTTACTTAGGGGTATCTGAATACAAATGCACGCCCCACTTTTTGAAAACCATTTCTCATTTTCCTTCCACTTCACAATTATGTGCCACTTTGTGTTGGTCTATCACATAAAATCCCAATAAAAATATATTTACGTTTTTGGTTGTAACATGACAAAATGTGGACAATTTCAAGGGGTATGAATACTTTTTCAAGGCACTGTATACACCATAGTTTGTGGTCTATAACTTTCCTACAGACTAAATAATAAACACTGATTTGAGTTATTTTCACCAAAGAAATGTAGCAGAATACATCTCGGCCTAAATTTAGGAAGAACAATTATTTATTTGCAAAATTTTATAACAGAAACAAAGAAAAATGTGTTTCTTTTTTCAAAAATGTTTTTTTTTTTAAATTTAGCAAAAAATAAAAAACTGAGTGGTGATTAACCCCTCACCTACAGGGCACTTTCACCCCCTTCCTGCCCAGGCCAATTTTCAGCTGTTAGTGCTGTCGCACTTTCAACAACAATTGCACAGTCATGCAGCACTGTACCCATATGAATTTTTTATACGTTTATTTCACACAAATACAGCTTTCTTTTGGTGGTATTTAACTGCTTCCCGTTTGCCCTAAAGCAAAAATACTGCTATAGATCGGCACGGGTGCACAAAATCACATATATATATATATATATACATGCGAGTTTGCATTTATAGGTAGGGGGCGCGCGCTCCCTACCTGCGCCGTCATTCGCGGCCATCAATCACCGAGTTCCAGCCGGTGATTACTCGTGATTACTTGCCGTGCCCGGTGATTGCCGACCATCTCCAAAAACAGTTCTCCTCCCTGTCAGCTCCTGCACACTGCTTTGCATGGCTGTGCAGCGAAGCACAAACACACAGCCCCTAGTGAAACAGCACACAGCTAATCCTTTGATTGCCCCACATGTTAACCCCTTCCTGTCCAGTGCCATTAGTACAGTGTCAGTGGTTTTTACTAGGGATATCAGTGACACCAAGTCAGTTTCCCCAGTGTCTGAATGCCCATTGCAGTCCCGCAGTCCTGCTAAAAGTCACTGATCGCCGACATTACTAGTAAAAAAAAAAAATCCACTATATATACCGCCATTTGTAAACGCTATAACTTTTACGTAAACCAATTAATTTACACGTATTGGGATTTTTTTTTAGCAAAGACATGTCGCAGAATATATTTTGGCCTAAATTTATGACAAAATTCGATTTTTAAAATTCTTTTACTGGACATGTTTAATATCAAAAAGTCAAAAATATTGTTTTTTTTTCTCAAAATTGTCGATCTTATTTTTTTTTTTATAGCACAAAAAATAAAAAACGCACAGGTGATCAAATACCACTGAAATAAAGCTCAATTCATGGGGAACAAAAGGACATAAATTCCATTCGGGTGCAGCGTTGTGTAACCGCGCAATTGTCAGTTAAAAAGTACCACAGCACCCGCAATGCCAAAAAATGGCATGGTCAGGAAGGGGCGGGGGGGGGGGGGGGGGATAAATTCTCAGGAGGGCAAGTGGTCTTTCCTGGACCGGCTGAGTGATGTAGGCTGACAGGGGGTTTTAGAAAACGGGTCACGTGAGTGCTGAATGAACTGCACTACGGTGATTCCCAGGAGAAGTAGAGCCAACGAGCTTTGGCTTTACTCCTCCTTTAACGAACCCTTAAAAAGAAAAAACTATGGCACTCACCTCAGTGACAATGTAGACCAAATAGGGGAGAGCTTTGTTCACTTTGGCATTCTGTCTCTTTCCATTTTCTCCTTCACTGATTATACCTCAAGCGCGACACACAAATAGTTGCTCTTCATCTTCTGAAACGCAATCAAATAATTCATTACTTGGATACCTCAGTAAAACATGTCATCTGTACAACAGAAGACCCCATTTCTGTGTGGAAGAGGGATAAAAATTAAATTATATCTGCAGCCTGTTGGTTCCTTTCCCCCCTGCATTGGTGGTCAAAGTAGTGAAAGTTACCCCCCTGCATTGGGGATCACCTACCTGATTACAAAACTTTATTTACATAGTTACATAGTTAGTCTGGCTGAAATAAGACAAAAGTCCATCCAGTTAACCATTAATAAAAAAAAAAAAAAGTTAAAGTCCTATACCCACAGTTGATCCAGAGGAAGGCAAAAAAAAACCAGCAAAGCATGATCCAATTTTCTCCTGCAGGGAAAAAAAATCCTTCCTTATCCCCCGAAAGGCAATCGGATATTTCCTGGATCAACTTTATCTATAAATGTTAGTATCCAGTTATATTCTGTGTATCCAAGAAAGAATACAGGCCTTTTTTTTAAAGCAATCCACTAAGCTGGCCAGAACCAACTCTTGAGGGAGTCTATTCCACATTTTCACAGCTCTCACTGTGAAGAAATCTTGCCATGTCGAGATTAAATTTCTTTTCCTCCAGACGTAAAGAGTGCCCCCTTGTCCTCTGTGATGACCTCAGGGTGAATAACTCTACACCGAGTTCACTACATGAACCACGGATGTATTTATACATGTTGATCATATCCCCCCTAAATCTCCTCTTCTCAAGAGAAAATAAATTCAGTTCTTATAATCTTTCCTCATAGCTGAGCTCCTCCATGCCTCGTATCAGTTTGGTTGCCCTTCTCTGTACTTTCTCCAGTTCCCCAATGTTCTTTTTGTGAATTGGTGCACAAAACTGAACTGCATATTCCAGATGAGGTCTTACTAATGATTTGTACAGGGGTAAAATGATATCTCTCTCTCTGGAGTCTATACCACTTTTAATACAAGAGAGGATTTTGCTCGCTTTAGAAACCGCAGCCATTATTAAGCTTGTGATCTACCAGAACCCCCAGATCCTTCTCCACCATTGATTCCCCCAGTTGTACCCCCCCCAGTATGTATGATGCATGCATATTCTCAACCCCCAAGTGCATCAGCTTACATTTATCAACATTAAACTTCATTTGCCACATAGTTGCCCAAATAAACAGTGCATTGAGCTCGGCTTGTAAATTGAAGACATCCTGTAAGGACGTTATTCCACTGCACAGCTTGGTGTCATCTGCAAAGACTGAAATGGGATTTTTAATTCCAGACCCTATATCACTTATAAATATATTAAAAAGTAAGGGTCCCAACACTGAACCTTGGGGTACACCACTGATGACCTCAGACCATTCAGAGTATGAATCATTAACAATTACTCAAACTTACATTAACAAAATGTAAACAATGTCTTGGTTACCATGGTAAGCAAATGTAAACAATGTCTTGGTTACCATGCTAACTAAATGTAAACAATGGCTTGCTTAAAGTGCATGTTATGGCAAAACTAGCTATTACTGATTTCTGATTGTTGTCTGTGTCTTCAATGGGGAGATTCAACATCTATCACCAAGACAAAATCAAACATTTATGAACAAATCGACTAAGGGGGCTGTTCAGCTGATAGTTTTCCACCGAGCTCCTTTAACAAAAGTCAATTGAACAATCAATTTTTGTCAAGCTGGAAGATGTGGACAGGGGCAGCATGAATCAACTGAAACTCAAGCCATGCATAGCAGCAAAAAAACACCAATTATCCTGATAGAGTAAGGAAGGCTAAAAAACTATATAAAAAACAACAACTTTTGGCTATACAAATACTTCAAATGAACGACTATCTACTTCATATTTGTCTAAACTCCCTTAAACATCATTTTCTGATTTCCGAGTGATGAGTGAAAAGCAGCTGACAAAAACAATTAGAAAACACCCACAAAAATAGGGATCCTCACATATGTACAATAAAGACTGCCGTCAAGAGACAACTTGCAGGGGTTTCCTCGGCCTGCTCACACAGGGAAAAAAACAAAAAAAATGATTAGGAGCTAGGTAAAATAAACTACTAAAAACCTTTTGTTTCCCTTCACACGGGTGAGCCAATCAGGTCCCCCTGTCAGTTTTTCAGCTGGAACTAAAACAGAAATTCTATACAAGTCTATGGGCACTAGGGTTGCACCTCATCCCCTTAAACCTGAACACATATTAATTACACAGGTTCTGTGGCTGATTAAGGTGGTCATTAAACTCACCTGGTGCCTTATCTGTATTAACTCAGCCTCAGAACCTGGGTATATAAATATGTGTTCGGTTTTAAAGGGATGAGGTGGCAACCCTAATGGGCACATGAATGTAAATAGTCGTGTGTCCATTTACATTCGCTTACTTCTGAGTCCAACCATTTCTGGGGGGAAAAAATGAAAAAGTCTGAGCCTTTTTCCATTTTTTCCAACAGGACGGAACAGAGGACATCTAAAGTATATGGCTGATAACAGATCTAATATGGATCCTGAAAACTCAGTTTTTTTAATGGAGCTAAACACTGAACAAAAACGTAGCATCCATCCTGTTCTGCTCAATTCAGTGGGGGATCTATTTAAGGTGCCCGTGTGAAAGGGGCCTTGGGCTGTATGTATATTGTACGGTGATTTTTTTTTCTTAGGCTTCTCAAATGCCCTTATTACTCATTAAGCCTGGATTCACACCTACATGATTTACCACACATGAATTTCCACTGAAATAGAAGATCAGCATAGAACTTCAGCTGCTATAACTCTGTATCGGCAAATCTTGCCAAAGGTATCCTCTCTGCTTATGCTTTTTTCCTCATCGCATGCTCAGATTGAATTGTCCAGGTTTGTAAAAGTTTTCCATTAGCGCAACAAATTAGGCATTGAACGCACTGTATTTTAGGAGCTGCACCTTAAAGTTGAGCTCAAGACCCATCAATTGGAGTAGTTTTCTATACATAAAGAAAAAAAATCATTACATTTACCAAGCTTAAGAACTAGAGTGTCAGGATAAAAAAAAATATCACCGAGAGCATCACTGACCTTCATAAAATATTTAAGTAAAACAGAATTTCATTCAGCTAAAGGGAAGTATGTGCAGTAACGTCTATTGATTACAAGACTGCTGTTTACACAGCCATCAGAGAAGAGGAACACATCAGACTGCAGAGAAGAGGGACATCCCAACACAGCCTGGGAAACGGTTTAAATGAGCAAAATAAGATGTCAGAAAAGTGTATGTAAGAAAACAAGAAAAATACATTTCTTCAGTATATATCGTCAATAAATACACACCTCCCCGTGGTTTATCCCTATTGTTTTCCATGTGCCCTGGTCACACCAGATCGCTGGTGTGATGTACAGTGAGGAAATATACAGACATGCTGCATTTTCATACAGTGGAACAAATAGGAACTGCATGTCCCCACACAGCACTGCAGTGCAGAGATATGGATGAAGTGGGACTATGTGACACTTCACCAGGGGTGTTGACATTTTTGAAAAAACTACTTTTCCAGGGACTAAATCGGGGCCCCAATCTACTTGTCCCTCATGACAATCTACTTGTCCAGATAAAAAAAAAAAACAACTTAACCAAAACCATATTTAAATCTGAGGTGATTTTAGGAATCTCTGGGGATTTTAAAATCAAGAGGCTTTATGGCGACTTAAACGTGTAATATTTTTAACATTGTGCTGTATATCTCCTCCTCCCCTCCCTGCCTGTCTTCAGCACCACACCCGGGGACTAGCAAGGAGGAGAGACACCTTGCAGTGTGATGAACAACGATTGGCTGCTCATCAGGAAGGGGGGGGGGGAATCAGGGCTTATACTTTATCCCTTTCGCTGCCAGAGCCGTTTTTGAGTTTTTTGCACATTTCAAAAATCATTTTAGGCCAGAAGATTACATAAAACCACCAAACATTATATATTTTCTGAAAGCAGAGACCCTAGAGAATACAATAGTGGTAGTTCCAATTTTTTATGTTGCATGATTTTACCGCAAAATTTTAGTACAAAAAACAAGTTAATTTTAGGGCACAAAAAAGCAATAAATTACCCTATTTTGTTTTGTAAAATATAAAAGATGATGTTGAAGTGAGTAAATAAATATCCAACTTGTCAAACCTTTTGTGTGCGCTCGTGAAATGGCGATGAACTTCAGTACCCTATATTTTCTATCGGTCAACACTTTTAAAGCTCCTTATAAGTCATCAATTTAGCGATACAAAGGAGGTCTGGTGCTAAAATTATTGCTCTCATTTTGGTTTTATTTTCAATCACATAGGGGACAAAGTGATGATTTTTGGTGACAGGTTCTGTTTGAGACATCCAAGACCCTGGATGTCTCCCCTCTGCCCCACTAAATGTAATGCATTACATTTTTTCTGGGGATTGCATTACAATCTCTCAGCAGGGACCCGGGTCAGCGCAAGAAGGGGAGGGGAGTGGACTCGTCTGCTATTCTCCCTCCCCTCTAGCAAACGGCGAGCCGGGCCAGCAGATGGGTAAGCGGAGCCCAGGAGACCTCACACGGGAAGGGGGGGGATTGAAGGTGCGCAGAGAGGCTGGCACTATGTGGAAGCAATCGGCCCTAATGATTCCACCTGATAGGTGAGCCGCGCAATTGTCATTCAAAGTGTGACAGTGTTGAAAGCTGAAAATTGGCCTGGGCAGGAAGGGGGTGAAAGTGTCCGGACTTGAAGTGGTTAAAGCTTTACTTCTACTCTAATGACATTCACAACTATTACACTGGCTCTGGATGCCATTACTCCCTATGCATCTGTGACTAAGCTGGGCCAGTCCTTTCTTGGCTGTATTGGCTAATCAGCCTCCAATCCTCATCACCATTAAGCTGTGAGCTTTTCATACAAACTGAACATTAATGACACTGACAACTATTGAACTGGCTTCGGATGCCTTTATTCTCCATGTATCTGTGATTAAGAAGATCCCTTCTAGATTGTAAGCTTGAAAGAGCAGGGCCCTCGAACCCCTCATGTATTGTATTGTATTGGTATTGTTCTGTCACATGTTCTGTCCCCCTTTGTAATGTACAGCGCTGAGCAAACTACTGGCGCTTTATAAATACTGTATAATGATAATAAAATAATAATTAAGCTGGGCCAGTCCTTTCTTGGCTGTATTGGTTAACCAGCCTCCAATCCTTATCCCTACTAAGCTGTGTGCTTTTCAAAACCGCCTATATTGAAGTATCTTTATTGTGAAAAACAGGGATTTATTTCCATATTGGCACCGATCTGGACGTGTATAGACCTCTATTCATAATGGGGTTTCATTCGAGTTCCCTGTCATATCTATGCCACTTAACCTCCCTAGTGGTCTGATTATGTCAGTATTTCTGTGCTCAAAGCGGTACATTTTTTTGCATGGAAATATGTTGTTTTTTTATTGTAGGCCTATAATTCCTAGGAATAATTCACTGAAATCTGTCCAAACAAGAGTCTAGTAAATCCCAGAGCAACGCTTCAGGATAATACCGAGTGTAGCTCAGGGTTACCGCTTTTGGTACTGAAAGTTAACTCCGAGCTACACTCGGGAATACCACCAAGGAGGTTAATGTGCTGTTAGTTTAATGAAGGCCTTGGTCTGTTTGGTGAGTCCATTTCCCAGAGCTCAGTTACCTGCCTATGTGGCTGAATACGTGTGTTCCCGATGTATGAGACTCTGGATGGAATTGACTCATCAACTTTGCTCATTTAAGACGGAGGGTAGTTGTTTAGCGATTAATTTGTTACTGTGTGTGGCCCGGGTCATTTTAAGGTGATAACGTTATCATACCTCATTTTAATGTGAATGGAGGATCTGTTGGCCTAATAGGTCTATTACCTTTTTGTGAATTTAATAAAGCTGTTGGTTTTATTTATACCGCTGTTGGTTCTCTTTCAAAACTTCTTTCTTTAGGGGGTCTTCTGGATCCCCCAATATCTTTTTCTATCTGTTGTATAATCAAAAAAGTGCGCTGTCCCTTTAAAGTTGTGTGAAACGTATGCAAATCACCAAACGTGAATAATAGTATAAATTGACAAACTGAACAAATATAAAATTCCTATTAACGAGCAGGGAGCACAGGGCCCACTAAAGGACGTTGGGCCCTCAGGCCATCCTCATGAAGATTGTTTCTGATTGTTTGGTCAGAGACATTAACACCAGTGGCCTGCTGGAGGTCATTTTGTAGGGCTCTGGCAGTGCTCATCCTGTTCCTCCTTGTACAAAGGAGCAGATACCGGTCCTGCTGATGAGTTAAGGACCTTCTACGGCCCTGTCCAGCTCTCCTAGAGTAACTGCCTGTCTCCTGGAATTTCCTCCATGCTCTTGAAACTGTGCTGGGAGACACAGCAAACCTGGCAATGGCACCTATTGATGTGCCATCCTGGAGGAGTTGGACTGCCTGTGCAACCTCTGTAAGGTCCAGGTATCGCCTCATGCTACCAGTAGTGACATTGACCCTAGCCAAATGCAAAACTAGTGACAAACAGTCAGAAAAGATGAGTAGGGTAAATGTCAGTGGCCTCCACCTGTAAAACCATTCCTGTTTTGGGGTTCGTCTCATTGTTGCCCATCTAGTGCACCCGTTGTTAATTTTATTAACACCAAAGCAGCTGAAACTGATTAACAACCTCCTTTGCTACTTAACTGACCAGATTAATTGACTTGATGTGCTATTCTATGATTAAAATGTGTTTCTTAAAAAAATTTTTGTGTGTGTGTAAGTAATGTATGTAGCTGACCTCATCTGGGATTGATTTTTCAGCAGCTAATTGTGTACAGCTGAATGGAGTCTTGTCTTCCTATATTAGGTGACTGCAGGATCGGTCCAGCAGGTTATGTATAAGAGCTGAGAGAGGCATGAAACTCGTCAACCTGGAGTCCCCCAATGTGATCTCTATGCTTTTGAATTCTGTGTTACAAAGATGTACTGCAATAAAGGCGGTGTTTTTACCGGAATAAAGCCGTCCTGATCTTCTTTTGGATTCTAGAACTGTTTTTAATTTATAGCAAGAAAGAGGTACTTTTGCCTGAGAGTGCACTTCCCAAAAAAGGTTTGTTGTATTGCTTTGGGCAGCCGTGATTCCGTACACCAGTGTTCACATATAATTGCAGCATCCCTTTACCCCTGGTTCACATATATGTGGCCGTGCAGGCCGCGTTTTGTACAGGCACGATAGCCCATTCATTTGAATGGACTCCCGTGCCAAGCCGGGAAGAAGTCCCTACACTTCTTTGGAAAACACAGCCCGCACAGGAACCTCGGTTCCCAGTACGGTTGCATTTTCCAGTAAAGGTGGCGTGCCATTAGAACTAATGGCACCTGCCTGCAGGTCCGCATTTCTCTGTGCGGGTTCGCAGTGGCACCACCCGCACAGATGTGAACCTAGGGTTAGACCATGGGCCCTCAACTTGTGGCCCTCCAGCTGTTGTAAAACTACAACTCTCAAGAGGCATTTCAAGGCTGACAATTACAAGCATAACTTTGTGCTAGCCTTTTCATTGATGGAACAGTTACTGATGGATTTCTTGTCTTGTTTTCAGAAGCGAGCACTTAAATTGCAGCAGAAAAAACAGGAGGAAAATTTTAAGCAAGAACAGCAACGTGAGCGTGCGCCGGGGAGAGAAAAACAATTGACAGCCAAGCCGGCTAAAAGAACATGAAATGAAGGGCATGTCTGGCCCGATCATAAACTCTGCGTCCATTTAATTAAGGAAAATCGGTGCTGATACTGTTCAAGCTGAAAGCGCTTATCAAAAATTCTAGTCTGCATTTTTTATGATTTTAAACATCCAGTCCAGTTTTCTGCTTGCACTGACTGAGCACAAATTTCAAAAGCCTTTCAAGATAAGTGTGGGTGCAATCGTTGTGTATGATAAAGCACATGAAGAAAGTCTAAGCACACCGTGAAGAGAATGCAGTAGCTGGAGCATGAATTCTTTTCTTTGTGTATGAAAGCACAGACTACTTTTTGTCATTACTTAGTGAGCTTAGTATGAAATCTGAGATCATAAATCTGGTATATACTGTATAGGGCCCAATCCATAGAACCCTGGAATTCTGCTGCCATCTACTGGCTGACATCAGGAAGGCAGCTTACAGTATTTGTAATCATATGTCCATGGTATTCAAGATAGGCGCTAGTCCCGCTGTCATGTAAATGAGGCAAAGATCTGCTTGCACAGTATTAGACATTTTTTACATACCTTATAAAACTCCAGGACTGGAGTTGTCTGCATATTGCTTGCTGCTGAACTTATGCTGTATGATAATCCGTATTGGTCAGTGTGAGACCCATTGCACTATTTTTGCCTGTTACATGATTGTAGACTTATGAAACGTTTTAGAGTTGCAGAAACAAAGGAGAAAATTCAGATCAATTATACATCAGAACAACCCTTAGTTTTACCCTGAGATCAATGTTTGCAGGCTATAAAAATAAAAGTAATGCCCGTTTTTGTGGTCAACAGTCATGCACATGTGAAAGAATTAAAAAAAAAAAATAGTATGTGTGTGTCTGCTCTTCCTCAGCATGTCATAACTGTAAATTTTGGGAGTGGGAATAGACACCATACTACTCTCAAAGATTTCCAATAAGCAGCTGTCAGTTCTAAAAACCGCCTAAAGGGCCACCAACTGGTCACCAATGTCCTACTCTAAGATATGTAGTGCCCCTCTAGTTGTCGCTTTCCTTTATGACTGTACAAGGGAGAGCTGCTGTTCATTAGTCCACAATCCACCCATCTCTGCGGCAGCCAGTTGGCAGCATAATAGAGCTCATCAGTGCTCCCTATATATGTTAAGCTCTTCTGGGTGAAATGCATCAAACTGAGGCTTGGTCTGGTTGAACGTTTGGTGATCTTGTCCAGAACAATACAGTCTGTTTAAATCCCATGTCATTGTAGTGGGGCCAGCTTCTTTGTTTACTTTAATGCAAAACGTTGAGCTTTTGAATCCTTCTAATATATAGAATGGATTTCCCATAACTTCCTGTCCTGATGGGAAATGAGGGGTACTCTCCCCAATAGGGACACAGGTGGCAATGCAGATCAATAGATCAGACAGAGGCTCTGATATAAATATATGTTTAGAAAATGGTACAGCTTCACTTTAGATGTTGCTTGACTTGGGTCTTAGGTTTTATTCATTTTCTAACTATTCACAAGCAATTAAATAGTTGCTATCAGTAAACATAAAAGGTTTTATATTTGTTTTTTGAAATAATTAAGGTGTATATCTCTGTGACAGATTTGTACCTGTACATATCTTCTGGATGCATTCTTTCTTTTTTAGCCTGGGTGACACCAATCTTAGATTATTGTGGCCAGCTTGTGAATTCTGAACTGAAAAACCGCTAAATGCACAGATAAATGACATAGACCTCAGCTGTTTTACCTGTCAAATGATTTTATTACTGTCCCTGCAGTCCTTACATTTACATTTACATTTAGCTCTTCCATACCACACAGTCCTGTCTTTTTTTTTCCGTCAGATGGACCAAAACATGATATCCCAGAGGTGTTCTATTGGATTTAGGTCAGGCGAGCGTGGGGGTCATTCAATGGCATCAATTACTTCATCCTCCAGGAACTGCCTGCAAACGCTCGCTAGATGAGACCGGGCATTGTCATGCACCAGGAGGAACCCAGGACCCACTGTACCAGCATAGGGTCTGATAATGGGTCCAAGGATTTCATCCCAATACCTAATGGCAGTCAGAGTGTCATTGTGTAGCCTGTAGAGGTCTGTGCGTCCCTCCATGGATATGCCTCCACAGACCATCAATGACCCACCAACAAAACGGTCATGCTGAATGATGTTACAGGCAGCATAACATTCTCCACGGCTTCTCCAGACCCTTTCACATCTATTACATGTGCTCAGGGTGAACCTGCTCTCATCTGTGAAAAGCACAGGGTGTCAGTGGTGGACCTGCCAATTCTGGTGTTCAATGGCAAATGCCAATCGAGCTCTATGGTGCCGGGCAGTGAGCACAGGGCCCACTAGAGGACGTTGGGCCCTCAGGCCACCCTCATGAAGTCTATTTCTGATTGTTTGGTTAGAGACATTCACACCAGTGGCCTGCTGGAGGTCATTTTGTAGGGCTCTGGCAGTGCTCATCCTGTTCCTCCTTGCACAAAGGAGCAGACACCGGTCCTGCTGATGGGTTAAGGACCTTCTACGGCCCTGTCCAGCTCTCCTAGAGTAACTGCCTGTCTCCTGGAATCTCCTCCATGTTCTTGAGACTGTGCTGGGAGACACAGCAAACCTTCTGACAATGGCATGTATTGCTGTGCCACCCAGGAGGAGTTGGACTGCCTATGCAAACTCTGTAGGGTCCAGGTATCGCCTCATGCTACCAGTAGTAACACTGACCCTATCTAAAAGCAATACTAGTGACAAACAGTCAGAAAAAAGGAGTAGGGAAAAAAATGTCAGTGGCCTCCACCTGTAAAACCATTCCTGTTTTGGGGGTCGCTTCATTGTTGCCCATCTAGTGCACCCGTCGTTAATTTCATTAACACCAAAACAGCTGAAACTGATTAACAACCCCCTCTGCTACTTAACTGACCAGATCAATATCCCAGGAGTTTCATTGACGTGATGCTATACTCTCATTAATAAGCATTCCTTTATTTTTTTGAGCAGTGTATATAGCTGCGTAAATTGACAGCGCTATATAAGTACCTGTAATAAATATTAAATAAATTACGCCAGTACGCTTCTCTCCGAAGGCAGGTTTGGGACATTTTTTATGCCCCTAAACCCTGTTCTAAAATATTATAAATGCCACAATGTGTGTGAACACATTGGAAAATAATGACCTGTGTTTAGAGGCATAAAAAAAAAAAGAAAAATGCATCTAAAAGTGGCATTTTTTCTACCCCCGTGCATGTAGTTTTAGGCTACCTTGACATGGCCCTAGAAATATTACTGATCTTATTACGCATGTTTTTTTTTTTCTAGAACAAACCATCCTGCATAATGATCAGTGAATACTTGTGCAAAACTGTCCAGGTTTTTTTTTTTTTCGTTAACACAAGCATCTGGCAAAGGTGTATACAGCCCTATTCCTCACCAAACTGTTCTTGGATGGTTGGTTGTTCTTGGAGGATATTTTTGTACCTTTTTTTATACATGGCTGTGTTTCTTAAGCAAAATTGTAAGTGAGCCCACTCCCTTGGCTGAGAAGCAACCCCACACATGAATGGTCTCAGGATGCTTTACTGTTGGCATGACACAGGACTGATGGGGGCCCCCACCTTTTCTTCTCCAGACAAGGTTTTTTCCGAATGCCCCAAACAATCGTAAAGGGGATGCATCAGAGAAAATGACTTTACCCCAGTCCTCAGCAGTCCAATCCCTGTACGTTTTGAAGAATATCAGTCTGCATATCAAGACGCATTTATTGGGATTTTTTTTTAAGCAAAGACATGTAGCAGAGTACATTTTGGCCAAAATGTATGAAGAAATTTGATTTTTTTTTTTTTTTATTCTTTTATTGGACATGTTTTATAGCAGAAAGTAAAAAAAAGTTTTGCTTTTTTTTTTAATTTTCAGTCTTTTTTAATTTATATTGCAAAAAATAAAAAAACCCCAGTGGTTATCAAATACCACCAAAAGAAAGCTCTATTTGTGTGAAAAAAATATATTGCATGACAGCGCAATCACCAATTAATTAACGCAGTGCCGAACTGCAAAAAAAAATGGTCTGGTCATGAAGGGGGTAAAATCTTCTGGCGCTCAAGTGGTCAAAAAATATGGGCTGCATTTAGATCAGTAAAAATAAGTGACAGTTTTTGCTATCTGTGTGCAAGAGCCCTAAGGCTTAGTTTACACAAGCAGTTGGGGGGGTAGTAAAAAATAGGCAGCTGAGGAGCGCCCCCTTCAATTTATTGGGTCCTGTTTACCATGGTACTACCTGCTGAACACAACCTGTGGCCGTGGTAACTTGCACCTGCCCGGTCTGGGGAGAGTAAAACTGAATTGGCCCATGAAAGCCAAGGCATAAGGCTACATTCACACGGGCGACTAGCCCTGGTGCAATATACAGAGGCAGGATGTGGCTGTGTCCAGCAGCAATCATTGCAGGTAATTACTGGCTGTGTGGGCAGCCATTGCTAATTGCAGCTGCTGGTGACCTGTCATTTACCCCCCGGTCACATCAAAGCAGATTTTGAAATTATGCAACTTACAGTGAAGCTGATTTCAGCTGCGATTTGCAAGACATCTGGCGCAGATATCTATGCAAATCGCAACAAAAGTAGTGCATGGACTAGATAAAGAATAAAGAGGTGGTGCACACACCTAGTGCATTATCCAAGGTTTATTGAAAGGTATGAAAGGTAAAAACATACTCACAGACCAAGCATGTATCTAAAGAGCATTTGCATAATGACGATGGCCACAACGGCAAGCAAGGTGATCCAACTGTCAGTGCGGTCAAATGGTTGACGCGTTTCGGGGACGAGACCCTTTCCTCAGAGCTACTGAGCAGCCTCTGGTGCAGATGTGTATGGATGATGGGAGCCTTGCTGGTGATGGGCATCACTTTAGAAATCAGTGCGGCTCCGACCAATTCGGAACTGCACACATATATCCGCTCTAATAGCAGACAATAGGGTGCAACTTGGCATACGATTTGCAAGTCGCCTGGCATCCAAATCGCAGCCAAATCGAACCCAATGTGATCGGAGTGTAAGGCTACTTTCACACTAATGCATAGCAAAAATGCATATGCATTTATTGGTGTGTTTTTACTGCGTTTGCAGTGCATTTTTTACAGAACATATGACTCAAAAACAGCAACAAAAATGCAACGAGGGTACATTTTTGATGCATTTTTGCCACGTTTGCCATTTATTTCAATGGAGAGGTGCATTATTGGTGAATTTTTTCCTGCACCAAACCTGCACCACAAATGCAGCAGACCTGCAACAGATCAGTGTGAAGACTTCCATAGGATTAAGTTTACACGTATTTCTTCCACTTTTTTAAGGCAAAAGTGGAAGAAAAACGGATCAGTGTGAAAGAAGCCTTTACCCCAGGTTCACACCTAAGCATTTTCTGCAGCGTTTTGCATTTTGCAGAAATGCAGTACAGTCCATTTAACATGATTTCCTATTGGACATGTTCACATCTGTGCGTTTTCAGGGACTTTTTTTTAACGCAAAAAGTTGTGCTTTTAGTTTTATAGACTTCAATGGAAACGCTGCAGAAAAGCATGCGCTGCGTTTTTGATGCGTTTTTGATACATTTTGCATTTTAAATCTGCCTAGCAACAATAATTTTTTATTTTTTTTAAAAACAAGCAAAACGCATCAAAAACGTGGCAAAAACGCAACGCAAAAGACAATGCAAAAATGGCTCAAACACAACCTGCATAGGTGTGAAGCTAGCCTAAGTGTACAGGGCTTTGTGGCTGCAGCCAGCTGCTCACAGGTGGCAGAAACCGCTGCAGAAATCGGTGGATGTTGGCCTCTGTCATTTGTACCGCTGTTTTAGGAGTCTTAGGAGCTTCCTTTTCCACCAGCTGCGCCCCCTACTGTATGATATGGGAACTACAGGCCAGTGATAAGATGACACAAGGCTGGATTCCAGGCATTGATGTGTGGCCATCTGTGCTTTGCCACTCAATATGATCGTCAGGAAATGAGGACACAGGATAAAGGTTTCCTAATTGATGCAATACACATTGTGCAATAAAGGAAGTTAATCCCTATTAAAGTTCGGTGTTACACTCGAAATACGAGTTATAGGCCTGCACTGGGTCACATTCATTGTCCTAGGTCTGCCTTGGCTGCCTGTACTCCTCAGGATCCAGTCCAAAGTACTGATACGATCACCTAAACCTGCTGGTTGCCATTTTAAGAATCTTTTGTATCAAATGTTTAATACAAAAAACACATAAAACAGTGAAACAGAGTCCTAAACTAACCATCCACCATGCAATCTGATTGTAGGCTTTCCTTTAGATCTACCATCAATTCTAGAGCAAGGACCTGATTAATTGATACTAATTAAATGGATTGTTTAGCTTTGTCCTCCTATCAGGCCTGGTTCACACCTATGCAGTTTCCCTTTGATCTGTTTCTGCAGTGCTTTTTGCGATGCGTTTTGCATTTTTGTACATGTGTTTGTTTTTTTTCGATTGTTTTATTGCCATCTGCACAAATATATACAGCATAACAGGTCTGTATAAAAACAATTTCTGGTACAAAACCTTTGAAGAAATATACAGAAAAGAACAAAAGTGAGTCCGTAAATATTATCCAGTTCTTCCAAGACATTGCACAATGTAACACAACCAAATGGCTAATCAAATGTTGTCTGCAAAGCCATACAGTAAATATAATAAGACGGATACCACAAGTACATAGAGCAGTTTCACATGTATTATTCTGTGTGCAGCAGTAAGATGTTGCTTCTTAGTAATAGAGATAGTTAAGAAAAATTGTCAGGAAAAGAAAAGGAACACAGAAAGATTGGAATCAGATTTGAAACCAAACTTTGTGGTGTGAACTCCCACACTTCCTCAACCTTTCAACATACTGGGAACACCACAGTGTCATGTACCAGTGCATCCAATAATCAAAGACAACAATGGATCATACTCTATACAGTAATTATACCCCTCCAGGACTGTTGTCTACTGTATCCGATGATTCTATCCATCTACACTAAATTCAAAGACATTTTTTAGGCCATCCTCTTGCTTCATATGTCATTTCATATAGTGGGACATTATAATTCACTCTTTTTTCCCAGGCTGCCAAACCGAGGACATCCGTTTGTGTCCAATGTAACACGATCAATTTACACACATAAAAAAATAATCATCTCAAGAAGGTTTGCGTGGCATTATCTATAATATCGTCCTCAATTACCCCCAGGAGGCAAGTAAGTGGGCTACAAATATTTGGTAAATCAAACACATCTGCTATAAATTGGGTGACGTGAGCACATTGGTCAGACCATAGCACACTCCCAGACCATATGCAGGAATGTTCCCTCAGCCCTGGTTCACACTAATGCAGTGCGGAATTCGCAGCATTTTCTGTGCAAATTCCGCACCGCATCAGAATCGCACCCCGTTCATGCGAACTGCTGCTGGTGTGTAGGTTACGTTAACAACACCCCAAAAGCGGTCCAAAAAACGCGGTGCAATGTGCAGAATTGGATCACATAGGTGTGAATACCCATCCAATTCTAGTGAGGACCCAAAAAAATGGTCCTGTACCTTTTTGGTGCGGGTGTGGTGCGATTGGAGCCATGCATAATGTATGGCTCCAATCGCACCACACACAAATCGCATGTGATTTGCACAGGAATGCGGTGCGGTACCTGTACGAATCACATGCGATATACCGCACCACATATATGTGAACCCAGGCTAAGTCACTGAACATTTATAACATGTTGCAGAGTCCCTCCTACCCATCTTAAATAATCTTAGTGGCATAGCCAATCAAAGTGCTCTGTTACGGGGCTCTCAGGGTTGGTCGTGGGTAATGGTCGGCATCTCCAGATCTTCATACTGTAGAGGGGCAGATGGAAGGTCCTGACGGTGCAGTCACATATGACCGAAGCACTTCTGACCATCTTTGAGCTGTCAGATCTGGGACAAGAGCATACCATCTTTCCCTAGTTGTATGGCATTGTCTACGATCTATCAGAATCAGTGCGGAGTAATAGCTAGAGACCAATTTATTATGCTCCGGTCTCAGAAAGAGTGTCTGCAGTCGCACGTGCGTTTTTGATGCGTTTTACGGTTTTTATTTTTCTTTCTAACTTTTTGCTGGGCAGATTAAAATGCATTAAGAACGCAACAAAAACACACTACATGCTTTTCTGCAGTGTCTCCATTGAAGTCTATAAAACCAAAAATGGACCAAAAGTGGACTTCCAGCTGACAAAAAAAAAAAAAAAGAAGAGTCAGCAGCTACAAAAACTGCAGCTGCTGACTTTTAAAATACAGTAACTTACCTGTCCCTCGGTCCAGCGGTGTCCTCACCACCGCTGGTCTCACCGGCCGCCTTCTCTCTCCCTGGCGCATCTGTGGCTCGAGGCTTCACAGCCAGGTGCCCACTGTGCATGTGTGAGTAGCGCTGCACTTTGTGAATGGTCCCGTAGTCTTCTGGCACCTGTCACGTGTCCCAGAAGAATATGGGGAGGGAGGACAACTTCCACTTCCCACTTCCGATTGCCTAGGCGATCACAGCGGTAGTGGGAGCGGGTACCTGACAAATTTGGGTACCCTCTCCCCCATGGTGCCAATCCTTAATGGGGAGCGGGGGGGGGGGGACGACAAAGCAAAAAAGCGTAACTTCCCCTTTTGGGTGAAACTCCGCTTTAAATAGATGGCTGTGCATTTCTGCAAAATGCAGTAGAAAATGCATAGGTGTGAACTTAGACTTACATAGTTTTGGTCACTCAGGAGATTGTACAATTAGATTGTTTAGTGTATGGCCAACTTTAGGGTGTGGTGTGCAAACAATACAAATTGTCATGTGCAAAGGAAAAATTCTGTCTGGGAAAATGTAGTCCATTTACCAACTGCAGATTAAGGCTCCGTTCACACTAATGTGTTCTTTAGCGCTTTTTGCAGAAACGCACTATAATCCATTTAACATGGTTTCCTAAGGAACATGTTCACATCTATGCTTTTTTGAGCTGCTGCATTTCGGAAAGGGTCAGGGACTTTTTTCAAAGCAAAAAGCAGCATTTTTGCTACAATAGACTTCAATGGAGAAGCTGCTGAAGTGCACAGTAGTGCATTTTTGCCGCATTTTCCATGTTTATTCTGCCCAGCAACAACAAAAATTAACTTTACCAAAAAGCTGAACAAAATGCAAAATGCGTCAAACACGCGTTGAGAAAAACGCAAAGCAAGCTGAAAAAAGCACTGGAGAAAGCATCAAATGCCAATATATATGTGAACCAAGCCTAAGCAAACAGACTGTGACTGCTGTCAGAAGCTGGCCATACACTATTTGATTTTTTTTTTCCCTTTTTTTTTTTTTTAATCCAAACAACTTTTATTGTCAATATAATAGAGAAAATGGAACAGTACTTAGAGAATCCAGAATGACATTACTGCAACAGTAGGATTACAAACAAAAAGAACAATGTGGATATGCAGATCCCGTAATAAACAGAATAACAGAAATGGTAATCAAACAAAACAGAGACCACAATGATCCAAAACTGTCTTGACAATATCTTGCTTTTTCCTTTTTACGTCTTATTCCTTCCTGACCAGATGTAAACAGAAATGGGGGAAAGGAACAAAGCCCAAAACGTGTCTTCAAACAATTAAAATAAACCCACATCAACAAACTCTGGTTCACCCGAGACGTCTCATCAAAAAGAATGGGAGATGCACATGAACTCCCCCAGGGGGAGGAGTGGAGCCACAAGTGGTATAAAATGTCACACCTGCAGAAGTCGGTCCAATATCAATTGAGGAGGGGGCCAGCCCATGTCACTATTAGATTTTTGAACGAATGTTCATATGAACAGTCATTCCAAATTTTTCAATACATTTGATGGTTTGATGAATGTCGTTCGAAAATTGAATTTGATTTTAACATTTGATTTTGAAACAAATGTTATTTCCCAAATGAAAACCACATACACTGTTGCAAATTTGTTCATTTGGGAAAAACTTTCCATCCAGCTCCTTCGAATTTTCTTGCCACTGTGGTCAAAAATGAACATTAGTTTGATCCACTAATGACTGGAATATTGAACAAACATTCTTAAAGTGAAAATGTCTGAATTACATTTTACTACGTATGATAAGATTGAAATGGAGTTGATCTGCCAACCCCCCTGGATGTGTATGTTGACCTGTAATGGATTCCTAAGGAGCTCTGATCACTTGAAACCAAGCAACAGAGCACGCCGGTTTTGCAGAAACGCATCAGGCGGAGTCTT
This sequence comes from Staurois parvus, assembly GCF_062004578.1. NCBI lineage: Eukaryota > Metazoa > Chordata > Amphibia > Anura > Ranidae > Staurois > Staurois parvus. The sequence goes on along the minus strand of NW_028317885.1, from coordinate 902,754 downwards.
GGTGAGACGTCATCGTGCACTGGCGTTTTTAGCGGTCTTAGGCAAGCTAGAGAACAGTTATAGTGAATTAGAACCACTTGCAGAATTGAGCAATAATGATTCGTTGGGAGATTCATCATCAGACACTGAAAACAATTCTGCGACTGAGCTCAGTGATGTGCAAACTTGGTGTTCTATTTCAAACTTCAGTGTTTTTAGTTTGACTACATTATTGAATTAAATGTATTATTATTATTATATTATTATTTTTTATAATTATTTATTATATTATAATTTATGATTTCGGGTTTCAAACTTTATCATACCCGGGATGTTTACTAGACTTTTGTTTGGACAGATTTAAGTGAGTTGTTCCTAAGAATTACAGGCCTACAATAAAAAACCAAAATATTTCCATGCAAACAATGTACCGCTTTGACATTCAAAAATATTGATTAGTTTGACCGCCAGGGAGGTTAATGAGTGATCAGCTTATTCCATCTCTATCATTTGAGATCCACTTTATCTGGTAAGAGGCCATTCTCTTTCCCTTTGAGGAGCACTTTTCCAGCACTGGAGCACTTTTGTGAAGTGGAGGTTTATCAACACTGAGCACTTTCTTCACTACGTGGATTCCATATGGATCACATGAACCTTTTGAGTTGCTTTTAAATGCTACAAATGTTACATTTTATATTTTTTCAGTTTGTCAATTTATACTATTATTTATAATTGGTGATTTGCATACGTTTCACATAACTTTAAAGGGACAGCACACTTTTTTGATTATACAACAGAGAGAAAAAGATATTGGGGGATCCAGAAGACCCCCTAAAGAAAGAGGTTTTGAAAGAGAACCAACAGCTTTATTAAATTCACAAAAATATAATAGACCTATTAGGCCAACAGATCCTCCATTCACATTAAAATGAGGTATGATAACGTTATCACCTTAAAATGACCCGGGCCACACACAGTAACAAATTAATCGCTATACAACTACCCTCCGTCTTAAAGGAGTCAATTCTATCCAGAGTCTCATATATCGGGAACACACGTATTCAGCCACATAGGCAGGGAACTGAGCTCTGGAAAATGGACTCACCAAACAAAAAAGTCTGAAAGTGAAAGGCTTCTTTGCCCTCAAGTTAGAGAGGTGATTTTATACTTCAATATTTTTACTGAAAGATTGGTATACAACAGTATACATAGAAATAGAGACAATATGCACCAACACGGTGAGATGAAGTATATAAACATATACTTAGAACATAACAGCACATGAGAAATATAGAAAAGATATCCCTAGTCAACCACATTGTATACAAAGGACACCATCACCACCAGATGGGAAATTTTACATCTATCAATGAACATAGGCACCAAAGTGCCATAGAGATTTACCAAAAGTATCAAAGACCAATTCAGAGAAAGAAAAGAAATAAGGATTAAGACTAGAAAAGTCAGAAAAAGGCGCTTGGGAACCAGAGACCAACGAAGTAGCGTTTAATCGGGATCTTTGATAAAGAATGGGCTACATCTCGCCAAGTATCCAAGTCTAATGAGCTATTCAAATCCCGTTCCCATTGAGTCATATAAAATAATTTAGTGAGTGGATCAACAAGGAAAGCACAGACAATGGATAAACGACCCCTCATCATCCCAGTTGCTCCACAGGAGACCTCCAACGGACTGAGTGTGCAAGGTTCTGTAATTAATTTGAGTTTAATACCGATAAATGAGATAAGTTGATAATAATGAAATAATTCCCCAGGAGGCAAATGATATTTTGTCAAGAAACAGTGGAGAGAACGGGGGCGAAGCCCATCCAGGTACGCAGCAACCCCTTATTTATCCACCATTGAAACACCGACGGTGATAAGCCAGGTATAAACTCGGGATTGCAAAAAAATGGAGCTAGTGGGGTATGTGGGGAGAATAAATGTTTGCGAGCTCACCATCTATCCCACACCGTTAATGAATAGGATAACATAGGACACAGAACAGGAGGACGCAAGCGACTGGGAAGCCACATAAGAGCCCCAACAGCGTAAGGATAGCAAGATAAGGCCTCAATGCCAACCCACTGGGGGACATAACTCCTGGCCGTAGTACACGATAATTGTGCTATCTGAGCCGCCTGAAAATAGGCAAAAAGATTAGGAAGTCCCAAACCGCCATGCTTCTTTAGAGAGGTGACTTTAATATGGAGTTATTGAAGAAAGAAAAGACTTGGATTTTTAAAATAAAAACTTTGGCACCCCTCGGGTTAAATAATGAAATGAGTTTAAAGGTCTTTCTAGAGCCATGATGGTCACTATTCCCTTTAATTGAAATTTTTCCCCCCTTTTAATGTTCTTTGAATTACCACTGTCTGTGCCATTGATAATTGGGTTCTGTTCTATGAATAACTATAGAAAAAGTGGGCCCCGTTTAATATATTGAATTAACATGCAATTATAGTACCACCGTGGATGTTTAAAATTGCTTTATATTGATTTTAACCTATTACTTTTAAAAGTAATGGTTTGTCTGAGACATAGAGGTGCTGTCCTTTAAACTGGGACCACCCCTGGCCATTTTAAGTGGCTGAACGGGATGTCTTTCTCATTAAAAGGCCAAGAGCACGTATGTCCCGACGTCCTGACAAAGCCCACGGTCACGTGGGCGAAACGCGTTGACGTAGGCAGCGTCAGCTAGTCCCTGGGCCACACCTACACAGGTGGTAATGTGTGGATCCGCCTCACACTGATTCAAGCATGGCAGTAATGTATACGCCACCCCTGCTACACTACCTAAGACTACAGCTTTGAGCCTTTACAACCAGATGGTCATCTATTGTAACCCGGCGGGGTTTTCGGAGGCTGTCACGGTCTGCTCACTTGGATGACATTAAAACCATCATCTTATCTGCCAACCATGTGAAGATCGTTACATTGTCACTAGATGCCCATATCGTTTAGAGTGGTGAGAGCCTGCGGGCACGTTTTATGTGGCAGCTGCCGTTTCAATGCAACTAGCTCTACACCTCTTGTATGGTTTAACCACTTCCCATCCGGCTCATGTATATAAATGGGCAGACAGAAGCAGTGCAGGGGCGGGTTGCCGTTCATAAACGGCGCCCGCCACTTTCAGCCTGGGTGCGCTCCCTGGGACACAGTGGAAAACCGATTGCTGTACGGGACCTCTGTGCGCGGTTCCGATCATGTGATCGCTGATTGGCCAATCAGTGATCAAATGAATAGTAGTAAGCAAGATGTCATTATAACATCATTGCTTACTACGTGTGAAATCTGTGAATGATCACAGAGAGCACATGGTACAAGGCTATTCACAAAAGCCTTATATCATGTGACAAGCTGTGACCAATCACAGCTCACACAGTATTTCTCAATGGCAGAAGGAGAAATGATTGCTTTTACAGCCTTTATGGGTGTAAAAGCAATCAGTGTAAAAAAAAAAAAAAAAAAAATCTTCATCACCCCCCACAAGTAGTGACAGTGACATGGTGACACTGTACTGCTAGGGTGACGGTATGTTAACAAAAAAAAACAAATGATAATATAAAAAAATTAACTAAAAATTTAAAAAAACATTTTGAAAAATAATAATTCTTGGTTATAAACTAATTTGGATTATTTTTTCAAAATTTTTGGACTTTTTCATTTATATAGCAAAAAAAATAAAAATCCCAGTGGTGAATAAATACCACCAAAATAAAGTTTTATCTGTCTCGAAAAAATGCTAAAAAATGTATATGGGTACAGTGTTGCATGACCGCCTGCTGGTGTTGGTGCCACTGGGAGCAATGGCGCCCCATCGTTCGTGCCACTGGGAGCAACGGCGCCCCATTGTTCATGCCACTGGGAGCAACGGCGCCCCATCGGTCGTGCCTCCGGGAGCAACGGCGCCCCATCGGTTGTGCCACCGGGAGCAACGGTGCCCCATCGTTCCTGTCACTGGGAGCAACGGCGCCCCATCGTTCCTGTCACTGGGAAGGAGGAAACCAAAATTGTAGAAAATGTGGAGGACCAATCTAGGCGAGTGCATGAACACACAGCCCCTCCACACATCAATTGGTGCTGGCCCAATCCGTGATTGTAGCACTGGAGGAACATGAAAGTAAGTTGGCAGCACTTCAACGATTTTGCAGATAAAGCATTTATTGGTATGCAATACAAACATGACAGCGCCCTGAATGGACAGAGAACAGTAAATGTGTATTGATACAGACATTACTGACTAAGTGATGACTAAGCACATGCCTGTGTGAAACGCGTTTACTGCTCTCTGTGTATTGTGGGAGCCGTCATGTTTGTATTGCATTTTTCTTGAAGATTCCAATAAAAGTTTTATCTGCAACATCATTGACGTGCGCCCAACCTACTTTCCTGTTCTTCGAGTCCTTGGAAGGAATTGTGCCCCATCGTTGGTGTCATTGGGAGAGTTTAGGGTTAACTTCTTCATGTTCTATAGTTTGAATGCCATGCCATAGATATATTAATTATCTTTGTAAAAGAGCATATTCCACGCTCTACTTTTTTTCAAATTTTTCCAGGAAAAAAAAAAACTTTTTGCCAGGCCTTCCCATCTCTAGATGTGGCAACAATTCACTGCAATATTTATATTCTTCACCTTACTAGCTTACTAATTGCATCATGATCAGAAGCTGTAAATTGCAAAACACTAAAACAGATTCCCTCCTCCACTTAATGACTGGAGGGACCTGTCATTGCAAAAATGATAACTACATTCACCATAAAGAACTGGCAACTGGATGCTGGGTCATGTAGTCCCAAAGAGGGTCATCTTGTGATGTGCTCAGTTTTAACTTCCTGGTCAGAGAGTTGGGGAAGCACTGCTAAACATCTGCAGCCAGTAACAGTGATAACCTCAGTGCAATAAGTGTTTCCTCATATTTGTAAATTAAATGATTTACCGAGGAGTGTTTTATTTGTGGATTTTGATATATTAAAAAGGAAAAAAAAATGGAGACTTTATTACCACTTTAAAAACCAGACAAGACGCAGAGACTGGCCAAAAGATTGGAATTTCTATGGTCCTAAGACCTGATGCAAGCATATCAGCAAATGGAGACCATGCAGGTTTAGCTGTACCTATACAATGTGCTGAACCAACTTCCCAAATCTCTACTACTAGGAGAGAGTGACCCAAGTCTGTCTATGCACACCCATCAAAATGTTACATTTATAAAAAACCACTGACAACCAAAAAGTGAACATTTCTTGTATCAGTGTGCTGGATGGCATAATGTATGTCTACAAGTGGCATGAAATGGGCAGACTTTAGCCTTCCAGAGACCACAGTGAACTGGTTTCTGAAATTAGCTGGCTGTATCATACAGTACATACACTTTATGGCTAAACTCTGCCAAATGATTGAGTCCAGGTGCACAAAGGCAGGTCCATGATGACACCGTTTATGGAGTTTGGTTTGAAATAACTCACGTGGCCAACACAGAATCCTGAATTCAACCCTACTGGCAGGATCACCGCTGGGCTGAACGGAAAAAACAAACAAACTTGTAGTGTGTACCAGGCACAACTTTCAGTTGCTGGCTTCAAAACAAAAAAGTATACATCGTCTGTGTGTTTACTATAGTAAGCAGTCACAGTCTGAGAAGAAAAGCCTGTCCCCTGACAGCATCTTGCAGAGAAGGACCCTTGCTCTTTCTGTGGAAGCAGCGGTTGTTCTGCACAGGACAGACCTATAGCTTTGGGATCAGCGACACTCATGCACCTTGCAGATTGGAGAGTTCTGTCTCTGACTCAGCAGTGGGTGTATCAGGTCTCTGAAAGGCAACCGTTGCCTCCACACAGCGAGAAAGGGTCCTTCTCAGCAGCATTGCAGATAGTGGACAAAATGTTCTTTGCTTTGTTTTTGTTACAATACTTTTGTTTTGATGCATCTTAAATGTATTTAGCGGATTTAAACTGAAAAATGTGTTGACTTTTACATTTTCAAAAGCAGAACAGATATTGCAATCCCCTGTAATTGTATCAGAACAGCAACTTAAAGTGATTCTAAACCCATTTCATTTTCTTTAAAATAATAAACATGTCATACATACCTGCACTGCGCTCCCCTCAGGTCCCCCGATAGTGGTCCTGGCTCCTCCCCCTTTGCCAAGTGTCCTCATAGCAAGCCACTGGCTATGGGAGCACTCGTGCAGGTTCACTGCCGAGCCAGCTCTGAGTGTCCATTGACTCACAAAGCACAGCCAGGCCCAGCTTCCTCCTCACTGGCTGCGATTGGCAGAAGCCAATGGCTCCCGCTGCTGTCTCTGAGCCAAAGAGGAGGGAGAGAACAGAGAGATGGAATATTGATTTTTGCCAAAATGTCATCTATCCTTCTAGTGTATGATCTGAAATTACTAAGAATAAAAAGGTGCTCTGGATAGGCAGTGGATTGCTGCTGACACTGTATGCTGTGTTTTGGTTATAGAACTAAACTGCCCGAGTGATGCCTGCTGTAGTACTCCAGTGATAAAACATGAAAAGGAACCATGGCTTACCTTGCTCCTATGATCACCAGGTATTCCAGTAACCTGAGAAATGGCTTTTTCTTCTGCCCCATGGTCCCAACTTCCTACTGAATCATCTCACACACTGCTCAGCTCACTGGACCATCACTGATCAAGGAGAAACCAGCAGGAACTTTAAACCAAGAGAAAAATACACAAAAAGAAACAACAAAATATATAAATACATTTCACACATACCAGCCTTTATATAATATTAACATCAAACATATGGCTGAAATATTTATACAGGTCTTATATGACAGAGGATTTGTATTTCTATCCCTCCAGTCCTGAGATCTACACAGCTCTGCCACAGAGCACAGTCCTGTTTGGCAGGGCAGGAACCCCATTTTTCTCTGCTGCAGTTAACACTTACAGGTCTTGCCGTTCCCCCAGCCTATGACTGTTATTGATAATAAATCACATTTCAGCTACTGCTTGCATTTAAAAAAACATAATTTAGAGATATATTAAAGGGAGCTCCACCCAAAAGGGGCAGCTCTGCTTGTCTGCCTCCTATCCCCTCCACTGCCACATTTCGCACTTTTTTGGGGGGAGGGGGGAGCGGATCCCTGGTTCTGGCAAGCCCTCCTCCTTCCCCCCCTCACAGTCTTCTAGGACACTTTACAGGTCCCAGAAGACTGCCGGACCATTCGGGAGGCGCAGTACAATGCGTCCATGCGCAGTGGGCACCAGGCTGTGAAGCCACAAGGTGTCACAGCAGGGTGCCCACTGTTGAGATGCTGGCGCCAGAGGGGGAGACAAGCGGGAGAAGGGACGGCATGGGCGAGAACATCACTGATCCTGCTACGGCAGAGTTCAATATTTTAAAAGGGGTATAAAGTAGAACTATAGGCAACATTTTTTTTTCATTTTGGATAGAGTAAGGGAGGGTTATAACACCCGTCAGTTTTATTTTTTGCCATCTGTGTCCCATTGGGGAGATTTACCTTCACTTCCTGTCCCATAGCCAAAACAGGAAGTGAAGAAGATCCCTGCAAATTAAGGGAATCCTTTGGGGTCCCCCATTGGAAGATTTTCCCTCTATTACTTTTCTTGGGACAACATAAAATTTGGGATTTTCTTTGACTTTTACCTTCGATGATAATGGCAAACAGGACAAACAGAGAGGGGGAATCTCCCAGGGACACAGACAGCAATAAGAACCTGACAGGTGTTCCAATCCCTCTCCACTCTACCCAAAAAAAAAAAAAGTTTATCCTTAGTTATACCTTAAGGCTTTCTAATCACAAGAATGAAAATACTCCATAATACTCGCTGCCGGTATTCTCACCTTCCAAAGCCTTTTAGTTCACGGATAAGTTCACCTTTTGAAATAAAAATTGCACATTTTATATGCAGGTAATAAAATGTGCATTATTTTTTGCTGCAGATGCCTGGAAAGCATTGCACCAGCGATAGGCAGATCACCGATGCCATGCAGGTCTCCTGCAGATCTGTCAGTACATCTGCTCACCCATACAGGATGTACAAGCAAGCAGATATACTGACAGGAAGACTGAATGAACTACCCCAGTGCTCCACAGTGCCGTGGTAGTTCATTGAGAACTACAAGCTGACAGCCGCTAAGTCTGTCGGGACTAGTAGTTTCTCATTCACAGAGGAGTGACGCTGCGGAGCAAATGGAGCCCCGCACGGCCACATTTTTTAAAAATTTGACAGCTATCGGGGAGAAGATCCCTCACTAGCTGACAAAGCTGGGGATCTGCAGGGAGCGGGGGCCAGTGCTTTCATAACATGTTACACTCTGAATATGGGGGTAACATGTTACAAAACGGGAATTAACCTTTAACCACTTGCCCTCCAGAGGATTTACCCCCCTTCCTGAGCAGGCCATTGTTTTGCATTACGGCTGGTCAATGGTACGATGGTATTTGATTGCCTATGCGTTTTTTATTTATTGCACAATAAAAATAAAAAAAAGACTGACAATTTTGAGAAAAAAAACATTATTTTTTGACTTTTTGCTATTAGACATGTCCAGTAAAAAAATTTTAAAAATCACATTTCATCATAAATTTAAGCCAAAATGTGTTCTGCTCCATGTCGTTGCTATAAAAAATCCCAATATGTGTAAATTAATTGGCTTACGTGAAATTTATAGTGTTTACAAATGGCGGTATATATACTGGGTTTTTTTTTTTTACTAGTAAGGACGGCGATCGGCAACTTATAGCAGGACTGTGGTGGCCATTCTGACACTGGGAGGGAACTGACCTGTTGTCACTGACATCCCTAAGGACACCAATATAGTGATCAGTGCTAATAAAAACCACTGACACTGCACTAATGGCAGCTGGGAGGAAGGGGTTAACATGTGGGGCGATCAAAGGGTTAACCTGTGTGCTGTGTTACTATGGGGCTGTGTGTTAGTACTATGCACAGCCATGCAAAGCAGTGTGCAGGAGCTGACAGGGAGGAGAACTGTTTTGTTTACAAACCATTCTCCCCCCCCCCACCCCCCCATCGCAGATGTTTGGCCATAACCAGGTGTGGTGACTGATAGCCGCGGCCGCTAATGATGGCGCGGGTAGGGCACACATGCGCCCACTACCTGGCAATGTAAAATCAGGTATATACAAGTGATTTTGTGCACCCGTGCCGCCTTGTAGCAGTACTTCTATATAGGGTGGACGGGAAGCGGTTAATACATTACTGATGTTTACCTTCCTGGTGACACCTCTGGCACGTGTGCATTCTAATGAACATTCTCAGTATCCTGATATGCTGCGATGTGAAGACACCTTTGCTCTAATGACATGATCACTGATCTCCAGTATAGGTTCTCACTCTCACAAGCCTTCCTCTGTTTACTTCCCTGAAACACCATGTGACAAGCAACATCACAGGGGCTGTGTCATCACTTAGGCTACTTTCACGCTGACCTGCGGCAAAAACACATATGCATATTTCACACGTTTATACCGCGGTTGCTGTGCGTTTTGTGGTGTGTGTTAAATGTGTTGCATTGCAAAGCATATTGGTGAATAGCTGGTTGTTAAGGACGTCATCAGGTACTGGCTTCTTAACCACTTGACAACCAGCCTATAGCTGAATGAAGGCTACAGCGCGGTTGTCCAGTTCTGGGAGGGCGTCATACGACATCCTCCTAGAACGCGCCCTCCCGCGTGCCCCCAGCGGCGCGCATCTGGTGATCTCCGTGATTGCTGTGTCCTATATACACAGCTGATCACGTGATGTGGTAAAAGGGCAATCATAGCAGCCTTTTACCACATGATCAGCTGTGTCCAATCACACAGATCACTGGGTAAATGCAGTTGATGGTCGTCGGCTTCACTTTCCTCACGCTGTCACAGTGTGAGGAAAGTCCTGCCTATAACCGGCAATTGTCTGAAAACAGATCGGCACTGATGATCAGTGCCACCCACATGTGCCCAGCAGTGCCACTCACGTGCCCAGCAGTGCTTCCCATCCGTGCTGCCCAGCAGTGGCGCCAGTCAGTGCCCAGCAGTGCTGCCCATTAGTGTAGCATCATCAGTGCCGACTCATCAGTGACGCCTCATCAAAGCACATCAGTGAAGGAGAACAATTACCTGTTTGCAAAATTTTATAATAGAAACAGAGAAACACTTTTTTATTTAGATTTTTTGCTATTTTTTTGTTTATAGAGCAAAAAATAAAACACCCAGAGGGGATTAAATACCACCAAAAGAAAATCTGTGTGGAAAAAAAATGATAAAAATGTCATATGGGTACAGTGTTGCATGACCGCGCAATTGTCATTCAAACTGCGCCAGCGCTGAAAACTGTCCTGGGCAGGAAGGGGGTATAAGTCCCCGGTAGGGAAGGGGTTAAAGGATAAGTTCACCTATCATAACATGTTACACCCATAATCAGGGTGTAGCATGTATTGAATGGACCGACCCCCCCAACCCCCCTGATCTCCGTTGGGACAGCAAGTGGGGGATTTTCTCCTCCATGACGCCGAAGGGGCGGGGAAGGGGGAATGACGCCGAAGGGGCGGGAATGACGCTGAAGGGGTGGGGGGGGGGGGGCGGAATGACACCGAAATGGCGGGGGTGCTGGCGCTGAAATGGCAGGGGGGGGGAAATGACGCTGAAATGGCGGGGGGGGGGGGGGGATGACGCTGAAATGGCAGGGGGGGGGTGACGCTGAAATGGCGGGGGGGGGAATGACGCTGAAATGGCAGGGGGGGGGAAGTGACGCTGAAATGGCAGGGGGGGGGATGACGCTGAAATGGCAGGGGGGGGGGGATGACGCTGAAATGGCAGGGGGGGGGGGGATGACGCTGAAATGGCAGGGGGGGGGGGAGAAAATAACGCTGAGGGGGCAGGTGGGGGAGACGCTGAGAGGGCAGGTGGAGGGGGGAGACGCTGAGGGGGCAGGTGGAGGGGAAACGCTGTGGGGGCAGGTGGGGGGGGGGCGCTGAGGGGGCAGGTGGGGGGGGGGCGCTGAGGGGGCAGATGGGAGGGGGACGTTGGGGGGGCAGATGGGGGGGCACTGATGGGGCAGGTGGGGGGGGGCCCTGAGGGGGCAGGTGAACGCTGAGGGGGCAGATGTGAGGGGGACATTGTGGGGGGGGGGGCGCTGATGTGGGGGGGGGCACTGGGGGGGCAGCCCCAGCTATGTGTGTCCCTATTACCCCCCCCCCCCATCTCCACACATGACCTCCTATCAGCCTTTCTATACAGACAATCCCCCCTACCTTCTCCACAAAGCCCCCCGACCTCCTCTATGCGCCCCCCGGCCTCCTCCATCCACCTCCCCGACTCTCCTGCCCTCTGTCCTCCTCACCTGCTCAGCTCAGCTCCCCCCCGGAGGCCATCATCCCCGCCCCGGCCGTTCCTTTCCTGTTCCCCTCTCAGCAGCTCCTCTCCTCCGCCTCCCATAGACTTTACATAGCTAAAGATGGCCGCCGTTTTCTCTGTATGGAGCCGACTGGGAAGGGAGACATCTATGGCGAGGAGCGGTATTACACCTGAGACTGCCATCTTCTGGCAGAACTCTATAATAACCATTAAATAGCCCCAATTCTGTGTAATTCTCTGTAAAATCTATAAAATGATAGAACATGGATTTGGTTGTAGTGTTACATGAGCGCCATATTGCCAGGCAGAGTGACAAGGCCGGAAAAGTGACAGTTGGTGACAGTTGGTGCTGAGTCAGCCTGAGGCCTGTGCTGGTAGCTGTGGCGATTGCATCCTCAGACTGTGCCTCCTGCGACTGACTGCGACTCTTCTCATCTTTATTACAATACATTGCGATTTGCTTACTAGTGTTCTTCATATTAGATATATTTAAGCTGTTTTCAGGTACTCCGGCATCAATTACTACCAGGATGCCGCGATCTTCACGCCGTCCATCTCGTGGAAGGCCATCACGTCAGGAGGGCGGAGAGTCTCCCATAGCCCATCGGACGAGGTCCAGAGTGCAACAACGGCAGAGACGGGAGGACCCCGCCATCAGACGGAGCCGATCTCCAAGAGACCGCAACAGGGCTGCTGAGCACCACCCAGAGCCACAGGGAGCACCGGCCATGGAGCCACAGAGAGCACCGGCCATGGAGCCACGCGGCGAGGACCAGGTAATTTGTACCATTTGTTTGGCAGATTGTGAAGATGGAGACGAAAATACTACCCTACCCTGCGCTCACCAATTCCACGATCGCTGCATCCAACAATGGGTTCAACAGAGTGCTACCTGTCCCATCTGCCGGGAGGACGTTCCTAACCCACCAGAGGACCAGGATTTCAACAATCTGAGAGAGCAACTAGATGACATGGGAATCGACTACGTCATCGATTATGAGAACGGCATTGTACACTATTATTTATAATATTATCAGCTTAGATGTATTTATGATATTATATATTTTAAGAGTTTTTCTGTCTTGTAGAAGGTATAGTATTTAATGCTTTGAAAAAAAAAAACAAAAAAAACAAAAAAATAAAAAAACCAAAAAAAACCAAAAAAAATATATAGTTATTGAATATTATTATTAGTATTATATATTTTAAAATATGTTCTTTATTGTAGTAGTCTAATAGTTTATGCTTAAAAATTACTTGTATTATTATATTTTTATTGTTATTATTATTATTATATATTTTAAGATATTTTCTGCTCATAGTAGTTAATGATTTAAAAAAAAAAAAATCCAAAAAAATATTGTTATTGTATATTAATATTATTATGATGATATATTTTAAGATGTGTTCTGACTTGAAGTTGTTATAATAGTTTATGCTTTAAAAAAATAAAATAAAATATATATATATATATATATAGTTATTGAATATTATTATTAGTATTATATATTTTAAAATATGTTCTTTATTGTAGTAGTCTACTAGTTTATGCTTAAAATTACTTTTATTGTTATTATATTTAATATTGTTATTATTATTATTAATATTACAAATTTTAAGATATTTTCTGCTCATAGTTAATGATTTACAAAAAATACAAAAAAAATTGTTATTGTATATTAATATTATTAGGATGATATATTTTAAGATGTGTGCTGGCTTGAAGTAGTTAGAATAGTTTATGCTTTAAAAAAAAAAAATATATATATATACATACATACATATATATATATATATATATATAATAACATTTTTGGGGACATATTTGATTTAAAAATTGTTTTATTGAGTTACTGTTTTATTGTTAACCAATGCCGTTTTCTTTGCAGGAATGCCATTTAGCTGCAGCACCGACCTGTTTATTCTGACAGCAACAGGAACTTGCTCTGAGAATATACATACGTCAATGTGGGCAGCGCTGTTGGATGAGATTTTTCATCCGCAGTTAAAAAAAGAGCATATATGCCGAAGCATAGGGGCCTGGGGTGGCCAGTGGGTGGATGGCCCCTATGCTTCGGTATATATTTTTAAAACAAATTGTTGGCAGAGATTCCTTCATCCACATCGACCGATGTGAATAGAGGAATCTGCTAGTTTTTTTTTTTCGTTCAGCCCATGGGCTGAACAAAAAAAGAAGAACGTTTCATATGTGCCCACCATTAGAAGTGGGTGGATGTAGGGAGGTATTCTAATGGTGGGCATACCACACACTTTTTCTGGCAGAGATTTCTTCTTTTTTAATTCAGTACACAGGCTGCATAGAAGAAAAAAAGAACATAGCATATATACCCAACGACGTACTGGTACATCACCGGACTTTGAGTGGTTATATCAGGATCCTGGTATAATTTTTTTCAGCTGGCGATCGGTTTTCATGTAAAAGCAATCCTAGTGGCTAATTAGCTGCAGGATTGCTTTTACAAGAGAAGATGCCCCCCCCCCCACTGTTTCTCAGGCTTTCCCGTCGTTCCATCGGGGGAACCTGAGAATGCAGCCGGAGTTTCTGCCAGCTAACCATAGATTTGACTGGAGACCGGAATGGTGCCAATCATCTCCATAGTCTAAGAAATCAGAAGCTTACCAGCATTTCATCACTTCAGTTTTGCAGGATATAAACAGCACCATTTGTAAATTGGGAAAGCATCTGATCACACCGATCTTGGTGAGGTTAGATAATGTAAGAGCAGTCAGAGTCAGACCCCAGATTTCTCAAAAATGAATGTATGACAATGTCCATCGCAGTTATAGGGGATATTTGCATTCCCTGAGATAGCAGTAAAAGTGATTAAAAAAAAATGAAAGGGACAGTGTAAAAATAATGTAAAAAATAAAAAAAAAACTTTAAACTCCATGACAAAAACATTTTTTTTTTTTTTTACACAAAGTTGTCCCCTAAATTATATATTGCTCACACAAGCCATGGGTATATGTGGAATTACATATACAAAATACATTCTGCTACATCTCTTGAGTATGAGGGTACCACATGTGAGAGACTTTAGCAGTCCAGCCAAGTACAGGACCCCAAAATCCAATATGCTCCTTCAGGCGTTTAAAGGGCTTTATTTACTCATTACACTTCCTGACTACCTATCACAATTTAGGAGGCCCTGAAATGCCAGGATAGCACCAATTCCCCCCCCCAATGATCCCTTTATGGAAAGTAGATACCCTAAGAAATTTGATAAGAAGCATGGTAAGTATTTTTCAGATCTCATTTGTTGCCACAAGTTTTTGGAAAATGAAGAAAGAAAGCAAAAACATATTTTTTTTGGTTTTTTTTATATTTCAAAACCTTGTGAGAAAAAATTAGATTGGCAAAATACTCACCATGCCTCTTTTTAAATTCCTTGGGGTGTCTACTTTCCAAAAAGGGTTTATTGAGGGGGGGAAGGGGGGTTAGTGCTATCCTGGCATTTCAGGACCTCTGAAACTGTGATAGGTAGTGAGGAAGTGAAATGAGGAAGTTACGCACCGTCAAGCTTTCAAAGTGGTCATTGGATTTCAGGCTCCTGTATGTGGCTAGGCTCCCAAAAAGTCTCACACATGTGGTACCCCCACACTCGGAAGAAGAAGCAGAATGTATTTTGGGGTGTAATTCCACATGTACCCATGGCTTGTGTGAGCAATATATCATTTAAGTGACTAGTGACTGGTATTTTAGCAACTCAAGAAATGTGATGGGCAGTCAGAAAGTAAAAGCTGTGTGAATTCCATTCTCTATACCATAGTTTGAAGATCCTATAACTTTCACACAGAGCAATCAATATTCACTTACTGGGATTTTTTTTTACCAAAAACATGTAGCAGAAAAATAGCACAAAAAAATAAAAAGCGCACAGGTGATCAAATACCACTGAAAGAAAGCTCTATTTGTGTGAAAAAAAGGAAGGAAATTTCGTTTGGGTACAGCTATTTTCTTTCTGTTGTAGTTAATAATTTGAAAAAAAAAACCAAAAATTAAAAAACAATAACAATTATACCGTTATGGTTTCTATTATTAATATTATACACTTTCTTGCTTTGAATCTAGGAGCCAGCTAAAAAGAGTTATGAGACATTTTTTTTTAGCTTAGTGTAGGTTGCCAGCATCTGGAACTTCACGCAATAGGATCTGCCATGCGGCAATCATTGCAAAACAGCACCATGTTTTTAGGCGCCATTGAAAATGGAACCTGAACCTGCGTTTTGCGATCACAGTGATTCTACTGCAATCCCAAACACCCAGATGTGAATGGAGCCACCTTAATTCACATATGCAATTCTAGATTCATTTTTAAACTCACAGATTCGCATGAAAGGCTAGATATTTTGTGTTCCTATTGAGGTGGTCCACACAGATGTGATCCACACGCACTGTGTTTTGGGTGCCATTATGAAAAGGGTCCTGTGCAAGTTTGTAGCTGTGCGTTCCAGACTCGCAAGTGATAGAGCAGACTGGCATATGGAGATAAGTGTTCACATAGGATTGCTATTGACAGAAGTTTTCCCATTGATGTCCGTGGGAGGCGTTTTCCCATAGAAGTCCACGGGAGACGTTTTTCCATTGAAGTCCACGGGAGACTTTTTTCCATTGAAGTCCACGGGATGCGATTTCCCATTAAAGTGCACGGGACACGATTTCCCATTAAAATGCACAGGGCACGATTTCCCATTAAATTGCAAAGGGCACAATTTCCCATTAAGCTGCAAGGGGCACGATTTCCCATTAAACTGCATTAAATCCGGAGTGGGGTGGGGTGAAAGAGAAGTAGTGATGTGGTCTGCATCATCGAGCAGGTGCGGCCTAATTTTACAGCGGGCGTTAAAGAGACATTGTTGCACCAATGATCTCTGTATGCTATACTGTATGTATGCTGTCCCTGCCTACCACGTAAAAATCTTCCCCAGTGAAAACTTTACAACTTTTATTCCCTAAAAAACCAACACCCATCACTCACCTATGCACCTCCTATCCACTGCTCACCTCTCCCCCATGTCCAAAGCTCTCCTCTGTACCACTGTTCAAAGCTCACGCCTGTCCACAGCTCACCCCTGTATCCCTCTCCAAAGATCACCTCCATATCTCTGTCCAAAGCTCACTCCTGTAACCCAGCCCACAGCTCACTTCTGTACCCTTCTCCAAAGCTTACTTCTGTACCCCTGCCCACAGCTCACCCCTATACCATGACCACAGTTCACTTCTGTACTCCCTCTCCAAAGCTCACCTCTGTACCCCTGCCAAATCTCACCCCCATACCCTGTCCACAGTTCACCTCTGTACCCTACCCACAGCTCAACTCTGTACCCCTGTCTATGGCTCACCCATGTACCCTGCCCGCAGCTCACCCTTGTACCCCTGTCCACCTCTCACCCCAGTACCCTGCTCGCAGCTCACATCTTTACCCCTGTCCACCGCTCACCCCTGTACCCTGCCTGCAGCTCACCCCAATACCCTGGCTGCAGCTCACCTCTGTACTCCTCTCCAAAGTTAACCTCTGTACCCTACCCACAGTTCACCTCTGTACCCCTTTACATCGCTCACCCCTGTACCCTGCTCGCAGCTCACATCTTTACCCCTGTCCACCTCTCACCCCTGTACCCTGCCCGCAGCTCACCCCAGGACCCTGCCCGCAGCTCAACCCAGGACCCCTGTCCACCTGTCACCCCAATACCCTTCCCGCAGCTCACCCCAATACCCTGGCTGCAGCTCACCTCTGTACTCCTCTCCAAAGCTCACCTCTGTACCCCTGCCACAGCTCACCCGTGTACCCTGCCCACAGTTCATCTCTGTACCCCTTTCCATCACTCACCCCTCTACCCTGCTCGCAGCTCACATCTTTACCCCTGGCAACCACTCACCTTTGTACCCTGCCCGCAGCTCACTCCTGTACCCTGCCCGCAGATCACTCCTGTACCCTACTCGCAGCTCACCCCAGCACCTTGCCCAAAGTTCACACCCTGTACTCCTCTCCAAAGCTCATTTCTGAACCCACCAGCAACAGAAGAATTTACTTTTATGCTAAAATAAATATTAATGTTAAACTTTCACCAGTGCTCATCTCTGTCCTCCACTCTTTTCTCATCAATTCTTACTTCTGCACCCCTCACCTTATCTGCCCACACATTAAAAAGATCAGAGAGCCAGAATAGAATTGCCAGGCTTAGTAGCTGATAAGCTGGAGGGTGGTAGGGCGGGATGGCTTACTAGCTGATGAGCGGGAGGGAGGGCAGAAAGTGCCAGCGCCTCGTGTGTGGACACTGCACACTCCCCATTCAGAGGTGCAGAGATAAAGAGGCTAGTTAGAGCTGAAGCTGCAAGTGCTTAAGTCACTGGAATGAATGATGTGAGTGCTGTGCATTATTTCTGCACTGTGTGCAAGGGCAGGGAGAGCTGTAGAGAGCCGCCCGCTGGGTTAGCTCAGCTGTGCTGTCACAGGGGAGCCGGGCAGTAGATAGTGGTGAGCACAGGGCTGGTGTTGGAAGTAGCAGAATGTCATTCCGCCATGTTCCAGCTGCAAAAAAACGCCCTGAATATCTCACTTTACTAGTTTCTTCCCCGGCCAGGAACACAAGGACCAGGAAATTACATTTTACATGCCACTTCTGGCTCATTAACAGAAAGGGAAGATCCATTTACTGATCTTCCTCCCATCTACCCAGCGGCACACAGCATGCTGGTTCTCGGTTCGCCCATGGGTGTAGAATCTGGAAATCCAGGGAAAGGAGGAGCTAAGATTGCTGGTGGGTGGATATCAGAAGAGAAGGTTTAGGGCCACCTTTTAGGAATAGTTCACCTTTCCACCAAATCTGTCAATGCACATGTTCACCTTTCAGAAAAAAATGTTTTTTTACTCTATTTCTATTTTACAAAAAAAAAAAAAAAAAAAAAAAAAAGGATGGTGATTGGCCGGCTGTAAGGGGTGGAGGAGGCCGGATTTTTTTTTTTTTTTTAAGCATCTTGCAAAAAAGAGAAAGTAGCGTGATTGGCCGGCTATAAGGGGAGGATGAGGAGGCAGGATTCTGTTTTGTGACACTAAATGATATCTTTATTTTTCAAAACAATCCGTACACATCTATCACTTAATGTCTGTATAATCTATTTTTCTGCCTCCATCTAACATCCTCTGTGAGCTCCAAAACATCTCCTTTTCCCTCTCACTTCTGTTTTTGAAAATAACATGCGAGGTGAGACCGGCATTTTCCGAGATATGTGGAATCAATCTGGCAGAAGTGCTTGAGTGCAACTAGTTGTTTTTTTTTTTTACACATTTTTTACTAAACTTTCTAAACTTTTTATTTTTCTATCACATAGGGACAAAAGATCCCTATGTGATGTATTTTTGGTGACAGGTTCTCTTTAATGAGACATTAGGGTCTAAAAAATCCCTGATATCTCACCTGCGCTTCAATGAAACTAATAGAGTGCAGACTGCACTCCACTAGTTTCTTCACCAGCCATACTGGCTGGGGAAAGTGACATTTTATATGTCGCTTCCGTGTCATTAACAGAAATGGGAGATCAGCAAGCATTCTGTAAGGACTTGGGTCTGAGACTGTGACTCTTCTCGCTGTGCTATCCTATGGACAACCTTGCCTTGCAGCTTGTTTCTGGGGAACCTTGAACTCCTTTCTCTACCCACGGACTTCCTGATTTAAGCCATGTCCCTACACTTTCTATTAGCCAGATTATTTTGTTCTTCTCCAGCCCGTATGTTGCTCCTTTCACTACTGTTGTCTTCTGTATCTTCACTAACGCTCGTTACTGACCTTGGCTTGTACTGTATATCAACTTCACTTCTGTTCAGGGGCGGACTGACCATTTGGGAACTCGGGCAGTGCCGGAGGGCCCAGTGTCAGAAGGGGGCCCCATGAGATGCCACTGGTACCTTTCATAGGCTTTTTTGGGTGTGGTTTGAGTGTGGGCGAGTACACAGGGGCCCCATGATCCCCTATTGCCCGGGGGCCCCATGAGTTGTCAGTCCGCCCCTGCTTCTGTTTGATCCCAAACTGAAACCATTCATTATCAACCTTTGGCTTAATGCTCGACTTCGCTTCCACTTAATCCCAACCGTAAACCACTTCTTACTGACCATTGGCTTGCTTACTGACTAGCTTTCTGCTTGATCCCTACCTGCTACATCTGCTACCACACTCCGGCTTAATCACCTCCTGGTGGGGTAATTCTGAGGAGCACGAGCTTGCACTAGCATGCAGCAAATACTATCTCCACAATCACACCTATATTAAGATTAAGGGAAACCCTACTGGCAAATTTAAAAAACAACTTCAGAATTTAGTTATGAAAGCAAAAGATGTGGGAATCCTAGATGAGAAGGAAGCAAAATATCTTATTCCTTTCCAAATGTAAAATCCCAGTGTTCTATTATCTGCCAAAAATCCATAAGAGTTTAAATTTAGAGAAAAATTAAAATAGATTTATTTTTGCAGCCTATTGTAAAACAAATGCCTGCCTATTAGAAGGATGGACAGGATATCACTGAATTGATTGAGAATATAGAGGTCACACAGAATACCATACTAGTTACTATTGATGTAAATTCATTATATACTAGCATCAGACATGAAGAGGGTATTGGAGCAGTTAAATGGGCTCTAAAGAATACACTGAGATCCATAGGAGGCAGAGGAAATTCATCATTCAATTACTAGAGATCGGCATGCTTAACAATGATTTCTGGTATGAAGGAGATTTTTGTCCAGAAAAAAAGCGTGGCAATGGGCGCAAAATTTGCACCTAGCCTAGCAAATATGTTCATGGCGAGATGGGAACATGAAGAAATTTTTGGGAAGGTATGGAAAGGGTTAAGAACATGGAAGATATTTACAGATGATATCCTGGTGATATGGAGTCAATACAGGTTTTTTTTAAAACACAGAAAATAATCCACACGGAATCGGTGTTTCCCAGACTATAATTGTTGAATCAGTAAATTTTCTAGATTTATGTATTTTTAAAGATAATGAGAGATTATATACAAAAACATATACTTTAACCACTTGCCCTCCTGAGGATTTACCCCCCTTCCCGACCAGGCCTCTTTTTGCTACTCGGCGCTACAATAATTCAACTTATAATTGCGCGGTCATGCAATGCTGCACCCAAACGAAATTTCGGTGGTATTTGATCACCTGTGCGCTTTTTATTTTTCACGCTATAAACAAAAAAAAACAAAAAATTTTGAAAAACGATATTTTTTACTTTCAGCTATAAAAAATATACAGTAAACTCAAAGTTAGTTATAAATTTAGGCCAAAATATATTCTGCTACATGTTTTTGGTAAAAAAAATCCCAATAAGTGTACATTGACTGCTTTGTGTGAAAGTTATAGCGTCTACAAACTATGATATAGATACTGCAATTTACGCCATTTTTTTGCTATACAGCGCTGCACTAGTTTAACGGACAATTGCGCGGTCATGCAATACAGTGCATAAATTAAATTTACATGCTTTATTTCCCACAAATTGAGCTTTCTTTCGGTGGTATTTGATCACCTTTTTTTTTTGCGCTATAAAAAAAAAAATTCTGACAATTTTGAGAAAAAAAAACAATATTTTGGACTTTTTGCGTTATGGCGTATACAAATGGCGGGAAAGATACTGGGATTTTTTTTTTTTATTATACTAATAATGGCGGAGATCTATGACTTATGGCGGTGATCAGTGATTTATGACAGTGATCAGCGACTTATGGCGGGACTGCGGCGGACATTTTGACACGGGGGGGGGAACTGACTTGGGGTCATTGACATCCCCAGTGACACCAATACAGTGAGCGCAAAAAAAAAAACCACGGAAACTGTACTAATGGCACTGGTGAGGAAGGAGTTAACTTTTTTTATTCAGTGAAAGGGTTAACTGTGTGAGGGGAGTGTTTTACTAGGGGACGGGGGTGTGTACTGCACAGGAACACGTTGATACGGAGAGATAAACTCTTCTCTCCGGATCAGCATGCCAGGAGCTGACAGGGAACTGACAGAAAGCAGAGGTTCAGTGTAAACACTACAGCCGTGCTCTCTGTCAGTGATTGCCGCTAATCGCCGGGAAAGGCAGGTACTGACACCCGCGGCTGCAATCGGTGGTGCAGGTATGTCGGTGGCGCGCCTCGCACGCACCCCCTACCTGCTTTGCAAAACCACGTTTTAAAAAGTGGTTTTGCGCAGCCGTGCCGCCCTGCCACCGTATTTCTACAGTGGCTGGTCGGCAAGAAGTTAAGGAGACAGATAAGAATGAATACATTCCTACCTCCAATTGTCACCATCCACAATGGATTCAGGGGATACCGAAGGGGCAGTTTAGTCGCATAAGAAGAAATTGTTCGAGGCTTACGGATTAGATTGATCAAACTGAACTGATTAAACAAAGGTTTGTTCAAAAAGGGTATGATCCAGGTAGATTGGAAAAACTGAGATTTGAAATCAGTAAAGAATACATGAGGGACAGGAAGATAAAAACACTAAAAGAAAGGAGACCTAAAAAAGAAGATATTAAGCTGGAATTTGCTTTTATTTCCAACTTCAGTTGCCAATATGGAGATGGAGGAGATTATGTGTAAGTATTGGCCTATATTAAAAAGGGATAACATTTTGGGCCCATTGTTACTGTCAGGGATCGTACCCTCGCCGACGCACATCTATTCGCTGGAGCCGGATCCCTGTCAGCCGTGGCGATACGCATGCGCGGGAGTGTGTGGTTATGCGCATGCACACCGGCGTGCACGTCATCGCAAAGCAGGCTATTTAAATCCCAAACACACTTTAGCCTATGCCTTCTGGTCTACAATGTGATGTACTCCATAACCTGATTCTGTTGCCTGTATCTGATCTGACCCTGACTAAGAAAGAACTCCGCCTGCACCGACCCGGCTTATCCATGACTATCCTCTTGCCTGCTCCCTTGTACCTGATCTACCCGATTGATCCTGACTTGGCTTGTCTGATGCTGCTGCACCTACGTTCCTGTATCCGTACCTGGCCTGTATCCTGGTTACCGCCATACCTACCTGCTACTGAAACTACGTTCCTGTATCGTACCTGGCCTGTATCCTGGTTACCGCCATACCTACCTGCTACTGAAACTACGTTCCTGTATCGTACCTGGCCTGTATCCTGGTTACCGCCAGACCTACCTGCTGCTGAAACTACGTTCCTGTATCGTACCTGGCCTGTATCCTGGTTACCGCCATACCTACCTGCTGCTGAAACTACGTTCCTGTATCGTACCTGGCCTGTATCCTGGTTACCGCCAGACCTACCTGCTGCTGAAACTACGTTCCTGTATCGTACCTGGCCTGTATCCTGGTTACCGCCAGACCTGCTGCTGAAGCTAGGTTCCTGCATCCGCACCTGGCCTGTATCCTGTTCGCCGCCATACCTACCTGCTGCTGCACCTACGTTCCTGCATCCGCACCTGGCCTGTATCCTGGTCGCCGCCATACCTACCTGCTGCTGCACCTACGTTCCTGCATCTGCACCTGGCCTGTATCCTGGTTGCCGCCATACCTACCTGCTGCTGCACTTACACTCCTGCACCCGCACCTGGCCTGCACCCGGATCTTCTGAGTCATCACCTGCCTACAGTCATTTCAAGACCCACCAGGCACTCGTGCCACTCCTGGCTTGGTGCCCTCTGACCCCACTATCAGGGGCTCCGAGCGGGAGTAGAAAGAGGACGCCCTCCTCTCCACGTCAGGCTCCCCAACCAGGTACATGACAGTTACCAAATAAACCTGGGTTTATATATAGAAAGGCATCGAATCTACAGACCAAGCTGGTTAAAAATATCATTTCCCCTCCAAGGAAAAATCCAATTAAGATGTTTGATCTCAAAGGGTTTTTCCCATATAAAAAGTGTCATTTTTGTAAAACAACAGGGATGAAAACTAGGAAAATAGAGAGCTTTATGTCACAGGTTATGAAGAAAGAATTTAAGATTGATTAGTTCATAACATGCACTACCCCTTATGTGACCTACTTATTGGAAAGTTCATGTAACTTCAATATGTAGGCAGAACGACTAGGCCACTGTATAAAAGACTCAGAGAACATGTCTAATATGAAGAAGGGGAAGAAGGACCATAATTTGTCCAGGCATTTTAGAGACGTTCACAAATGTGATCCAACACAATAACGATTTTGTGGAATAGATAAAGTGGAGGGACACTGGAGAGGAAGTAACACAATTACAGAAATCTCTAAAAATGAAATGTTTTGAATTTTCCAACTGGACACTTTGAAACCTAAAGGTCTGAATGTTGATCTGGACCTTAATTGTTTTATTTCAGACACAGAAATAGTTTTATTATATATTATATTAAATAGGGATTTAAGTCTAAATTTTATAGTTGTCCACGTCCCATCTCCTATACCCAGCTCTGGGATATTAGCATACTGGTGGAGTGTAATGGTAATTACTATTTATATTCTAGATGGGCTTTTAGCTCATTACAGAGATATCGTTTGGATGACGAGTTCTATTAGTTTCTAGTCTATTTTAGTTATTTTAGAATAGATATTTAGGGGATTAGGAGTAGTTGCCTTTCTGCTGGATTATAGGTATTTTAGATTAACTATTGGTATTTTAATACATGGTAATTGGGTTTTATCATAACTGTGTCTAGGTGCCTTATTTGTATTTTTAAACTCATTAATGTTTAACCAAAATTGTATAGTTTTATATAGGGGTTAAATATTCTCATTTATTTGTCCACTAATAGATTTACGAGGTAATATGCCATGGGGATTATTTATAGGATTCATTTGCATATAGTGTTATGGATATTGTATATTAATAACAATTAATTTATTCATATTTATTTATGAGATAGTCGGGGGATTTTTTTTAAAATTGTGTATTTATTATTATTTATTTATCTAATATTTATTTGAATAGTGGATGGATAGTGCATATACAATTGATACCACTAGATGGCGTTGGGTATACTATTATGCATTGCTGCTCTTGTAATTGTATGTAAGTATATATGTGCGGGTATAGAGTGTTATGTCAGTTATGCCCCCCTGATATGTATATAGAGCATTATACATACTTGCATTTATATACTGGCCCATTTGAGTTGATGGTTTTCATTTATTTTATCAGTGGGCTAATGCCCTATTTCAAGACGGCGCAATTGGTCTGTGTTAAGGGGAGGAGTGAGAGTATATAAGTGGCCGCCGATCTGACGTACACACCCTTTGTGAAGAAGTCGGAAGTGACGAAACGCGTCAAGGACGTAACGTCGGACATAGACGTAGACCGGAAGTTGCGGAGTGGCCATCTTGATTGAAGTTAATTCACTGATTGACGTTTTTTCTGAGGATTCATGTTCCCCGCAATGGAGGATAATGTGTTTTACTATTGTTTTAATTGTAAGCATAACTTTAATAAACTAGACCCTTTTTCTAAGACTTACTACACTCTAAGGATCTTGTTCTTTGACCCATGTCATGATGCCATATGGAGATTGAACAGGGCAGGGATTATCAGATGAGGAGAGCCATTTATACTTGTGGAAGTGTTTAGTCCGGTAAGGTGCATGGTGTGTAAGGTGACGGGGAGTGGATTCACATTACACTAATGCTGTGAAAAATAAGGGGAGCACTTTTTGGTTTCCCAAAGGATATTGCACAATTATATGTTTTTTGTCGGAGGTAATACCGATGGGAGAAAAGGACGGCTTGGAGCACCAGTTTTTGTGGATTATTATGAGAATAAAAGTAATTTACAAGTTTTGATAGGGTAAGGGTGTTTAATACAGCCGCTTAGATGTGGACACTGAGTGGCTTGACACTTTAATAGCACCGGGTGGTTATTATATTCCCTAATGTTTTGTGGGGTAATGCAGTATGTAGAATTTTCTTTTTGAGGAACACATGGATTGTCAGGGATCCCCTCGATCCCTGCCGCGATGGTCCCGGCGCAGGCGCACTGCTCCGCCCTGTACACGGGCACTAGGTCCGGGCCGGCTGCGGCGTTCGAGTTCGCGCATGCGCAGTAGAAGCCGCGGCCGCCCGCTGGGCACCAATGGCAGCGCAGGGCAGGATATTTAAATGTCCCTGAGCTGTCATTTCGTTGCCTTCTGGTCTTACCTGCTTCCTGTGATTCTGAACCTGTGCCTTGTAAGTTTATTGACCCGGATTGTTCTTGACCTGCTGATTTCTCCTGCCCAGACCCTTGCTTTGCCTGACCTCTCTCCCTGGATGCCCCTCATTAGATCTGACCTACTGTTGCTGACCTGGCGTGTGACCCGACGATTCTCTGCCTGCTCCCTTGTACCTTACCGTCCTCTACGTTACCAACTCGGCCTGTCTGACTTCGCACTTGCTCAGCCATCCATCCATCCATCCCATCGGGGTCACCCGACCTCCTCACATCTGGCTCTCCCTGGTTGGAGCCCCTGGCGAACACCCCTACCACTGACAGGTGTGCTCAGTAGTGGCGACCTGGTCTCGGGGTACTACAAGTCCATCCCCACCATCAGGGGCCCTGGTGAACAAGTACCCTGGGGCTTAGACTCCGCGCTCTGGGCACGCCTGACCAGTGGAGTGCTAGTGGTGCCTCTCGGCGGTCCCTCACATGGATATAAAGAATGCCTTTATGAAGGTGAATTAATTTTAGGAGCACAAATTCACATTGATTTAAGGATATCACGGACGTCAAGAGACTGTTTTCCTAAATACTATCTCCACCATCAGGAGCTCTGGTGAAGACCGGTTGGTACTTAGACCCTGCACCTCGGGTAAGCCTACATCATCCATTAGGATGACCTGCCAATGTAATTATCCTGCTGGTCTGTGGGAACCTCTCTACTGCTATACCTACTGGTCTTCGGGCCTGACCCCAGGCCAAGACCTATTCACTGATCTACCTCCCCTCTACCCAGCAGCATCAATCATTCTGGTCCTGAGTTTCAGATGGGCACAAAAAGTCCGGAAAAAAGTACGGGTGCATGGGGTTAACAGGCATTCTTGGGGGCATGTGGAAGAAATCCAGCAGAAGTGCTTGGGTATAACTTTAATTTTTTACACAATTTTTTCTAAGTCTTTTTTTCCCCATCACATAGGGGACATAAAGTCCCTCATGTGATGCATTTTTGGTGACGGACTCTTGATGTCTCACCTGCTCTGCAATGAAACTAATAGAGTGCAGTTCTCGTGCTGGCTGGGAAAAGGGACACCACCACCTAGAAGTAACTCTTATATGTCCCTTCTGAGTCATTAACGGGAAGGGGAGATCAACAAATGGACATTCACAGATCTCCCTAACATCTAGAGAAAGTTTGGGTCCACTATAATTTAATAAATAATCATAAAAAATAATAATATAATAATAATAAATTTAATTCAATAATATAATCAAACCAAAAACACTGAAATTTGAAGTACAGAGGCAAATTCGCACATCGCTGAGCCAAGTCGCAAAATCGTTTTCAGTGTCTGATGACGAATTTCCCCACGAATCATTATCACTCAATTCTGCAAGTGGTTCTGATTTACTATCGCTGTTCTAAAACCGCTTTTGACGTAAAGGGACGCTTCTTGGACGCCATGGACTTTTCTAAGTTTCAAGGCAGAAAGAACAGTCAAAATGCAGGCAGGGCGCAGGACAAAGCAGTAGGGACAAAATATATGTGAAATGCATTGAAACAGCAATGACAGCAAAAATGACATTTTTAAAAAATTTCAAATTTCCCGCCCGTACGTCCCGATGTCACAGGGACCGGAACACGGAAGACGGATGCCGGCATCGGCCGGAGGAGATGGCCGGGGACGCTGCAGGGGACACATCGCGGGAGCGAAGGACAAGGTAAGTGCTGCAGGGACCCCCTTAGCAACTCCGCATGGTAAGCCCGAGAGTAGCTTGGGGTAACCGCTCTTGGTATTGAAATTTTACCCCGAGCTACACTCGGGAAAACCGCTAAGGAGGTTATGCATCTTGCAAAAAAGAGAAAGGAGCGTGATTAGCTGGCTATCAGGGGAGGAGACCAGATTTTTTTTTTTTTAAGCATCTTGCAAAAAAGAGATTGACTGGATAGCTATAAGGGAAGGAGGAGGCCTGATTTTTTTTTTCTAAAACAGGTCTGGTTCTAAAATGCAACTCAACAGACATGTTATGAACAAGCCTTTATTTAGAATTACTGCTCTGGATGGTGCTAATGTGAGACCCCTTCAATATAATGTAATGACCACCCAGCCCAGAGAATGAGTATATGCAACTTTCTGAAAACAGAACTAAACTTCCATTGCCATAATCAGTGAGCAGGCAGGCTTTTTATTGCTAAAGAGACATGCAGTGTTTCTGCAGTAAAATATAGCTGCCCGCCTGCCCGCTGTCTTCTCTGGCTATGTAAACTGAGCTGCACATGCGTATGGTCACTGTGTGCTGGGATGATGACCTCCTGAGCATGTGCAGAAATGACTTCATCCTGCACCAGCCAACGAAGATGGCTGATAGCTAACACTGCCAGGGGAATCATATGCACGGTCGTGTGTGAAGATATGCGCATGTGTATAATACAACTCTCAAAAACAAGAACTGGACTTGCCCTAACTCATGCACATGCGTAAGCACATTAACATGGTCAGCACACTCACGCACATGAGCTTGAGCGAGCATGGGTGTTTGGCACCCACTTGCCTGGTTGCGGTGACATTCAGATGGTAGGGTTAGAATTTGGCGTAAAAAACATGAAAGCATGAATCCATCCTGCCTTGTATCCTACGGTTCAGGCGGGTGGTGGTGGTATAATACACACACATCAATTCAGGGAAGTCAAACCTCTTGCTCTATATGTTGAATTTATTCCAGGTAACAACTGCACAACAATGGTTGAGCTTACCTGCACCTGGTGAAGAGTGGGGACACTTGAAACGGTCGTGCAACTGTTAAACCTGAAATGAATTAAACATAT
Source organism: Staurois parvus (assembly GCF_062004578.1). NCBI lineage: Eukaryota > Metazoa > Chordata > Amphibia > Anura > Ranidae > Staurois > Staurois parvus. The sequence continues at coordinate 874,444 of NW_028317885.1, read as the reverse complement.
TGAGTGAGACATTTTGGAATGCAACGACTTTCCTGGATTGATAGGTCTCTGTGACAGTTTGGAGCCTGTCAGTTACCGGCTATATTTATATATACTGTATCTCTAATCTTACAAATGTATCGGGCTACATTGGATCCAGTCAAGCTCTGTATATATATCTCCAAGGGCCAATTATACATGACAGAAGCAGAGCACACTGGAGAGTGCAGATAAAACCACTTTAATAAAGAAAACATTTACATTTTACCTGCATATAAGTGAGTTGATCAGTGCCTATCACCAGAATCTGCTCATCCTGAGGTATACCATATTCCAGTTAACTATGGAAACTTTCCCCCAATTGTTTGGGATTTTTACAGGCAGAAATACTCAAATATGAATAAAAGTAAAACAATTTTTTGTAGTTTCACAATAAATAAAACAATACTTATAAAATACAGTTATAGCAAAAATTACTAGCACCCCTACATTTCTGTCAGACAATGCACCACTTCGCCCCAGAACATTGTTGCAATTATAAATGTTTAGGCATTCTCATATTTATTTCTTTTGTTTGTATTGGTATGAGACATAAAAGTGCAGGAACAAAAAGCCAAATCTGACACATTAAATGCAAAATGCCAAAAATGGAATGGACAAAATTATTGGTACCTTCAACCCACCAGTTACAGTACATAGGGAAAACTTGAAATGTACAATTTGTCATGCAAGACCCCAAGCGTTTCAGAGTCATAATGCTCCTTCTTAAGTGATATTTCTGCATGAAAGATAGTGTGATCTATGGAACAGAAATTGCAATTGCTCTTTATGATAGATGTCTGCACAGATAAGGGCAAAAAGCATCCATCTAAGATGATAATTAGTATTGGATGTTGGAACAGAAGACAATTTTCTACAAGAGAAACAAAATGTATAAATATATATATCAAAACATTCCTTTAGAAGTATATTAAAGTAGAGGCAAATATTTCAGTGGGGGGGCATTAAACAGAGGCTCCCAAGTCACCAAAACAAACATATCCACCAAGTCAATATACTCACCAAAATGTAATCGATCTTATTTATTTTGGTGATTTGGGTGCCTCTATTTATTGCCCCCACTGAAATATATGCCTCTACTTCAATATACTTTCAAAAGAAAATCTTTGATTGAGATATATATATATTATACATATTATATATATATATACACAGTATATATATATATATATATATATATATATATATATATATACACACACACACACATACATACAGGTATATAACTTGTATAGAATTCTCTTCTGTTCCACCATCCCAATACTATTTATCATCTTATATGGATGCTTTTGCAATTATCTGTGTAGACATCTATCATGAATAGCAATTGGTGGGGTGTTTTGCAATTACGTCGCTTTTCACATTTTTTTTATTGTATTGACTGATACTAATGCAGCCTTCTTTACTTACCATATCACTTAGGCGGCCCCAGTGACTGTTTTTAACTTTTCACTCACTATAGTGTGAGCAGGAGCGGACTGACCATTTGGAAACTTGGGCACTGCTCGAGGGCCCGTGGTCAGTAGGGGGCCCCATGAGATGCCCCTGGTACCTTTTTCATCAGCTTTTTTGAGTTTGGGCAAGGACACAGGGGCCCCATGATCCCCTATTGCCCGGGGGCCCCATGAGTTGTCAGTCCGCCCCTGAGTGTGAGTATTGCATTCTTATATAGATATATTGATTTTGATGCATCGTATATATAATGATATTCTATACATTCTAAAATTGCAATTTCAGTTCCATAGATTACCCCACTCTCTATTCAGAAATACCCCGAAGAAGGAGCTTTATGACTCTGAAACACTCGGGATCTTGTATGACAAATTCTACATTTCAAGTTTTCAAAGTGGCACATAATTGTGAAGTGGAAGGAAAATGAGAAATGGTTTTCAAAATTTTTTATAAATAAATATGTGAAAAGTGTGGCGTGCATTTGTATCCAGCCCCCCGGAGTCAATACTTTGTAGAACCCCTTTAACTGCAACTACAGCTGCAAGTCTTTTTGGGGATGTCTCTACCAGCTTTGCACATCTAGAGAGTGAAATTTTTGCCCATTCTTCTGTGCAAAATAGCTCAAGATCTGTCAGACTGGATGGAGAGTGTCTGTGAACAGCAATTTTCAAGTCTTGCCACACATTCTCAATTGGATTTAGGTCTGGAATTTGACTGGGCCATTCGAACACGTGAATATGCTTTGATCTAAACCATTCCATTGTAGCTCTGGCTGTATGTTTAGGGTCGTAGTCCTGCTGGAAGGTGAACCTCCACCCCAGTCTCAATTCTTCTGAAGACTTTAACAGGGTTTCTTTTAACCACTTCAAGTCCGGACACTTTCACCCCCTTCCTGTCCAGGCCAATTTTCAGCTTTCAGCGCTATCACACTTTGAATGACAATTATGCAGTCATGCAAGACTGTACCCATATGAATTTTTTAGCATTTTTTTGAGACAGATAAAGCTTTATTTTGGTGGTATTTATTCACCATTGGGATTTTTATTTTTAAGCTATATAAATGAAAAAGTCCAAATATTTTGAAAAAAAGTGTTTTTCTTTTAACGTTTTGCAAATACATAATATTTCATCATAAATCTTGGCCAACACTTATTCAGTTATCTTTTTAGTAAAAACAAATAACCCGAATTAGTTTATAACCAAAAATTATAATTTAAAAAAAAATTATATTTTAATATTATTTATTTATTTTACATACTGTCACCCTAGCAGTACAGTGTCACCATGGTGACAATATACTACTTGTGGGGGTGATGAAGATTTTTTTTTTTTTTACACTGATTGCCTTTACACCCATAAAGGCTGTAAAAGCAATAATTTCTCCTTCTCTCTGGCTGCATTCTTGCAGCCATTGAGAAATACTGTGTGAGCTGTGATTGGTCACAGCTTGTCAAATGGTACAAGTGTGTTGTGAATAGCCTTCTACCATGTGACCTCTGTGATCATTCACAGATGTCACACGTAGTAAGCAATGATGTCAGAAGTAACATCTTGCTTACTACTCTGCATGTGATCACTGATTGGCTAATCAGTGATCACATGATCGGGACCTCACACGACGATCGGTGTTCCACTGGGTCCGGAGGACACTCCCAGGGAGCGCGCACACCCAGGGAGAGGGCCACCCGCCCATGGGCTGCCACCGTCCGGCCCTTTATATACAACGGCCGGACGGCAGGTGGTTAAGATTGCCCTGTATTTGGCTCCATCCATCTTCCCATCAACTCTGACCAGCTTCCCTGTTCTTGCTGAAGAAAAGCATACCCACAACATGATGCTGCTACCACCATGTTTCACGGTGGGGATGGTGTGTTCAGGGTGATGTGATTTGCAATGTTAGTTTTCTACCACACATAGCATTTTGCTTTTAGGACAAAAAGTTCAATTTTGGTCTCATCTGACCAGAGCAATTTCTTCCACGTGTTTGCGGTGTTCCCCACATGTCTTCTCTCAAACTGCAAACTGGACTTCTTATGGCTTTCTTTCAACAATGGCTTTCTTCTTGCCACTCTTTCATAAAGGCCAGATTTGTGGAGTGCACAACTAATAGTTCTCCTGTGGACAGATTCTCACACCTGAGCTATGGATCTCTGCAGCTCCTCCACAGTTACCATGAGCCCCTTGGCTGCTTCTCTGATTAATGCTCTCCTTCCCCTGCCTGTCAGTTTAGGTGGACGGCCATGTCTCGGTAGGTTTGCAGCTGTGCCACTCTTTCCATTTTCGAATGATGGATTGAACAGTGCTCCGTGAGATGTTCAAAGCTTGGGATGCTTTTTTATAACATAACCCTGCATTAAAACTCTCCACAATTTTATCCCTGACCTGTCTCGTGTGTTCCATAGCCTTCATGATGCTGTTTGTTCACTAATGTTCTCTAACAAACCTTTGAGGGCTTCAAAGAACAGCTGGATTTATACTGATATTAAATTATACATAGATGGACTGATTAGATGATTTCTGAAGGCAGTTGGTTCCACTAGATTTTACTTAGGGGTATCTGAATACAAATGCACGCCCCACTTTTTGAAAACCATTTCTCATTTTCCTTCCACTTCACAATTATGTGCCACTTTGTGTTGGTCTATCACATAAAATCCCAATAAAATATATTTACGTTTTTGGTTGTAACATGACAAAATGTGGACAATTTCAAGGGGTATGAATACTTTTTCTAGGCAGTGTATATACCATAGTTTGTGGATTCTATAACTTTCCTACAGACTAAATAATAAACACTGATTTGAGTTATTTTCACCAAAGAAATGTAGCAGAATACATGTTGGCCTAAATTTAGGAAGAACAATTATTTGTTTGCAAAATTTTATAACAGAAACGAAGAAAAATGTGTTTCTTTTTTCAAAAATGTTTTTTTTTTTTAATTTAGCAAAAAATAAAAAACTGAGTGGTGATTGGTGGTATTTAACTGCTTCCCGTTTGCCCTATAGCAGAAATACTGCTATAGGTCGGCACGGGTGCACAAAATCACATATATATATATATATATATATATATATACACATGCGAGTTTGCATTTATAGGTAGGGGGCGCGCACTCCTTACCTGCGCCATCATTCGCGGCTGCGGCCATCAATCACCAAGTTCCAGCCGGTGATTACTCGTGATTACTTGCCGTGCCCGGTGATTGCCGACCATCTCCAAAAACAGTTCTCCTCCCTGTCAGCTCCTGCACACTGCTTTGCATGGCTGTGCAGCGAAGCACAAACACACAGCCCCTAGTGAAACAGCACACAGCTAATCCTTTGATTGCCCCACATGTTAACCCCTTCCTGTCCAGTGCCATTAGTACAGTGTCAGTGGTTTTTACTAGGGATATCAGTGACACCAAGTCAGTTTCCCCAGTGTCTGAATGCCCACTGCAGTCCCGCAGTCCTGCTAAAAGTCACTGATCGCCGACATTACTAGTAAAAAAAAAAGCCACTATATATACCGCCATTTGTAAACGCTATAATGTTTACATAAATCAATTAATTTACACGTATTGGGATTTTTTTTAGCAAAGACATGTTGCAGAATACATTTTGGCCTAAATTTATGAAGAAATTAGATTTTTAAAATTCTTTTACTGGACATGTTTAATAGCAAAAAGTCAAAAATATTGTTTTTTTTCTCAAAATGGTCGATCTTATTTTTTTTTTATAGCGCAAAAAATAAAAAACACACAGGTGATCAAATACCACTGAAATAAAGCTTAATTCGTGGGGAACAAAAGGACATAAATGGGTGCAGCGTTGTGTGACCGCACAATTGTCAGTTAAAGTAACGCAGCACCGCAATGCCAACAAATGGCATGGTCAGGAAGGGGGGGTAAATCCTCAGGAGGGCAAGTGGTTAAAGTCAAGATCTTTCCTGGACCGGCTGAGTAATGTCAGCTGACGGGGTTTTAGAAAACGTGTCACAGGAGTGCTGGACGAACTGCACTACTGTGATTCCCAGAAGTAGAGCCAAACGAGCTTTGGCTTTACTCCTCCTTTAATGAACCCTTAAAAAAAAAAAACTATGGCACTCACCTCAGTGACAATGTAGACCAAATAGGGGAGAGCTTTGTTCACTTTGGCGTTCTGTCTCTTTCCATTTTCTCCTTCACTGATTGTACCTCAAGTGCGACTCACAAATCCTTGCTCTTCATCATCTGAAACGCAATCAAATAATTCATTACTTGGATAACTCAGTAAAACATGTCATCTGTACAACAGAAGACTCCATTTCTGTGTGGAAGAGGGATAAAAATTAAATTATATCTGCAGCCTATTGGTCCTTTCCCCCTTGCATTGGTGGTCAAAGTAGTGAAAGTTACCCCCCTGCATTGGGGATCACCTACCTGATTACAAGACTTTATTTACATAGTTACATAGTTAGTCTGGCTGAAAAAAAACAAAAGTACATCCAGATAACCATTAATAAAAAAAAAAAAAGTTAAAATCCTATACCCACAGCAAAGCATGATCCAATTTTCTCCTGCAGGAAAAAAAATCCTTGCTGATCCCCCTGAAAAGGAAATCAGATATTCCCTGGATCAACTTTATCTATAAATGTTAGTATCCGGTTATATTCTGTGTATCTAAGAAAGAATCCAGGACTTTTTTTTAAAGCAATCCACTGAGCTGGCCAGAACCAACTCTTGAGGGAGTCTATTCCACATTTTCACAGCTCTCACTGTGAAGAAATCTTGCCATGTCTGGAGATTACATTTCTTTTCCTCCAGACGTAAAGAGTGCCCCCTTGTCCTCTGTGATGACCTCAGGGTGAATAACTCTACACCGAGTTCACTATATGAACCACGGATGTATTTATACATGTTGATCATATCCCCCCTAATCTCCTCTTCTCAAGAGAGAATAAATTCAGTTCCTCTAACCTTTCCTCATAGCTGAGCTCCTCCATGCCTCGTATCAGTTTGGTTGCCCTTCTCTGTACTTTCTCCAGTTCCCCAATGTTCTTTTTGTGAATTGGTGCCCAATACTGAACTGCATATTCCAGATGAGGTGTTACTAATGATTTGTACCGGGGTAATATGATATCTCTCTCTCTGGAGTCTATACCACTTTTAATACAAGAGAGGATTTTGCTCGCTTTAGAAACCGCAGCCATTACTACGCTTGTGATCGACCAGAACCCCCAGATCCTTCTCCACCATTGATTCCCCCAGTTGTACCCCCCCTAGTATGTATAATGCATGCATATTCTCAACCCCCAAGTGCATCAGCTTACATTTATCAACATTAAACCTCATTTGCCACATAGTTGCCCAAATAAACAGTGCATTGAGGTCGGCTTGTAAATTGAAGACATCCTGTATGGACGTTATTCCACTGCACAGCTTGGTGTCATCTGCAAAGACTGAAATGGGATTTTTAATCCCAGAACCTATATCATTTATAAATATATTAAAAAGTAAGGGTCTCAGCACTGAACCTTGGGGTACACCACTGATGACCTCAGACCATTCAGAGTATGAATCATTAACAATTACTCAAAATTACATTAACAAAATGTAAACAATGTCTTGGTTACCATGGTAAGCAAATGTAAACAATGTCTTGGTTACCATGCTAACTAAATGTAAACAATGTCTTGGTTAAAATGCATGTTATGGCAAAACTAGCTATTATTGATTTCTTATTGTTGTCTGTGTCTTCAATGGGGAGATTCAACATCTATCACTGTCAGGGCAGGGGCCGAGGAACGGACAGGCAGGCCTAACAACGTAACGCACTGGCTGACGACAACCACCACCCACAGACCGAAGTCCCTCAGGGCGCGGAGTCTAGGTCCCAGGCTGCCCTTCACCAAGGCCCCTGATGGTGGGGATGGACTTGACGCAGCCAGGAACCAGGTCGCGGCCTCCGAGACACCTCAGCTGCGGTAATGGCCGCCGCCAATGGCGTGTAGCTGGTGGAAGAGACAAAAGAGTAGTCAGACAAGCTGGAGTCAACAACAACAGGACAAAACAGTACAGGACAGCAGACGAGAATCACAGGTCACAAGCCGGGTTCAGCAACAGAGGGTCAGATCAAAGGAGAATACAAAGAATAGTCAAGACAAGCCGAATCAGATACCAGGAGAGTCAAGAGAGTCAGAACAGAGTAATAGCAACACAAAGACACAAGACACAAGAGCAAAGAGCATGTGCGGGCCACAGGCTTATATGTCATCAGCCACGCCCCTCTGGGGGGTGGACCTCAGAGACCTGAAGGCATAAAAAGGACTCCCATCATGCACAGCAGAATCCAAGATGGACGCCAGCACATGGAGTAACACAACCTCAGTGAAAAGGTAGGACCTTGACAATCACCAAGACAAAATCAAACATTTATGAACAAATCTTCACTGCCAGCTATAGTATCCTGACAGCCAGCTCCAGCAACTGTCAGAATACCTTATCAGCGGCTACATCCAATTGACTAAGGGGATTGTTCAGCTGATAGTTTTCCACCGAGCTCCTTTAACAAAAGTCAATTGAACAATCAATTTTTGTCAAGCTGGAAGATGTGGACAGGAGCAGCATGAATCAGCTGAAACTCAAGCCATGCATAGCAGCAAAAAACACCAATTATCCTGATAGAGTAAGGAAGGCTAAAAAACTATATAAAAAACAACTTTTGGCTATACAAATACTTCAAATGGACGACTGTCTATTTCATAATTGTCTAAACTCCCTGCACCATAATTTTCTGATTTCCGAGTGATGAGTGAAAAGCAGCTGACAAAGACAATTAGAAAATACCAACAAAAATAGGGATCCTCACATATGTACAATAAAGACTGCCGTCAAGAGACAACTTGCAGGGGTTTCCTCGGCCTGCTCACACAGGGAAAAAAACAAAACAAAAAAAAGAATATTAGCAGCTAGTTAAAATAAACTACTAAATAAAAAACCTTTTGTTTCCCTTCACACGGGTGAGCCAATCAGGTCCCCCTGTCAGTTTTTCAGCTGGAACTAAACCAGAAATTCTATACAAGTCTATGGGCACTAGGGTTGCCACCTCATCCCCTTAAACCTGAACACATATTAATTACACAGGTTCTGTGGCTGATTAAGGTGGTCATTAAACTCACCTAGTGCCTTATCTGTATTAACTCAGCCTCAGAACCTGGGTATATTAATATGTGTTCGGTTATAAAGGGATGAAGTGGCAACCCTAATGGGCACATGAATGTAAATGATCGGGTGTCCGTTTACATTCGCTTACTTCTGAGTCCAACCATTTCTGGGGGGAAAAAATGGAAAAGTCTGAGCCTTTTTCCATTTTTTCCAACAGGACGGAACAGAGGACATCTAAAGTATATGGCTGATAACAGATCTAATATGGATCCTAAAAACTCATTTTTTTTAATGGAGCTAAACACTGAACAAAAACGTAGCATCCATCCTGTTCTGCTCAATTCAGTGGGGGATCTATTTAAGGTGCCCGTGTGAAAGGGGCCTTGGGCTGCACGTATATTGTACGGTGATTTTTTTTAGGCTTCCCAAATGCCCTTATTACTCATTAAGCCTGGATTCACACCTACATGATTTACCACACATGAATTTCCACTGAAATAGAAGCTCAGCAAAGAACTTCAGCTGCTATAACTCTGTATCGGCTAATCTTGACAAAGGTATCCTCTCTGCTTATGCTTTTTTTCCTCATCGCATGCTCAGATTGAATTGTCCAGGTTTGTAAAAGTTTTCCATTAGCGCAACAAATTAGGCATTGAACGCACTGTATTTTAGGAGCTGCACCTTAAAGTTGAGCTCAAGACCCATCAATTGGAGTAGTTTTCTATACATAAAGAAAAAAAATCATTACATTTACCAAGCTTAAGAACTAGAGTGTCAGGATAAAAAAAAAAAAAAACGAGAGCATCACCGACCTTCATAAAATATTTAAGTAAAACAGAATTTCATTCAGCTAAAGGGAAGTATGTGCAGTAACGTCTACTGATTACAAGACTGCTGTTTACACAGCCATCAGAGAAGAGGAACACATCAGACTGGAGAGAAGAGGGACATCCCAACACAGCCTGGGAAACGGTTTAAATGAGCAAAATAAGATGTCAGAAAAGTGTATGTAAGAAAACAAGAAAAATACATTTCTTCAGTATATATCGTCAATAAATACACACCTCCCCGTGGTTTATCCCTATTGTTTTCCATGTGCCCTGGTCACACCAGATCGCTGGTGTGATGTACAGTGAGGAAATATACAGACATGCTGCATTTTCATACAATGGAACAAATAGGAACTGCATGTCCCCACACAGCACTGCAGTGCAGAGATATGGATGAAGTGGGACTATGTGACACTTCACCAGGGGTGTTGACATTTTTGAAAAAACTACATTTCCAGGGACTAAATCGGGGCCCCAATCTACTTGTCCCTCATGACAATCTACTTGTCCAGATAAAAAAAAAAAAAAAACTTAACCAAAACCATATTTAAATCTGAGGTGATTTTAGGAATCTCTGGGGATTTTAAAATCAAGAGGCTTTATGGCGACTTAAACGTGTAATATTTTTAACATTGTGCTGTATATCTCCTCCTCCCCTCCCTGCCTGTCTTCAGCACCACACCCGGGGACTAGCAAGGAGGAGAGACACCTTGCAGTGTGATGGACAACGATTGGCTGCTCATCAGGAAGGGGGGGGGGGGGAATCAGGGCTTATACTTTATCCCTTTCGCTGCCAGAGCCGTTTTTGAGTTTTTTGCACATTTCAAAAATCATTTTAGGCCTGAAGATTACATAAAACCACCAAACATTATATATTTTCTGAAAGCAGAGACCCTAGAGAATACAATAGTGGTAGTTCCAATTTTTTATGTTGCATGATTTTACCGCAAAATTTTAGTACAAAAAACAAGTTAATTTTAGGGCACAAAAAAGCAATAAATTACCCTATTTTGTTTTGTAAAATATAAAAGATGATGTTGCAGCGAGTAAATAAATATCCAACTTGTCAAACCTTTTGTGTGCGCTCGTGAAATGGCGATGAACTTCAGTACCCTATATTTTCTATCGGTCAACACTTTTAAAGCTCCTTATAAGTCATCAATTTAGCGATACAAAGGAGGTCTGGTGCTAAAATTATTGCTCTCATTTTGGTTTTATTTTCAATCACATAGGGGACAAAGTGATGATTTTTGGTGACAGGTTCTCTTTGAGACATCCAAGACCCTGGATGTCTCCCCTCTGCCCCACTGAATGTAACGCAGTGCACATTGCACCACATTACATTTTTTCTTGGGATTGCATTACAATCTCTCAGCAGGGACCCGGGTCAGCGCAAGAAGGGGAGGGGAGTGGACTCATCTGCTATTCTCCCTCCCCTCTAGCAAACGGCAAGCCGGGCCAGCAGATGGGTAAGCGGAGCACAGGAGACCTCACACGGGAAGGGGGGGGATTGAAGGTGCGCAGAGAGGCTGGCACTATGTGGAAGCAATCGGCCCTAATGATTCCACCTGATAGGTGAGCCGCGCAATTGTCATTCAAAGTGTGACAGTGTTGAAAGCTGAAAATTGGCCTGGGCAGGAAGGGGGTGAAAGTGTCCGGACTTGAAGTGGTTAAAGCTTTACTTTTACTCTAATGACATTCACAACTATTACACTGGCTCTGGATGCCATTACTCCCTATGCATCTGTGACTAAGCTGGGACGGTCTTATTTTGCTGTATTGGCTAATCAGCCTCCAATCCTCATCACCATTAAGCTGTGAGCTTTTCATACAAACTGAACATTAATGACACTGACAACTATTGAACTGGCTTCGGATGCCATTATTCTCCATGTATCTGTGATTAAGAAGATCCCTTCTAGATTGTAAGCTTGAAAGAGCAGGGCCCTCGAACCCCTCATGTATTGTATTGTATTGGTATTGTTCTGTCACATGTTCTGTCCCCCTTTGTAATGTACAGCGCTGAGCAAACTACTGGCGCTTTATAAATACTGTATAATGATAATAAAATAATAATTAAGCTGGGCCAGTCCTTTCTTGGCTGTATTGGTTAATCAGCCTCCAATCCTTATCCCTATTAAGCTGCGTGCTTTTCAAAACCGCCTATATTGAAGTATCTTTATTGTGAATAACAGGGATTTATTTCCATATTGGCACCGATCTGGACGTGTATAGCCCTCTATTCATAATGGGGTTTCATTTGAGTTCCCTGTCATATATATATGCCACTTAACCTCCCTAGTGGTCTGATTATGTCAGTATTTCTGTGCCCAAAGCGGTACATTTTTTTGCATGGAAATATGTTGTTTTTTTATTGTAGGCCTGTAATTCCTAGGAATAATTCACTGAAATCTGTCCAAACAAGAGTCTAGTAAATCCCAGAGCAACGCTTTAGGGTAATCCCAAGTGTAGCTCAGGGTTACCGCTTTTGGTACTGAAAGTTAACCCCGAGCTACACTCGGGAATACCACCAAGGAGGTTAATGTGCTGTTAGTTTTATGAAGGCCTTGGTCTGTTTGGTGAGTCCATTTCCCAGAGCTCAGTTCCCTGCCTATGTGGCTGAATACGTGTGTTCCCGATATATGAGACTCTGGATAAATGACTCATCAACTTTGCTCATTTAAGATGGAAGGTAGTTGTTTAGCGATTAATTTGTTACTGTGTGTGGCCCGGGTCATTTTAAGGTGATAACGTTATCATACCTCATTTTAATGTGAATGGAGGATCTGTTGGCCTAATAGGTCTATTACCTTTTTGTGAATTTAATAAAGCTGTTGGTTTTATTTATACCGCTGTTGGTTCTCTTTCAAAACTTCTTTCTTTAGGGGGTCTTCTGGATCCCCCAATATCTTTTTCTATCTGTTGTATAATCAAAAAAGTGCGCTGTCCCTTTAAAGTTATGTGAAACGTATGCAAATCACCAAACGTGAATAATAGTATAAATTGACAAACTAAACAAATATAAAATTCCTATTAACGAGCAGGGAGCACAGGGCCCACTAAAGGACGTTGGGCCCTCAGGCCATCCTCATGAAGATTGTTTCTGATTGTTTGGTCAGAGACATTAACACCAGTGGCCTGCTGGAGGTCATTTTGTAGGGCTCTGGCAGTGCTCATCCTGTTCCTCCTTGTACAAAGGAGCAGATGCCGGTCCTGCTGATGGGTTAAGGACCTTCTACGGCCCTGTCCAGCTCTCCTAGAGTAACTGCTTGTCTCCTGGAATCTCCTCCATGTTCTTGAGACTGTGCTGGGAGACACAGCAAAACTTCTGACAATGGCACGTATTGATGTGCCATCCTGGAGGAGTTGGACTGCCTGTGCAAACTCTGTAGGGTCCAGGTATCGCCTCATGCTACCAGTAGTGACATTGACCCTATCTAAAAGCAATACTAGTGACAAACAGTCAGAAAAAAGGAGTAGGGAAAAAAATGTCAGTGGCCTTCACCTGTAAAACCATTACTGTTTTGGGGGTCGCTTCATTGTTGCCCATCTAGTGCACCCGTTGTTAATTTCATTAACACCAAAACAGCTGAAACTGATTAACAACCCCCTCTGCTACTTAACTGACCAGATCAATATCCCAGGAGTTTCAATGACGTGATGCTATACTCTCATTAAAAAGCATTCCTTTATTTTTTTGAGCAGTGTATATAGCTGCGTAAATTGACGGCGCTATATAAGTACCTGTAATAAATATTAAATAAATTACGCCAGTACGCTTCTCTCTGAAGGCAGGTTTGGGACATTTTTTATGCCCCTAAACCCTGTTCTAAAATATTATAAATGCCACAATGTGAGTGAACACATTAGAAAATACTGACCTGTGTTTAGAGGCATAAAAAAAAAGAAAAATGCACCTAAAAGTGGCATTTTTTCTACCCCCGTGCATGTAGTTTTAGGCTACCTTGACATGGCCCTAGAAATATTACTGATCTTATTACGCATGTTTTTTTTTTTCTAGAACAAACCATCCTGCATAATGATCAGAGAATACTTGTGCAAAACTGTCCTGGTTTTTTTTTTTTTCGTTAACACAAGCATCTGGCAGAGGTGTATACAGCCCTATTCCTCACCAAACTGTTCTTGGATGGTTGGTTGTTCTTGGAGGATATTTTTGTACCTTTTTTTATACGTGGCTGTGTTTCTTAAGCAAAATTGTAAGTGAGCCCACTCCCTTGGCTGAGAAGCAACCCCACACACGAGTGGTCTCAGGATGCTTTACTGTTGGCATGACACAGGACTGATGGGGGCCCCCACCTTTTCTTCTCCAGACAAGGTTTTTTCCGAATGCCCCAAACAATCGTAAAGGGGATTCATCAGAGAAAATGACTTTACCCCAGTCCTCAGCAGTCCAATCCCTGTACGTTTTGAAGAATATCAGTCTGCATATCAATATCAAGACACATTTATTGGGATTTTTTTTTAATCAAAGACATGTAGCAGAGTACATTGTGGCCAAAATGTATGAAGAAATTTGATTTTTTTTTTTTTATTCTTTTATTGGACATGTTTTATAGCAGAAAGTAAAAAAAAAGTTTTGCTTTTTTTTTTTTTAATTTTCAGTCTTTTTTAATTTATATTGCAAAAAATAAAAAAAACCCAGTGGTTATCAAATACCACCAAAAGAAAGCTCTATTTGTGTGAAAAAAATATATTGCATGACAGCGCAATCGCCAATTAATTAACACAGTGCCGAACTGCAAAAAAAAAATGGTCTGGTCATGAAGGGGGTAAAATCTTCTGGCGCTCAAGTGGTCAAAAACTATGGGCTGCATTTAGATCAGTAAAAATAAGTGGCATTTTTTGCTATCTGTGTGCAAGAGCCCTAAGGCTTAGTTTACACAAGCAGTTGGGGGGGGTAGTAAAAAATAGGCAGCTGAGGAGCGCCCCCTTCAATTTATTGGGTCCTGTTTACCATGGTACTACCTGCTGAACACAACCTGTGGCCGTGGTAACTTGCACCTGCCCAGTCTGGGGACAGTAAAACTGAATTGGCCCATGAAAGCCAAGGCATAAGGCTACATTCACACGGGCGACTAGCCCTGGTGCAATATACAGAGGCAGGATGTGGCTGTGTCCAGCAGCAATCATTGCAGGTAATTACTGGCTGTGTGGACAACCATTGCTAATTGCAGCTGCTGGTGACCTGTCATTAACCACCCCGGTCACATCAAAGCAGATTTTGAAATTATGCAACTTACAGTGAAGCTGATTTCAGCTGCGATTTGCAAGACATCTGGCGCAGATGTCTATGCAAATCGCAACAAAAGAAGTGCATGGACTAGATAAAGAATAAAGAGGTGACGCACACACCTAGTGCATTATCCAAGGTTTATTGAAAGGTATGAAAGGTAAAAACATACCCACAGACCAAGCATGTATCTAAAGAGCATTTGCATAATGACGATGGCCACAACGGCAAGCAAGGTGATCCAACTGTCAGTGCGGTCAAATGGTTGACGCGTTTCGGGGACGAGACCCTTTCCTCAGAGCTACTGAGCAGCCTCTGGTGCAGATGTGTATGGATGATGGGAGCCTTGCTGGTGATGGGCATCACTTTAGAAATCAGTGCGGCTCCGACCAATTCGGAACTGCACACATATATCTGCTCTAATAGCAGACAATAGGGTGCAACTTGGCATACGATTTGCAAGTCGCCTGGCATCCAAATCGCACCCAATGTGATCGGAGTGTAAGGCTACTTTCACACTAATGCATAGCAAAAATGCATATGCATTTTTTGGTGTGTTTTTACTGCGTTTGCAGTGCATTTTTTACAGAACATATGACTCAAAAACAGCAACAAAAATGCAACGAGGGTACATTTTTGATGCATTTTTGCCACGTTTGCCATTTATTTCAATGGAGAGGTGCATTATTGGTGAATTTTTTCCTGCACCAAACCTACACCACAAATGCAGCGGACCTGCAACAGATCAGTGTGAAGACTTCCATAGGATTATAAGTTTACACGTATTTCTTCCACTTTTTTAAGGCAAAAGTGGAAAAAAAACGGATCAGTGTGAAAGAAGCCTTTACCCCAGGTTCACACCTAAGCATTTTCTGCAGCGTTTTGCATTTTGCAGAAATGCAGTACAGTCCATTTAACATGATTTCCTATTGGACATGTTCACATCTGTGCGTTTTCAGGGACTTTTTTTTTAACGCAAAAAGTTGTGCTTTTAGTTTTATAGACTTCAATGGAAACGCTGCAGAAAAGCATGCGGTGCGTTTTTGATGCATTTTTGATACATTTTGCATTTTAAATCTGCCTAGCAACAATAATTTTTTATTTTTTTTAAAAACAAGCAAAACGCATCAAAAACGCAACGCAAAAGACAATGCAAAAATGGCTCAAACACAACCTGCATAGGTGTGAAGCTAGCCTAAGTGTACAGGGCTTTGTGGCTGCAGCCAGCTGCTCACAGGTGGCAGAAACCGCTGCAGAAATCGGTGGATGTTGGCCTCTGTCATTTGTACCGCTGTTTTAGGAGTCTTAGGAGCTTCCTTTTCCACCAGCTGCGCCCCCTACTGTATGATATGGGAACTACAGGCCAGTGATAAGATGACACAAGGCTGGATTCCAGGCATTGATGTGTGGCCATCTGTGCTTTGCCACTCAATATGATCGTCAGGAAATGAGGACACAGGATAAAGGTTTCCTAATTGATGCAATACACATTGTGCAATAAAGGAAGTTAATCCCTATTAAAGTTCGGTGTTACACTCGAAATACGAGTTATAGGCCTGCACTGGGTCACATTCATTGTCCTAGGTCTGCCTTGGCTGCCTGTACTCCTCAGGATCCAGTCCAAAGTACTGATACGATCACCTAAACCTGCTGGTTGCCATTTTAAGAATCTTTTGTATCAAATGTTTAATACAAAAAACACATAAAACAGTGAAACAGAGTCCTAAACTAACCATCCACCATGCAATCTGATTGTAGGCTTTCCTTTAGATCTACCATCAATTCTAGAGCAAGGACCTGATTAATTGATACTAATTAAATGGATTGTTTAGCTTTGTCCTCCTATCAGGCCTGGTTCACACCTATGCAGTTTGCCTTTGATCTGTTTCTGCAGTGCTTTTTGCGATGCGTTTTGCATTTTTGTACATGTGTTTGTTTTTTTTCTATTGTTTTATTGCCATCTGCACAAATATATACAGCATAACAGGTCTGTATAAAAACAATTTCTGGTACAAAACCTTTGAAGAAACATACAGAAAAGAACAAAAGTGAGTCCGTAAATATTATCCAGTTCTTCCAAGACATTGCACAATGTAACACAACCAAATGGCTAATCAAATGTTGTCTGCAAAGCCAATACAGTAAATATAATAAGACGGATACCACAAGTACATAGAGCAGTTTCACATGTATTATTCTGTGTGCAGCAGTAAGATGTTGCTTCTTAGTAATAGAGATAGTTAAGAAAAATTGTCAGGAAAAGAAAAGGAACACAGAAAGATTGGAATCAGATTTGAAACCAAACTTTGTGGTGTGAACTCCCACACTTCCTCAACCTTTCAACATACTAGGAACACCACAGTGTCATGTACCAGTGCATCCAATAATCAAAGACAACAATGGATCATACTCTATACAGTAATTATACCCCTCCAGGACTGTTGTCTACTGTATCCAATGATTCTATCCATCTACACTAAATTCAAAGACATTTTTTAGGCCATCCTCTTGCTTCATATGTCATTTCATATAGTGGGACATTATAATTCACTCTTTTTTCCCAGGCTGCCAAACCGAGGACATCCGTTTGTGTCCAATGTAACACGATCAATTTACACACAAAAAAATAATCATCTCAAGGAGGTTTGCGTGGCATTATTTATAATATCGTCCTCAATTACCCCCAGGAGGAAAATAAGTGGGCTACAAATATTTGGTAAATCAAACACATCTGCTATAAACTGGGTGACGTGAGCACATTGGTCAGACCATAGCACACTCCCAGACCATATGCAGGAATGTTCCCTCAGCCCTGGTTCACACTGATGCAGTGCGGAATTCGCAGCATTTTCTGTGCGAATTTCGCACCGCATCAGAATCGCACCCCGTTCATGCGAACTGCTGCTGGTGTGTAGGTTACGTTAACAACACCCCAAAAGCGGTCCAAAAAACGCGGTGCAATGTGCAGAATTGGATCACATAGGTGTGAATACCCATCCGATTCTAGTGAGGACCCAAAAAAATGGTCCTGTACCTTTTTGGTGCGGGTGTGGTGCGATTGGAGCCATGCATAATGTATGGCTCCAATCGCACCACACACAAATCGCATGTGATTTGCACAGGAATGCGGTGCGGTTCCTGTACGAATCACATGCGATATACCGCACCACATATATGTGAACCCAGGCTAAGTCACTGAACATTTATAACATGTTGCAGAGTCCCTCCTACCCACCTTAAATAATCTTAGTGGCATAACCAATCAAAGTGCTCTGTTATGGGGCTCTCAGGGTTGGTCGTGGGTAATGGTCGGCATCTCCAGATCTTCATGCTGTAGAGGGGCAGATGGAAGGTCCTGACGGTGCAGTCACATATGACCGAAGCACTTCTGACCATCTTTGAGCTGTCAGATCTGGGACAAGAGCATACCATCTTTCCCTAGTTCTATGGCATTGTCTACGATCTATCAGAATCAGTGCGGAGTAATAGCTAGAGACCAATTTACTATGCTCCGGTCTCAGAAGGAGTGTCTGCAGTCGCACGTGCGTTTTTGATGCGCTTTACGTTTTTAATTTTTCTTTCTAACTTTTTGCTGGGCAGATTAAAATGCATCAAAAACGCAACAAAAACACACTACATGCTTTTCTGCAGTGTCTCCATTGAAGTCTATAAAACCAAAAATGCATTTTGCATTGAAAAAAGTCCCTGACCCTCTCCAAAAATCACACCGGGTGAAAACGTGAGATGTGAACCTGTCCCCTAGGAAATCATGTTAAAGTGGAGGTCCAGCTGACAAAAAAAGAAAAAGAAAAGTCAGCAGCTACAAAAACTGTAGCTGCTGACTTTTAAAATACAGTAACTTACCTGTCCCTCGGTCCAGCGGTGTCCTCACCACCGCTGGTCTCACCGGCCGCCTTCTCTCCCTGGCGCATCTTCAGTGTGGGCACCCGGCTGTGGCTTGTGGCTTCACAGCCGAGTGCCCACTGTGCATGTGTGAGTAACGCTGCACTTTGTGAATGGTCCCGTAGTCTTCTGGGACCTGTCACGTGTCCCAGAAGAATATGGGGAGGGAGGACAACTTCCACTTCCCACTTCTGATTGCCTAGGCGATCACGGCAGTAGTGGGAGCGGGTACCTGACAAATTTGGGTACCCTCTCCACCCATGGTGCCAATCCTTAATGCGGCGCGGGGGGGGTAGGGGGTGGAACGACAAAGCATAAAAGCGTAACTTCCCCTTTTGGGTGAAACTCCGCTTTAAATAGATGGCTGTGCATTTCTGCAAAATGCAGTAGAAAACGCATAGGTGTGAACTTAGACTTACATAGTTTTGGTCACTCAGGAGATTGTACAATTAGATTGTTTAGTGTATGGCCAAATTTAGGGTATGGTGTGCAAACAATACAAATTGTCATGTGCAAAGGAAAAATTCTGTCTGGGAAAATGTAGTCCATTTACCAACTGCAGATTAAGGCTCCGTTCACACTAATGTGTTCTTTAGCGCTTTTTGCAGAAACGCATTATAATCCATTTAACATGGTTTCCTATGGAACATGTTCACATCTATGCTTTTTTGAGCTGCTGCATTTCGGAAAGTGTCACGGACTTTTTCAAAGCAAAAAGCAGCATTTTTGCTACAATAGACTTCAATGGAGAAGCTGCTGAAGTGCACAGTAGTGCATTTTTGTCGCATTTTCCATGTTTATTCTGCCCAGCAACAACAAAAATTTACTTTAACAAAAAGCTGAACAAAATGCAAAATGCGTCAAACACGCGCTGAGAAAAACGCAAAGCAAGCTGCAAAAAGCACTGGAGAAAGCATCAAATGCCAATATATATGTGAACCAAGCCTAAGCAAACAGACTGGCACTGCTGTCAGAAGCTGGCCATACACTATTTGATTTTTTTTTTCCTTTTTTTTTTTTTTAATCCAAACGTTTATTGTCAATATAATAGAGAAAATGGAACAGTACTTAGAGAATTCAGAATGACATTACTGCAACAGTAGGATTACACATAAAAAGAAGAATGTGGATATGCAGATCCCGTAATAAACAGAATAACAGAAATGGTAATCAAACAAAACAGAGACCACAATGATCCAAAACTGTCTTGACAATATCTTGCTTTTTCCTTTTAAGTCTTATTCCTTCCTGACCAGATGTAAACAGAAATGGGGGAAAGGAACAAAGCCCAAAACATGTCTTCAAACAATTAAAAAAAACCCGACATCAACAACCTCTGGTTCACCCGAGACGTCTCATCAAAAAGAATGGGAGATGCACATGAACTCCCCCAGGGGGAGGAGTGGAGCCACACACCTGGTATAAAATGTCACACCTGCAGAAGTCGGTCCAATATCAATTGAGGAGGGGGCCAGCCCATGTCACTATTAGATTTTTAAACGAATGTTCATATGAACAGTCATTCCAAATTTTTCAGTACATTTGATGGTTTGATGGTTGTCGTTCGAAAATTGAATTTGATTTTAACATTTGATTTTGAAACAAATGTTATTTCCCAAATGAAAACCACATACACTGTTGCAAATTTGTTCATTTGGAAAAAACTTTCCATCCAGCTCCTTCGAATTTTCTTGCCACTGTGGTCAAAAATGAACATTAGTTTGATCCACTAATGACTGGAAAATTGAACAAACATTCTTAAAGTGAAAATATCTGAATTACATTTTACTACGTATGATAAGATTGAAATGGAGTTGATCTGCCAACCCCCCTGGATGTGTATGTTGACCTGTAATGGATTCCTAAGGGGCTCTGATCACTTGAAACCAAGCAACAGAGCACGCCGGTTTTGCAGAAACGCATCAGGCGGAGTCTTGGTGAGACGTCATCGTGCACTGGCGTTTTTAGCGGTTTTAGACCAGCTAGAGAACAGTTATAGTGAATTAGAACCACTTGCAGAATTGAGCAATAATGATTCGTTGGGAGATTCATCATCAGACACTGAAAACAATTCTGCGACTGAGCTCAGTGATGTGCGAACTTGGTGCTCTATATCAAATATCAGTGTTTTTAGTTTGACTACATTATTGAATTAAATGTATTATTGTATTATTATTTTTTATAATTATTTATTATATTATAATTTATGATTTCGGGTTTCAAACTTTATCATACCCGGGATGTTTACTAGACTTTTGTTTGGACAGATTTCAGTGAGTTGTTCCTAAGAATTACAGGCCTACAATAAAAAAACAAAATATTTCCATGCAAACAATGTACCGCTTTGACATTCAAAAATATTGATTAGTTTGACCGCCAGGGAGGTTAATGAGTGATCAGCTTATTCCATCTCTATCATCTGAGATCCACTTTATCTGGTAAGAGTCCATTATCTTTCCCTTTGAGGAGCACTTTTCCAGCACTGGAGCACTTTTTTGAAGTGGAGGTTTATCAACACTGAGCACTTTCTTCACTACGTGGATTCCATATGGATCACATGAACCTTTTGAGTTGCTTTTAAATGCTACAAATGTTACATTTTATATTTTTTCAGTTTGTCAATTTATACTATTATTTATAATTGGTGATTTGCATACGTTTCACACAACTTTAAAGGGACAGCACACTTTTTTGATTATACAACAGAGAGAAAAAGATATTGGGGGATCCAGAAGACCCCCTAAAGAAAGAGGTTTTGAAAGAGAACCAACAGCTTTATTAAATTCACAAAAATATAATAGACCTATTAGGCCAACAGATCCTCCATTCACATTAAAATGAGGTATGATAACGTTATCACCTTAAAATGACCCGGGCCACACACAGTAACAAATTAATCGCTATACAACTACCCTCCGTCTTAAAGGAGTCAATTCTATCCAGAGTCTCATATATCGGGAACACACGTATTCAGCCACATAGGCAGGGAACTGAGCTCTGGAAAATGGACTCGCCAAACAAAAAAGTCTGAAAGTGAAAGGCTTCTTTGCCCTCAAGTTAGAGAGGTGATTTTATACTTCAATATTTTTACTGAAAGATTGGTATACAACAGTATACATAGAAATAGAGACAATATGCACCAACACGGTGAGATGAAGTATATAAACATATACTTAGAACATAACAGCACATGAGAAATATAGAAAAGATATCCCTAGTCAACCACATTGTATACAAAGGACACAATCACCACCAGATGGGAAATTTTACATCTATCATTGAACATAGGCACCAAAGTGCCATAGAGATTTACCAAAAGTATCAAAGACCAATTCAGAGAAAGAAAAGAAATAAGGATTAAGACTAGAAAAGTCAGAAAAAGGCGCTTGGGAACCAGAGACCAACAAAGTAGCGTTTAATCGAGATCTTTGATAAAGAATGGGCTACATCTCGCCAAGTATCCAAGTCTAATGAGCTATTCAAATCCCGTTCCCATTGAGTCATATAAGATAATTTAGTCAACAAGGGAAGCATAGACAATGGATAAACGACCCCTCATCATCCCAGTTGCTCCACAGGAGACCTCCAACGGACTGAGTGTGCAAGGTTCTGTGATTAATTTGAGTTTAATACCGATAAATGAGATAAGTTGATAATAATGAAATAATTCCCCAGGAGGAAAATTATATTTTGTCAAGAAACATTGGAGAGAAGGGGGGCGAAGCCCATCCAGGTACGCAGCAACCCCTTATTTATCCACCATTGAAACACCGACGGTGATAAGCCAGGTATAAACTCGGGATTGCAAAAAAATGGAGCTAGTGGAATATGTGGGGAGAATAAATGTTTGCGAGCTCACCATCTATCCCACACTGTTAATGAATAGGACAACGTAGGACACAGAACAGGAGGACGCAAGCGACTGGGAAGCCACATAAGAGCCCCAACAGCGTAAGGATAGCAAGATAAGGCCTCAATGCCAACCCACTGGGGGACATAACTCCTGGCCGTAGTACACGATAATTGTGCTATCTGAGCCGCCTGAAAATAGGCAAAAAGATTAGGAAGTCCCAAACCGCCATGCTTCTTTAGAGAGGTGACTTTAATATGGAGTTATTGAAGAAAGAAAAGACTTGGATTTTTAAAATAAAAACTTTGGCACCCCTCGGGTTAAATAATGAAATGAGTTTAAAGGTCTTTCTAGAGCCATGATGGTCACTATTCCCTTTAATTGAAATGTTTCCCCCATTTTAATGTTCTTTGAATTACCACTGTCTGTGCCATTGATAATTGGGTTCTGTTCTATGAATAACTATAGAAAAAGTGGACCCCGTTTAATATATTGAATTAACATGCAATTATAGTACCACCGTGGATGTTTAAAATTGCTTTATTGATTTCCACCTATTACTTTTAAAAGTAATGGTTTGTCTGAGACATAGAGGTGCTGTCCTTTAAACTGGGACCACCCCTGGCCATTTTAAGTGGCTGAACGGGATGTCTTTCCCTTTAAAAGGCCGGGAGCACATATGTCCCGACGTCCTGACAAAGCTCACGGTCACGTGGGCGAAACGCGTTGACGTAGGCAGCGTCAGCTAGTCCCTGGGCCACACCTACACAGGTGGTCATGTGTGGATCCGCCTCACGCTGATTCAAGCATGGCGGTAACGTATACGCCACCCCTGCTACACTAAGACTACCGCTTTGAGCCTTTACAACCAGAGGGTCATCTATTGTAACCCGGCGGGGTTTTCGGAGGCTGTCACGGTCTGCTCACTCGGATGACATTAAAACCATCATCTTAACTGCCAACCATGTGAAGATCGTTACATTGTCACTAGATGCCCATATCGTTTAGTGTGGTGAGAGCCTGCGGGCACGTTTTATGCGGCAGCTGCCGTTTCAATGCAACTAGCTCTACACCTCTTGTATGGTTTAACCACTTCCCATCCGGCTCATGTATATAAATGGCCAGACAGAAGCAGTGCAGGGGCGGGTTACCGTTCATAAACGGCGCCCGCCACTTTCAGCCTGGGTGCGCTCCCTGGGACACAGTGGAACACCGATTGCTGTACGGGACCTCTGTGTGAGGTTCCGATTATGTGATCACTGATTGGCCAATCAGTGATCAAATGAATAGTAGTAAGCAAGATGTCACTTCTAACATCATTGCTTACTACGTGTGAAATCTGTGAATGATCACAGAGAGCACATGGTACAAGGCTATTCACAAAAGCCTTATATCATGTGACAAGCTGTGACCAATCACAGCTCACACAGTATTTCTCAATGGCAGCAAGAATGCAGCCAGACAGAAGGAGAAATGATTGCTTTTACAGCCTTCATGGGTTTAAAAGCAATCAGTGTAAAAAAATAAATAAATAAAAAAAAAAAAATCTTCATCACCCCCCAAAAGAAGTACAGTATCACTATGGTGACGGTATGTTAAAAAAAAAACCCATAAATGATAATAATATAATTTACTAAAAAGATAACTGAATACATTTTGGCCAAGATTATTTATTTGAAACTGTTAGAAGAAAAAAACGCTTAAAAATTTTTGGACTTTTTCATTTATGTAGCAAAAAAATCCCAGTGGTAAAATAGCAATAAAAATCCCAGTGGTACAGTGTTGCATGACCGCGCAATTGTCATTCAAAGTGTCATTGAAAAATGATTGCTTTTACAGCCTTTATGGGTGTAAAAGCAATAGGTGTAAAAAAAAAAATCTTCATCACCCCCCACAAGTAGTGACAGTGACATGGTGACACTGTACTGCTAGGGTGACGGTATATTAAAAAAACCAAAAAAAACCCGATAATATAAAAAAAAACTAAAAATTTAAAAAAACATTTTGAAAAATTATTATTCTTGGTTATAAACTAATTTGGATTATTTTTTCAAAATTTTTGGACTTTTTCATTTATATAGCAAAAAAAAATAAAAATCCCAGTGGTGAATAAATACCACCAAAATAAAGTTTTATCTGTCTCGAAAAAATGCTAAAAAATGTATATGGGTACAGTGTTGCATGACCGCTTGCTGGTGTTGGTGCCACTGGGAGCAACGGCGCCCCATCGTTCGTGCCACTGGGAGCAACGGCGCCCCATCGGTCGTGCCACTGGGAGCAACGGCGCCCCATCGGTCGTGCCACTGGGAGCAACGGCGCCCCATCGGTCGTGCCACTGGGAGCAACGGCGCCCCATCGCTCGTGCCACTGGGAGCAACGGCGCCCCATCGCTCGTGCCACTGGGAGCAACGGCGCCCCATCGCTCGTGCCACTGGGAGCAACGGCGCCCCATCGCTCGTGCCACTGGGAGCAACGGCGCCCCATGGGTCGTGCCACTGGGAGCAACGGCGCCCAATCGGTCGTGTCACTGGGAGCAACGGTGCCCCATCGGTCGTGCCACTGGGAGCAACGGCGCCCCATCGTTCCTGTCACTGGGAAGGAGGAAACCAAAATTGTAGAAAATGTGGAGGACCAATCTAGGCGAGTGCATGAACGCACAGCCCCTCCACACATCAATTGGTGCCGGCCCAATCCGTGATTGTAGCACTGGAGGAACATGAAAGTAAGTTGGCAGCACTTCAACGATTTTGCAGATAAAGCATTTATTGGTATGCAATACAAACATGACAGCGCCCTGAATGGACAGAGAACAGTAAATGTGTTTTGATACAGACATTACTGACTAAGTGATGACTAAGCACATGCCTGTGTGAAACGCGTTTACTGCTCTCTGTGTATTGTGGGAGCCGTCATGTTTGTATTGCATTTTTCTTGAAGATTCCAATAAAAGTTTTATCTGCAACATCATTGACGTGCGCCCAACCTACTTTCCTGTTCTTCAAGTCCTTGGAAGGAATTGTGCCCCATCGTTGGTGTCATTGGGAGAGTGTAGGGTTAACTTCTTCATGTTCTATAGTTTGAATGCCATGCCATAGATATATTAATTATCTTTGTAAAAGAGCATATTCCACGCTCTCCTTTTTTTCCAATTTTTCCAGGAAAAAAAAAAAATTTTTGCCAGGCCTTCCCATCTCTAGATGTGGCAACAATTCAATGCAATATTTATATTCTTCACCTTACTAGCTTACTAATTGCATCATGATCAGAAGCTGTAAATTGCAAAACACTAAAACAGATTCCCTCCTCCACTTAATGACTGGAGGGACCTGTCATTGCAAAAATGATAACTACATTCACCATAAAGAACTGGCAACTGGATGCTGGGACATGTAGTCCCAAAGAGGGTCATCTTGTGATGTGCTCAGTTTGCACTTCCTGGTCAGAGAGTTGGGGAAGCACTGCTAAACATCTGCAGCCAGCAACGGTGATAACCTCAGTGCAATAAGTGTTTCCTCATATTTGTAAATAAAATGATTTACCGAGGAGTGTTTTATTTGTGGATTTTGATATATTAAAAAGGCAAAAAAAATGGAGACTTTATTACCACTTTAAAAACCAGACAAGACGCAGAGACTGGCCAACAGATTGGAATTTCTATGGTCCTAAGACCTGATGCAAGCATATCAGCAAATGGAGACCATGCAGGTTTAGCTGTACCTATACAATGTGCTGAACCAACTTCCCAATTCTCTTCTACTAGGAGAGAGTGACCCAAGTCTGTCTATGCACACCCATCAAAATGTTACATTTATAAAAAACCACTGACAACCAAAAAGTGAACATTTCTTGTATCAGTGTGCTGGATGGCATAATGTATGTCTACAAGTGGCATGAAATGGGCAGACTTTAGCCTTCAAGAGACCACAGTGAACTGGTTTCTGAAATTATCTGGCTGTATCATACAGTACATACACTTTATGGCTAAACTCTGCCAAATGATTGAGTCCAGGTGCACAAAGGCAGGTCCATGATGACACCGTTTATGGAGTTTGGTTTGAAATAACTCACGTGGCCAACACAGAATCCTGAATTCAACCCTACTGGCAGGATCACCGCTGGGCTGAACGGAAAAAACAAACAAACTTGTAGTGTGTACCAGGCACAACTTTCAGTTGCTGGCTTCAAAACAAAAAAGTATACATCGTCTGTGTGTTTACTATAGTAAGCAGTCACAGTCTGAGAAGAAAAGCCTGTCCCCTGACAGCAAATTGCAGAGAAGGACCCTTGCTCTTTCTGTGGAAGCAGCGGTTGTTCTGCAGAGGACAGACCTATAGCTTTGGGATCAGCGACACTCATGCACCTTGCAGATTGGAGAGTTCTGTCTCTGACTCAGCAGTGGGTGTATCAGGTCTCTGAAAGGCAACCGTTGCCTCCACACAGCGAGAAAGGGTCCTTCTCAGCAGCATTGCAGATAGTGGACAAAATGTTCTTTGGTTTGTTTTTGTTACAATACTTTTGTTTTGATGCATCTTAAATGTATTTAGTTGATTTAAACTGAAAAATGTGTTGACTTTTACATTTTCAAAAGCAGAACAGATATTGCAATCCCCTGTAATTGTCTCAGAACTGCAACTTAAAGTGATTCTAAACCCATTTCATTTTCTTTAAAATAATAAACATGTCATACATACCTGCTCTGCGCTCCCCTCAGGTCCCCCGATAGTGGTGCTGGCTCCTCCCACTTTGCCAAGTGTCCTCATAGCAAGCCACTGGCTATGGGAGCACTCGTGCAGGTTCACTGCCGAGCCAGCTCTGAGTGTCCATTGACTCACAAAGCACAGCCTGGCCCGGCTTCCTCCTCACTGGCTGCGATTGGCAGAAGCCAATGGCTCCCGCTGCTGTCTCTGAGCCAAAGAGGAGGGAGAGAACAGAGAGATGGAATATTGATTTTTGCCAAAATGTCATCTATCCTTCTAGTGTATGATCTGAAATTACTAAGAATAAAAAGGTGCTCTGGATAGGCAGTGGATTGCTGCTGACAATGTATGCTGTGTTTTGGTTATAGAACTAAACAGCCCGAGTGATGCCTGCTGTAGTACTCCAGTGATAAAACATGAAAAGGAACCATGGCTTACCTTGCTCCTATGATCACCAGGTATTCCAGTAACCTGAGAAATGGCTTTTTCTTCTGCCCCATGGTCCCAACTTCCTACTGAATCATCTCACACACTGCTCAGCTCACTGGACCATCACTGATAAGGAGAAACCAGCAGGAACCTTAAACCAGGAGAAAAATACACAAAAGAAACAACAAAATCTATAAATACATTTCACACATACCAGCCTTTATATAATATTAACCTCAAACATATGGCTGAAATATTTATACAGGTCTTATATGACAGAGGATTTGTATTTCTATCCCTCCAGTCCTGAGATCTACACAGCTCTGCCACAGAGCACAGTCCTGTTTGGCAGGGCAGGAACCCCATTTTTCTCTGCTGCAGTTAACACTTACAGGTCTTGCCGTTCCCCCAGCCTATGACTGTTATTGATAATAAATCACATTTCAGCTACTGCTTGCATTTAAAAAACATAATTTATAGATATATTAAAGGGAGCTCCACCCAAAAGGGGCAGCTCTGCTTGTCTGCCTCCTACCCCCTCCACTGCCACATTTCGCACTTTTTTGGGGGGGAGCTGATTCCTGGTTCTGGCATTCCCTCCTCCTTCCCCCCCCCCCCCCTCACAGTCTTCTAGGACACTTTACAGATCCCTGAAGACTGCCGGACAATTTGGGAGGCGCAGTATAAATCGTGCATGCGCAGTGGGCACCAGGCTGTGAAGCCACAAGGTGTCACAGCTGGGTGCCCACAGTTGAGATGCTGGCGCCAGGGGGGGAGACAAGCGGGAGAAGGGACGGCATGGGCGAGAACATCACTGATCCTGCTACGGCAGAGTTCAATATTTTAAAAGGGGTATACAGTAGAACTATAGGCAACATTTTTTTTTCATTTTGGATAGAGGAAGGGAGGGTTATAACACCCGTCAGTTTTATTTTTTGCCATCTGTGTCCCATTGGGGAGATTTACCTTCACTTCCTGTCCCATAGCCAAAACAGGATGTGAAGAAGATCCCTGCAAATTAAGGGAATCCTTTGGGGTCCCCCATTGGAAGATTTTCCCTCTATTACTTTTCTTGGGACAACATAAAATTTGGGATTTTCTTTGACCTTTACCTTCGATGATAATGGCAAACAGGACAAACAGAGAGGGGAAATCTCCCAGGGACACAGACAGCAATAAGAACCTGACAGGTGTTCCAATCCCTCTCCACTCTACCCAAAAAAAAAAGTTTTTTCTTTAGTTATACCTTAAGGCTTTCTAATCACAAGAATGAAAATACTTCATAATACTCGCTGCCGGTATTCTCACCTTCCAAAGCCTTTTAGTTCACGGATAAGTTCACCTTTTGATAAAAAAAAATTAAAAAATGCACATTTTATTTGCAGGTAAAAAAATGTACATTATTTTTTGCTGCAGAAGCCTGGAAAGCATTGCACCAGCGATAGGCAGATCACCGATGCCATGCAGGTCTCCTGCAGATCTGTCAGTACATCTGCTCGCCCCATACAGGATGTACAAGCAAGCAGATATACTGACAGGAAGACTGAATGAACTACCCCAGTGCTCCACAGTGCCGTGGTAGTTCATTGAGAACTACAAGCTGACAGCCGCTAAGTCTGTCGGGACTAGTAGTTTCTCATTCACAGAGGAGCCCCGCACGGCCACATTTTTAAAAAATTTGACAGCCATCGGGGAGAAGATCCCTCACTAGCTGAAAAAGCTGGGGATCTGCAGGGAGCGGGGGCCAGTGCTTTCATAACATGTTACACTCTGAATATGGGGGTAACATGTTACAAAAGGGGAATTAACCTTTAACCACTTGCCCTCCAGAGGATTTACCCCCCTTCCTGAGCAGGCCATTTTTTTGCATTACGGCTGGTCAATGGTACGATGGTATTTGATTGCCTATGCGTTTTTTATTTATTGCACAATAAAAAATAAAAAAAACTGACAATTTTGAAAAAAAAAACATTATCTTTTGACTTTTTGCTATTAGACATGTCCAGTAAAAAAATTTTAAAAATCACATTTCATCATAAATTTAAGCCAAAATGTGTTCTGCTCCATGTCTTTGCTATAAAAAATCCCAATATGTGTAAAATAATTGGCTTACGTGAAATTTATAGTGTTTACAAATGGCGGTATATATACTGGGTTTTTTTTTTTTTACTAGTAATGACGGCGATCGGCAACTTATAGCAGGACTGTGGTGGCCATTCTGACACTGGGGGGAAACTGACCTGTTGTCACTGACATCCCTAAGGACACCAATATAGTGATCAGTGCTAATAAAAACCACTGACACTGCACTAATGGCAGCTGGGAGGAAGGGGTTAACATGTGGGGCGATCAAAGGGTTAACCTGTGTGCTGTGTTACTATGGGGCTGTGTGTTAGTACTATGCACAGCCATGCAAAGCAGTGTGCAGGAGCTGACAGGGAAGAGAACTGTTTTGTTTACAAACCATTCTGCCCCCCCACCCCCCCATCGCAGATGTTTGGCCATAACCAGGTGTGGTGACTGATAGCCGCGGCCGCTAATGATGGCGCGGGGGGTAGGGCACACATGCGCCCACTACCTGGCAATGTAAAATCAGGTATATACACGTGATTTTGTGCACCCGTGCCGCCTTGTAGCAGTACTTCTATATAGGGTGGACGGGAAGCGGTTAATACATTACTGATGTTTACCTTCCTGGTGACACCTCTGGCACGTGTGCATTCTAATGAATATTCTCAGTATCCTGATATGCTGCGATGTGAAGACACCTTTGCTCTAATGACATGATCACAGATCTCCAGTATAGGTTCTCACTCTCACAAGCCTTCCTCTGTTTACTTCCCTGAAACACCATGTGACAAGCAACATCACAGGGGCTGTGTCATCACTTAGGCTACTTTCACGCTGACCTGCGGCAAAAACACATATGCATATTTCACACGTTTATACCGCGGTTGCTGTGCGTTTTGTGGTGTGTGTTAAATGTGTTGCATTGCAAAGCATATTGGTGAATAGCTGGTTGTTAAGGACGTCATCAGGTACTGGCTTCTTAACCACTTGACAACCAGCCTATAGCTGAATGAAGGCTACAGCGCGGTTGTCCAGTTCTGGGAAGGCGTCATACGACATCCTCCTAGAACGCGCCCTCCCGCGTGCCCCCAGCGGCGCGCATCTGGTGATCTCCGTGATTGCTGTGTCCTATATACACAGCTGATCACGTGATGTGGTAAAAGGGCAATCATAGCAGCCTTTTACCACATGATCAGCTGTGTCCAATCACACAGATCACTGGGTAAATGCAGTTGCTGGTCGTCGGCTTCACTCTCCTCACGCTGTCACAGTGTGAGGAAAGTCCTGCCGATAACCGGCAATTGTCTGAAAACAGATTGGCACTGATGATCAGTGCCACCCACATGTGCCCAGCAGTGCCACTCACGTGCCCAGCAGTGCTTCCCATCTGTGCTGCCCAGCAGTGGCGCCAGTCAGTGCCCAGCAGTGCTGCCCATTAGTGTAGCATCATCAGTGCCGACTCATCAGTGACGCCTCATCAAAGCACATCAGTGAAGGAGAACAATTACCTGTTTGCAAAATTTTATAATAGAAACAAAGAAACACTTTTTTATTTAGATTTTTTGCTATTTTTTTGTTTATAGAGCAAAAAATAAAACACCCAGAGGGGATTAAATACCACCAAAAGAAAATCTGTGTGAAAAAAAATGATAAAAATGTCATATGGGTACAGTGTTGCACGACCGCGCAATTGTCATTAAAACTGCGCCAGCGCTGAAAACTGTCCTGGGCAGGAAGGGGGTATAAGTCCCCGGTAGGGAAGGGGTTAAAGGCTAAGTTCACCTATCATAACATGTTACACCCATAATCAGGGTGTAGCATGTATTGAATGGACCGACCCCCCCAACCCCCCTGATCTCCGTTGGGACAGCAAGTGGGGGATTTTCTCCTCCATGACGCCGAAGGGGCGGGGGGGGGGAATGACGCCGAAGGGGCGGGGTGGGGGGTGACGCTAAAGGGGCGGGGGGGGGCGGAATGACACCGAAATGGCGCGGGGGGGGGGGCTGGCGCTGAAATGGCAGGGGGGGGGGAATGACGCTGAAATGGCAGGGGGGGGGGGGGGAGAGAGACGCTGAAATGGCAGGGGGGGGGGAGAATGACGCTGAAATGGCAGGGGGGGGGGATGACGCTGAAATGGCAGGGGGGGTGACGCTGAAATGGCAGGGGGGGGGATGACGCTGAAATGGCAGGGGGGGGGGGTTGCGCTGAAATGGCAGGGGGGGGGGGGTGACGCTGAAATGGCAGGGGGGGGTTAAGACGCTGAAATGGCAGGGGGGGGGGGAATGACGCTGAAATGGCAGGGGGGGAATGATGCTGAAATGGCAGGGGGGGGGAATGACGCTGAAATTGCAGGGGGTGGGGGAAATAACGCTGAGGGGGCAGGTGGAAAGGGGAGACGCTGAGAGGGCAGGTGGAGGGGAAACGATGTGGGGGCAGGTGGGGGGGGGGCGCTGAGGGGGCAGATGGGAGGGGGACGTTGGGGGGGCACTGATGGGGCAGGTGGGGGGGGAACACTGGGGGGGGCCCTGAGGGGGCAGGTGAACGCTGAGGGGGCAGATGTGAGGGGGACATTGGGGGGGGGCACTGATGTGGGGGGGGGGCACTGGGGGGGCAGCCCCAGCTATGTGTGTCCCTATTACCCCCACCCCATCTCCAGACATGACCTCCTATCAGCCTTTCTATACAGACAATCCCCCCTACCTTCTCCACAAAGCCCCCCGACCTCCTCTATGCGCCCCCCGGCCTCCTCCATCCACCTCCCCGACTCTCCTGCCCTCTGTCCTCCTCACCTGCTCAGCTCAGCTCCCCCCCCGGAGGCCATCATCCCCGCCCCGGCCGTTCCTTTCCTGTTCCCCTCTCAGCAGCTCCTCTCCTCCGCCTCCCATAGACTTTACATAGCTAAAGATGGCCGCCGTTTTCTCTGTATGGAGCCGACTGGGAAGGGAGACATCTATGGCGAGGAGCGGTATTACACCTGAGACTGCCATCTTCTGGCAGAACTCTATAATAACCATTAAATGGCCCCAATCCTGTGTAATTCTCTGTAAAATCTATAAAATGATAGAACATGGATTTGGTTGTAGTGTTACATGAGCGCCATATTGCCAGGCAGAGTGACAAGGCCGGAAAAGTGACAGTTGGTGACAGTTGGTGCTGAGTCAGCCTGAGGCCTGTGCTGGTAGCTGTGGCGATTGCATCCTCAGACTGTGCCTCCTGCGACTGACTGCGACTCTTCTCATATTTATTACAATACATTGCGATTTCCTTACTAGTGTTCTTCATATTAGATATATTTAAGCTGTTTTCAGGTACTCCGGCATCAATTACTACCAGGATGCCGCGATCTTCACGACGTCCATCTCGTGGAAGGCCATCACGTCTGGAGGGCGGAGACTCTCCCATAGCCCATCGGACGAGGTCCAGAGTGCAACAACGGCAGAGACGGGAGGACCCCGCCATCAGACGGAGCCGATCTCCAAGAGACCGCAACAGGGCTGCTGAGCACCACCCAGAGCCACAGGGAGCACCGGCCATGGAGCCACAGGGAGCACCGGCCATGGAGCCACAGGGAGCACCCGCCATGGAGCCACGCGGCGAGGACCAGGTAATCTGTACCATTTGTTTAGCAGATTGTGAAGATGGAGACGAAAATACTACCCTACCCTGCGCTCACCAATTCCACGATCGCTGCATCCAACAATGGGTTCAACAGAGTGCTACCTGTCCCATCTGCCGGGAGGACGTTCCTAACCCACCAGAGGACCAGGATTTCAACAATCTGAGAGAGCAACTAGATGACATGGGAATCGACTACGTCATCGATTATGAGAATGGCATTGTACACTATTATTTATAATATTATCAGCTTAGATGTATTTATGATATTATATATTTTAAGAGTTTTTCTGTCTTGTAGAAGTTATAGTATTTAATGCTTTGAAAAAAAAAACAAAAAAAAACAAAAAAATAAAAAAACAAAAAAAAACAAAAAAAATATATAGTTATTGAATATTATTATTAGTATTATATATTTTAAAATATGTTCTTTATTGTAGTAGTCTAATAGTTTATGCTTAAAAATTACTTGTATTATTATATTTTTATTGTTATTATTATTATTATATATTTTAAGATATTTTCTGCTCATAGTAGTTAATGATTAAAAAAAAAAAAATCCAAAAAAATATTGTTATTGTATATTAATATTATTATGATGATATATTTTAAGATGTGTTCTGACTTGAAGTTGTTATAATAGTTTATGCTTTAAAAAAAATAATATTATATATATATAGTTATTGAATATTATTATTAGTATTATATATTTTAAAATATGTTCTTTATTGTAGTAGTCTACTAGTTTATGCTTAAAATTACTTTTATTGTTATATTTAATATTGTTATTATTAATATTACAAATTTTAAGATATTTTCTGCTCATAGTTAATGATTTACAAAAAATACAAAAAAAATTGTTATTGTATATTAATATTATTAGGATGATATATTTTAAGATGTGTGCTGGCTTGAAGTAGTTAGAATAGTTTATGCTTTAAAAAAAAAAAAAAATTATATATATATATATATATATAATATATAACATTTTTGGGGACATATTTGATTTAAAAATTGTTTTATTGAGTTACTGTTTTATTGTTAACCAATGCCGTTTTCTTTGCAGGAATGCCATTTAGCTGCAGCACTGACCTGTATATTCTGACAGCAACAGGAACTTGCTCTGAGAATATACATACGTCAGTGTGGGCAGCGCTGTTGGATGAGATTTTTCATTCGCAGTTAAAAAAGAGCATATATGCCGAAGCATAGGGGCCTGGGGTGGCCAGTGGGTGGATGGCCCCTATGCTTCGGTATATATTTTTAAAACAAATTGTTGGCAGAGATTCCTTCATCCACATCGACCGATGTGAATAGAGGAATCTGTTAGTTTTTTTTTTTTCGTTCAGCCCATGGGCTGAACAAAAAAAGAAGAACGTTTCATATGTGCCCACCATTAGAAGTGGGTGGATGTAGGGAGGTATTCTAATGGTGGGCATACCACACACTTTTTCTGGCAGAGATTTCTTCTTTTTTAATTCAGTACACAGGCTGCATAGAAGAAAAAAAGAACATAGCATATATACCCAACGACGTACTGGTACATCACCGGACTTTGAGTGGTTAGATCAGGATCCTAATTTTCTACTAAAAAATCCAAATTTTTTTCAGCTGGCGATCGGTTTTCATGTAAAAGCAATCCTAGTGGCTAATTAGCTGCAGGATTGTTTTTACAAGAGAAGATGCCTCCCCCCCTCCCCCACTGTTCTCAGGCTTTCCCGTCGTTCCATCGGGGGAACCTGAGAATGCAGCCGGAGTTTCTGCCAGCTAACCATAGATTTGACTGGAGACCGGAATGGTGCCAATCATCTCCATAGTCTAAGAAATCAGAAGCTTACCAGCATTTCATCACTTCAGTTTTGCAGGATATAAACAGCGCCATTTGTAAATTGGGAAAGCATCTGATCACACCGATCTTGGTGAGATTAGATAATGTAAGAGCAGAAGAGATATCTAGAGTCAGACCCCAGATTTCTCAAAAATGAATGTATGACAATGTCCATCGCAGTTATAGGGGATATTTGCATTCCCTGAGATAGCAGTAAAAGTGATTAAAAAAAAAATGAAAGGGACAGTGTAAAAATAATGTAAAAAATAAAAAAAAACTTTAAACTCCATGACAAAAACATTTTTTTTTTTTTTTTTTACACAAAGTTGTCACCTAAATGATATATTGCTCACACAAGCCATGGGTATATGTGGAATTACATATACAAAATACATTCTGCTACATCTCTTGAGTATGGGGGTACCACATGTGAGAGACTTTAGCAGTCCAGCCAAGTATAGGACCCCAAAATCCAATATGCTCCTTCAGGCGTTTAAAGGGCTTTATTTACTCATTACACTTCCTGACTACCTATCACAATTTAGGAGGCCCTGAAATGCCAGGATAGCACCAATCCCCCCCCCCAATGATCCCTTTATGGAAAGTAGATACCCTAAGAAATTTGATAAGAAGCATGGTAAGTATTTTTCAGATCTCATTTGTTGCCACAAGTTTTTGGAAAATGAAGAAAGAAAGCAAAAACATTTTTTTTTTTTTTCTTATATTTTAAAACCTTGTGAGAAAAAATTAGATTGGCAAAATACTCACCATGCCTCTTTTTAAATTCCTTGGGGTGTCTACTTTCCAAAAAGGGTTTATTGAGGGGGGAGGGGGGTTAGTGCTATCCTGGCATTTCAGGACCTCTGAAACTGTGATAGGTAGTGAGGAAGTGAAATGAGGAAGTTACGCACCGTCAAGCTTTCAAAGTGGTCATTGGATTTCAGGCTCCTGTATGTGGCTAGGCTCCCAAAAAGTCTCTCACATGTGGTACCCCCACACTCGGAAGAAGTAGCAGAATGTATTTTGGGGTGTAATTCCACATGTACCCATGGCTTGTGTGAGCAATATATCATTTAAATGACTAGTGACTGGTATTTTAGCAACTCAAGAAATGTGATGGGCAGTCAGAAAGTAAAAGCTGTGTGAATTCCATTCTCTATACCATAGTTTGAAGATCCTATAACTTTCACACAGAGCAATCAATATTCACTTACTGGGATTTGTTTTTACCAAAAACATGTAGCAGAAAAATAGCACAAAAAAATAAATCAAATACCACTGAAAGAAAGCTCTATTTGTGTGAAAAAAGGAATGAAATTTTGTTTGGGTACAGCTATTTTCTTTCTGTTGTAGTTAATAATTTGAAAAAAAAAAACAAAAATTAAAAAACAAAAACAATTATACCGTTATGGTTTCTATTATTGATATTATACACTTTTTTGCTTTGAATCTAGGAGCCAGCTAAAAAGAGTTATGAGACATTTTTTTTTAGCTTAGTGTAGGTTGACAGCATCTGGGACTTCACGCAATGGGATCTGCCATGCGGCAATCATTGCAAAACAGCACCATGTTTTTAGGCGCCATTGAAAATGGAACCTGAACCTGCGTTTTGCGATCACAGTGATTCTACTGCAATCCCAAACACCCAGATGTGAATGGAGCCACCTTAATTCACATATGCAATTCTAGATTCATTTTGAAACTCACAGATTCGCATGAAAGGCTAGATATTTTGTGTTCCTATTGAGGTGGTCCACACAGATGTGATCCACACACACTGTGTTTTGGGTGCCATTATGAAAAGGGTCCTGTGCACGTTTGTAGCTATGCGTTCCAGACTCGCAAGTGATAGAGCAGACTGGCATATGGAGATAAGTGTTCACATAGGATTGCTATTGACAGAAGTTTTCCCATTGATGTCCATGGGAGACGTTTTCCCATAGAAGTCCACGGGAGACGTTTTTCCATTGAAGTCCACGGGAGACTTTTTTCCATTGAAGTCCACGGGATGCGATTTCCCATTAAAGTGCACGGGACACGATTTACTATTAAAATGCACAGGGCACAATTTCCCATTAAATTGCAAAGGGCACAATTTCCCATTAAGGTGCAAGGGGCACGATTTCCCATTAAACTGCATTAAATCAGGAGTGGGGGGGTGAAAGAGAAGTAGTGATGTGGTCTGCATCATCGAGCAGGTGCGGCCTAATTTTACAGCGGGCGTTAAAGAGACATTGTTGCACCAATGATCTCTGTATGCTATACTGTATGTATGCTGTCCCTGCCTACCACGTAAAAATCTTCCCCAGTGAAAACTTTACAACTTTTATTCCCTAAAAAACCAACACCCATCACTCACCTATGCACCTCCTATCCACTGCTCACCTCTCCCCCATGTCCAAAGCTCTCCTCTGTACCACTGTTCAAAGCTCACGCCTGTCCACAGCTCACCCATGTATCCCTCTCCAAAGCTCACCTCTATATCTCTGTCCAAAGCTCACCCCTGTATCCCTCTCCAAAGCTCACCTCTATATCTCTGTCCAAAGCTCACTCCTGTACCCCAGCCCACAGCTCACTTCTGTACCCTTCTCCAAAGCTTACTTCTGTACCCCTGCCCACAGCTCACCCCTATACCATGACCACAGTTCACTTCTGTACTCCGTCTCCAAAGCTCACCTCTGTACCCCTGCCAAATCTCACCCCCATACCCTGTCCACAGTTCACCTCTGTACCCCTGTCTATGGCTCACCCATGTACCCTGCCCGCAGCTCACCCTTGTACCCCTGTCCACCTCTCACCCCAGTACCCTGCTCGCAGCTCACATCTTTACCCCTGTCCACCGCTCACCCCTGTACCCTGCCTGCAGCTCACCCCAATACCCTGGCTGCAGCTCACCTCTGTACTCCTCTCCAAAGTTAACCTCTGTACCCTGCCACAGCTCACCCCTGTACCCTACCCACAGTTCACCTCTGTACCCCTTTACACCGCTCACCCCTGTACCCTGCTTGCAGCTCACATCTTTACCCCTGTCAACCGCTCACCCCTGTACCCTGCCCGCAGCTCACCCCAGGACCTTGCCCGCAGCTCACCCCAGTACCCCTGTCCACCTGTCACCCCAATACCCGTCCCGCAGCTCAACCCAATACCCTGGCTGCAGCTCACCTCTGTACTCCTCTCTAAAGCTCACCTCTGTATCCCTGCCACAGCTCACCCGTGTACCCTGCCCACAGTTCACCTCTGTACCCCTTTCCATCACTCACCCCTCTACCCTGCTCGCAGCTCACATCTTTACCCCTGGCAACCGCTCACCTTTGTACCCTGCCCGCAGCTCACTCCTGTACCCTGCCCGTAGATCACCCCTGTACCCTACTCGCAGCTCACCCCAGCACCTTGCCCAAAGTTCACACCCTGTACTCCTCTCCAAAGCTCATTTCTGCACCCACCAGCAACAGAAGAATTTACTTTTATGCTAAAATAAATATTAACGTTAAACTTTCACCAGTGCTCATCTCTGCCCTCCACGCTTTTCTCATCAATTCTTACTTCTGCACCCCTCACCCAATCTGCCCACAGATTAAAAAGATCAGAGAGCCAGAATAGAATTGCCAGGCTTAGTAGCTGATAAGCTGGAGGGTGGTAGGGCGGGATGGCTTACTAGCTGATGAGCGGGAGGGAGGGCAGAAAGTGCCAGCGCCTCGTGTGTGGACACTGCACACTCCCCATTCAGAGGTGCAGAGATAAAGAGGCTAGTTAGAGCTGAAGCTGCAAGTGCTTAAGTCACTGGAATGAATGATGTGAGTGCCGTGCATTCTTTCTGCACTGTGTGCAAGGGCAGGGAGAGCTGTAGAGAGCCGCCCGCTGGGTTAGCTCAGCTGTGCTGTCACAGGGGAGCCGGGCAGTAGATAGTGCTGAGCACAGGGCTGGTGTTGGAAGTAGCGGAATGCCATTCCGCCATGTTCCAGATGCAAAAAAAAGCCCTGAATATCTCACTTTACTAGTTTCTTCCCCGGCCAGGAACACAAGGACCAGGAAATTACATTTTACATGCCACTTCTGGCTCATTAACAGAAAGGGAAGATCCATTTACTGATCTTCCTCCCATCTACCCAGCGGCACACAGCATGCTGGTTCTGGGTTCGCCCATGGGTGTAGAATCTGGAAATCCAGTGAAAGGAGGAGCTAAGATTGCTGGTGGGTGGATATCAGAAGAGAAGGTTTAGGGCCACCTTTTAGGAATAGTTCACCTTTCCACCAAATCTGTCAATGCACATGTTAACCTTTCAGAAAAAAATTTTTTTTATTCTTTTTCTATTTAACATACAAAAAAAAAAAAAAAAAAAAAAAAAGGATGGTGATTGGCCGGCTGTAAGGGGTGGAGGAGGCCGGATTTTTTTTTTTTTTTTTTAAGCATCTTGCAAAAAAGAAAAAGTAGCGTGATTGGCTGGCTATAAGGGGAGGATGAGGAGGCAGGATTCTGTTTTGTGACACTAAATGATATCTTTATTTTTCAAAACAATCCGTACACATCTATTACTTAATGTCTGTATAATCTATTTCTCTGCCTCCATCTAACATCCTCTGTGAGCTCCAAAACATCTCCTTTTCCCTCTCACTTCTGTTTTTGAAAATAACATGTGAGGTGAGATCGGCATTTTCCGAGATATGTGGAATCGATCTGGCAGAAGTGCTTGAGTGTAACTAGTTTTTTTTTTTTTTTACACATTTTTTACTAAACTTTCTAAA
Organism: Staurois parvus; assembly: GCF_062004578.1. NCBI lineage: Eukaryota > Metazoa > Chordata > Amphibia > Anura > Ranidae > Staurois > Staurois parvus. Next base: position 834,614 of record NW_028317885.1, on the reverse strand, counting down.
CTTTTTATTTTTCTATCACATAGGGACAAAAGATCCCTATGTGATGCATTTTTGGTGACAGGTTCTCTTTAATGAGACATTAGGGTCTAAAAAATCCCTGATATCTCACCTGCGCTTCAATGAAACTAATAGAGTGCAGACTGCACTCCACTAGTTTCTTCACCAGCCATACTGGCTGGGGAAAGTGACATTTTATATGTCGCTTCCGTGTCATTAACAGAAATGGGAGATCAGCAAGCATTCTGTAAGGACTTGGGTCTGAGACTGTGACTTCTGTGATGCCCGGCTGTGGCTCTTCTCGCTGTGCTATCCTATGGACAACCTTGCCTTGCAGCTTGTTTCTGGGGAACCTTGAACTCCTTTCTCTACCCACGGACTTCCCGATTTAAGCCATGTCCCTACACTTTCTATTAGCCAGATTATTGTGTTCTTCTCCAGCCCGTATGTTGCTCCTTTCACTACTGTTGTCTTCTGTATCTTCACTAACGCTCGTTACTGACCTTGGCTTGTACTGTATATCAACTTCACTTCTGTTCAGGGGCGGACTGACCATTTGGGAACTCGGTCAGTGCCGGAGGGCCCGATGTCAGAAGAGGGCCCCATGAGATGCCACTGGTACCTTTCATAGGCTTTTTTGGGTGTGGTTTGAGTGTGGGCGAGTACACAGGGGCCCCATGATAACCTATTGCCCGGGGGCCCCATGAGTTGTCAGTCCGCCCCTGCTTCTGTTTGATCCCAAACTGAAACCATTCATTATCAACCTTTGGCTTAATGCTCGACTTCGCTTCCACTTAATCCCAACCGTAAACCACTTCTTACTGACCATTGGCTTGCTTACTGACTAGCTTTCTGCTTGATCCCTACCTGCTACATCTGCTACCACACTCCGGCTTAATCACCTCCTGGTGGGGTGATTCTGAGGAGCACGAGCTTGCACTAGCATGCAGCAAATACTATCTCCACAATCACACCTATATTAAGATTAAGGGAAACCCTACTGGCAAATTTAAAAAACAACTTCAGAATTTAGTTATGAACGCAAAAGATGTGGGAATCCTAGATGAGAAGGAAACAAAATATCTTATTCCTTCCAAATGTAAAATCCCAGTGTTCTATTATCTGCCAAAAATCCATAAGAGTTTAAATTTAGAGAAAAATTAAAATAGATTTATTTTTGCAGCCTATTGTAAAACAAATGCCTGCCTATTAGAAGGATGGACAGGATATCACTGAATTGATTGAGAATATAGAGGTCACACAGAATACCATACTAGTTACTATTGATGTAAATTCATTATATACTAGCATCAGACATGAAGAGGGTATTGGAGCAGTTAAATGGGCTCTAAAGAATACACTGAGATCCATCGGAGGCAGAGGAAATTCATCATTCAATTACTAGAGATCGGCATGCTTAACAATGATTTCTGGTATGAAGGAGATTTTTGTCCAGAAAAAAAGTGTGGCAATGGGTGCAAAATTTGCACCTAGCCTAGCAAATATGTTCATGGCGAGATGGGAACATGAAGAAAGTTTTGGGAAGGTATGGAAAGGGTTAAGAACATGGAAGAGATTTACAGATGATATCCTGGTGATATGGAGTCACTACAGGTTTTTTTTAAAACACAGAAAATAATCCACGGTTTTTCCCAGACTATAAATGTTGAATCAGTAAATTTTCTAGATTTATGTATTTTTAAAGATAATGAGAGATTATATACAAAAACATACTTTAACCACTTGCCCTCCTGAGGATTTACCCCCCTTCCCAACCAGGACTCTTTTTGCTACTCGGCGCTACACTAATTCAACTTATAATTGCGCGGTCATGCAATGCTGCACCCAAACGAAATTTCGGTGGTATTTGATCACCTGTGCGCTTTTTATTTTTCACGCTATAAAGAAAAAAAAATAAAAAAATTTTGAAAAACGATATTTTTTACTTTCAGCTATAAAAAATATATAGTAAACTCAAAGTTAGTTATAAATTTAGGCCAAAATATATTCTGCTACATGTTTTTGGTAAAAAAAAATCCCAATAAATGTATATTGATTGCTTTGTGTGCAAGTTATAGCGTCTAAAAACTATGATATAGATACTGCAATTTACGCCATTTTTTTGCTATACAGCACTGCGCTAGTTTAACGGACAATTGGCCGGTCATGCAATACAGTACATAAATGAAATTTACATCCTTTTTTTTTTTCACAAATTGAGCTTTTTTTTGCTATAAAACATGTCCACTAAAAAAAATTTGGACTTTTTGCTATAAGACATGTCCACTAAAAACATGTAAAAATCAAATTTAGTCATAAATTTCTACCAAAATGTATTCTGCGACATGTGTTTGCTTAAAAAAAATCCCAATACATGTAAATTAATTGGTTTACGTGAAAGTTATGGTGTCTACAAATGGCGGGAAAGATACTGGGATTTTTTTTTTATTATACTAATAATGGCGGCGATCTATGACTTATGGCGGTGATCAGTGATTTATGACAGTGATCAGCGACTTATGGTGGGACTGCGGCGGACATTTTGACACAGGGGGGGAACTGACTTGGGGTCATTGACATCCCCAGTGACACCAATACAGTGAGCGCAAAAAAAAAAAACACTGACACTGTACTAATGGCACTGGGGAGGAAGGATTTAACTTTTTTATTCAATGAAAGAGTGCGGGGGTGTGTACTGCACGGGAACACGCTGATCCGGAGAGATAAACTCTTCTCTCTACAACGTCCTGTACTCCATAACCTGATTCTGTTGCCTGTATCTGATCTGACCCTGACTAAGAAAGAACTCCGCCTGCACCAACCCGGCTTGTCCCTGACTATCCGCTTGCCTGCTCCCTTGTACCTGATCTACCCGATTGATCCTGACTCGGCTTGTCTGATGCTGCTGCACCTACGTTCCTGTATCCGCACCTGGCCTGTATCCTGGTTACCGCCATACCTGCTGCTGAAACTACGTTCCTGTATCGTACCTGGCCTGTATCCTGGTTGCCGCCATACCTGCTGCTGAAACTAGGTTCCTGCATCCGCACCTGGCCTGTATCCTGGTTGCCGCCATACCTACCTGCTGCTGCACCTATGTTCCTGCATCTGCACCTGGCCTGTATCCTGGTTGCCGCCATACCTACCTGCTGCTGCACTTACACTCCTGCACCCGCACCTGGCCTGCACCCGGATCTTCTGAGTCATCACCTGCCTACAGTCATCTCAAGACCCACCAGGCACTCGTGCCACTCCTGGCTCGGTGCCCTCTGACCCCACTATCAGGGGCTCCGAGCGGGAGTAGAAAGAGGACGCCCTCCTCTCCACGTCAGGCTCCCCAACCAGGTACGTGACAGTTACCAAATAAACCTGGGTTTATATATAGAAAGGCATCGAATCTATGGACCAAGCTGGTTCAAAATATAATTTCCCCTCCAAGGAAAAATCCAATTAAGATGTTTGATCTCAAAGGGTTTTTCCCATGTAAAAAGTGTCATATTTGTAAAACAACAGGGATGAAAACTAGGAAAATAGAGAGCTTTATGTCACAGGTTATGAAGAAAGAATTTAAGATTGATTAGTTCATAACATGCACTACCCCTTATGTGACCTATTTATTGGAAAGTTCATGTAAACTTCAATATGTAGGCAGAACGACTAGGCCACTGTATAAAAGACTCAGAGAACATGTCCAATATGAAGAAGGGGAAGAAGGACCATAATTTGTCCAGGCATTTTAGAGACGTCCACAAATGTGATCCAACACAATAACGATTTTGTGGAATAGATAAAGTGGAGGGACACTGGAGAGGAAGTAACAAAATTATAGAAATCTCTAAAAATGAAATGTTTTGAATTTTCCAACTGGACACTTTGAAACCTAAAGGTCTGAATGTTGATCTGGACCTTAATTGTTTTATTTCAGACACAGAAATAGTTTTATTATATATTATATTAAATAGGGATTTAAGTCTAAATCTCCTATACCCAGCTCTGGGATATTAGCATACTGGTGGAGTGTAATGGTAATTACTATTTATATTCTAGCTGGGCTTTTAGCTCATTAAAGAGATATCGTTTGGATGACGAGTTCTATTAGTTTCTATTAGTTTCTAGTCTATTTTAGTTATTTTAGAATAGATATTTAGGGGATTAGGAGTAGTTGCCTTTCTGCTGGATTATAGGTATTTTAGATTAACTATTGGTATTTTAATACATGGTAATTGGGTTTTATCATAACTGTGTCTAGGTGCCTTATTTGTATTTTTAAACTCATAAATGTTTAACCAAAATTGTATAGTTTTATATAGGGTAAAATATTCCCATTTATTTGTCCACTAATAGATTTATGAGGTATAATATGCTATGGGGATTATTTATAGGATTCATTTGCATATAGTGTTATGGATATTGTATATTAATAACAATTAATTTATTCATATTTATTTATGAGATAGCCGGGGGATTTTTTTAAAAATTGTGTATTTATTATTATTATTTATTTATCTAATATTTATTTGAATAGTGGATGGATAGTGCATATACAATTGATACCACTAGATGGCGTTGGGTATACTATTATGCATTGCTGCTATTGTTATTGTATGTAAGTATATATGTGCGGGTATAGAGTGTTATGTCAGTTATGCCCCCCTGATATGTATATAGAGCATTATACATACTTGCATTTATATACTGGCCCATTTGAGTTGATGGTTTTCATTTATTTTATCAGTGGGCTAATGCCCTATTTCAAGATGGAGCAATCGGTCTGTGTTAAGGGGAGGAGTGAGAGTATATAAGTGGCCGCCGATCTGACGTACACACCCTTTGTGAAGAAGTCGGAAGTGACGAAACGCGTCAAGGACGTGACGTCGGACATAGACGTAGACCGGAAGTTGCGGAGTGGCCATCTTGATTGAAGTTTATTCACTGATTGACGTTTTTTCTGAGGATTCATGTTCCCCGCAATGGAGGATAATGTGTTTTACTACTGTTTTAATTGTAAGCATAACTTTAATAAACTAGACCCTTTTTCTAAGACTTACTACACTCTAAGGATCTTGTTCTTTGACCCATGTCATGATGCCATATGGAGACTGAGCAGGGCAGGGATTATCAGATGAGGAGAGCCATTTATACTTGTGGAAGTGTTTAGTCCGGTAAGGTGCATGGTGTGTAAGGTGACGGGGAGTGGATTCACATTACACTAATGCTGTGAAAAATAAGGGGAGCACTTTTTGGTATCCCAAAGGATATTGCACTATTGCATGTTTTTGTCGGAGGTAATACTGATGGGAGAAAAGGACGGCTTGGAGCACCAGTTTTTGTGTATTATTATGAGATTGAAAGTCATTTACAAGTTTTCATAGGGTAAGGGTGTTTAATACAGCCGCTTAGAAGTGGACACTGAGTGGCTTGACACTTTATTAGCACCGGGTGGTTATTATATTCCCTAATGTTTTGTGGGGTAATGCACTATGCAGAATTTTCTTTTTGAGGAACACATGGATATAAAGAAAGCCTTTTTTATTATTATTATTATTATTATTATTATTATACTGTATTTATAAAGCGCCAATAGTTCGCTCAGCGCTGTACATTACTTTATGAAGGTGAATTAATTTTAGGAGCACAAATTCACATTGATTTGAGGATATCACAGACGTCAAGAGACTGTTTTCCTAAATACTATCTCCACCATCAGGAGCTCTGGTGAAGACCGGTTGGTACTTAGACCCTGCACCTCGGGTAACCCTGCATCATCCATTAGGATGACCTGCCAATGTACTTATCCTGCTGGTCTGTGGGAACCTCTCTACTGCTACAGCTACTGGTCTTCGGGCCTGACCCCAGGCCAAGACCTATTCACTGATCTACCTCCCCTCTACCTAGCAGCATCAATCATTCTGGTCCTGAGTTTCAGATGGGGACAAAAAGTCCGGAAAAAATAATGAGGGTGCATGGGGTTAACAGGCATTCTTGGGGGCATGTGGAAGAAATCCAGCAGAAGTGCTTGGGTATAACTTAAATTTTTTACACAATTTTTTCTAAGTCTTTTTTTCCCCATCACATAGGGGACATAAAGTCCCTCATGTGATGCATTTTTGGTGATTGACTCTTGATGTCTCACCTGCTCTGGAATGAAACTAATAGAGTGCAGTTCTCGTACTGGCTGGGAAAAGGGACACCACCACCCAGAAGTAACTCTTATATGTCCCTTCTGAGTCATTAACGGGAAGGGGAGATCAGCAAATGGACATTTACAGATCTCCCTAACAACTACATGGTGGTATCTGCCATGCTCGTCCCAGGATAACTGGGATCAGGCACGGAGCCTGGAAATCTGGTGGAGGAGGAACCAAGATTGCCAGTGGGGGACACCAGAAGAGGACGTTTGGGTCCACTCTGTGCAATACCATTACACAGAGAAGGAAAGAATGACATGTTTGTTATTTTACTTTAAAAAAAAAAAAAAACAGAATTTGCAACCGCTTTAACAGGAAAGGGAGAGCTCCCTCCCTTCTACCCGCTATGCTGGGGCTGGGTTTGCTAAGCGCAGTGCCTGGAAATACAGGTGTAATATGGTGGAAAAGGAACTTAGACTTTAGAGGGTCAGTTCACCTTTCCCTAACATTTGCCAATACATTTTAAGTGCCTTGCAAAGAAGAGAAAGGAGTGTGATTGGCCGGCTATAAGGGGAGGAGGCAGGATTTTTTTTTTTTTAAGCATCTTGCAAAAAAAAAAACAGAAAGGCGCATGATTGGTTGGCTATAAAGGGAGGAGGAGGCTGCAATTTTCTTTTTTTTAAGCATCTTGCAAAAAAGAGAAAGGACCGTGATTAGCTGGCTATCAGGGGAGGAGACCGGATTTTTTTTAAGCATCTTGCAAAAAAGAGATTGACTGGATAGCTATAAGGGAAGGAGGAGGCCTGATTTTTTTTTTCTAAAACAGGTCTGGTTCTAAAGTGCAATTCAACAGACATGTTATGAACAAGCCTTTATTTAGAATTACTGCTCCGGATGGTGCTAATGTGAGACCCCTTCAATATAATGTAATGACCACCCAGCCCAGAGAATGAGTATATGCAACTTTCTGAAAACAGAACTAAACTTCCATTGCCATAATCAGTGAGCAGGCAGGCTTTTTATTGCTAAAGAGACATGCAGTGTTTCTGCAGTAAAATATAGCTGCCCGCCTGCCCGCTGTCTTCTCTGGCTATGTAAACTGAGCTGCACATGCGTATGGTCACTGTGTGCTGGGATGATGACCTCCTGAGCATGTGCAGAAATGACTTCATCCTGCACCAGCCAACGAAGATGGCTGATAGCTAACACTGCCAGGGGAATCATATGCACGGTCGTGTGTGAAGATATGCGCATGTGTATAATACAACTCTCAAAAACAAGAACTGGACGTGCCCCAACTCATGCACATGTGTAAGCACATTAGCATGGTCAGCACACTCACGCACATGAGCTTGAGCGAGCATGGGTGTTTGGCACTCACTTGCCTGGTTGCGGTGATATTCAGATGGTAGGGTTAGAATTTGGCGTAAAAAACATGAAAGCATGAATCCATCCTGCCTTGTATCCTACGGTTCAGGCGGGTGGTGGTGGTATAATACACACACACATCAATTCAGGGAAGTCAAACCTCTTGCTCTATATGTTGAATTTATTCCAGGTAACAACTGCACAACAATGGTTGAGCTTACCTGCACCTGGTGAAGAGTGGGGACACTTGAAACGGTTGTGCAACTGTTAAACCTGAAATGAATTAAACATATTGAGTGAGACATTTTGGAATGCAACGACTTTCCTGGATTGATAGGTCTCTGTGACAGTTTGGAGCCTGTCAGTTACCGGCTATATTTATATATACTGTATCTCTAATCTTACAAATGTATCGGGCTACATTGGATCCAGTCAAGCTCTGTATATATATCTCCAAGGGCCAATTATACATGACAGAAGCAGAGCACACTGGAGAGTGCAGATAAAACCACTTTAATAAAGAAAACATTTACATTGTACCTGCATACAAGTGAGTTGATCAGTGCCTATCACCAGAATCTGCTCATCCAGAGGTATACCATATTCCAGTTAACTATGGAAACCATCCCCCAAATGTTTGGGATTTTTATAGGCAGAAATACTCAAACAGGTATAAAAGTAAACTTTTTTTGTAGATTCACAATAAATAAAACAATACTTATAAAATACAGTCATGGCAAAAATTACTAGCACCCCTACATTTCTGTCAGACAATGCACCACTTCGCCCCAGAAAATTGTTGCAATTATAAATGTTTAGGCATTCTCATATTTATTTCTTTTGTTTGTTTTGGTATGAGACATAAAAGTGGAGGAACAAAAAGCCAAATCTGACACATTCAATGCAAAATGCCAAAAATGGAATGGACAAAATTATTGGTACCTTCAACCCACCAGTTACAGTACATAGGGAAAACTTGAAATGTACAATTTGTCATGCAAGACCCCAAGCGTTTCAGAGTCATAATGCTCCTTCTTAAGTGATATTTCTGCATGAAAGATAGTGTGATCTATGGAACAGAAATTGCAATTTTTGAATACATACACTATCAATATACAGATATATGTAAGTATGCAATACTCACACTAGAGTGAATCAAAAGTTCAAACATCAGCCGTAGCATAAAAACAAACCACATGGCCACCACTTCCCCACTTGCGTCCCCTTATGGTTCCAGCTATCTGTGGCTCATCAAACAGTCACTGGGGCCGTCTAAGTGATAGGTACATAAGGTAGGCTGCATTGATGTCAGTCAATACAATCAAAAAAAGATGTAAAAAGGAAGTAACTGCCAAACACCCACCAACTGCTGTTTATGATAGATGTCTGCACAGATAAGGGCAAAAAGCATCCATCTAAGATGACAGTTAGTATTGGATGTTGGAACAGAAGACAGTTTTCTACAAGAGAAACAAAATGTATAAATATATATATATATCAAAACATTCATTTAGAAGTATATTAAAGTAGAGGCAAATATTTCAGTGGAGAAGCATTAAACAGAGGCTCCCAAGTCACCAAAACAAACATATCCACCAAGTCAATATACTCACCAAATTGTAATCGATCTTATTTATTTTGGTGATTTGGGTGCCTCTGTTTAATGCCCCCAGTGAAATATATGCCTCTACTTTAATATACTTTCAAAAGAAAATCTTTGATTGAGATATATATATATTATACATATTATATATACAGTATATATATATATATATATATATACATACATACATACATACATACATACACACACACACACACACATACATACATACAGTGCTCAGTATATATATATATATATATATATATATATATATATATATATATATATATATATATATATATACACACATATATATATACACATACATACAGGTATATAACTTGTATATAATTCTCTTCTGTTCCACCATCCCAATACTATTTATCATCTTATATGGATGCTTTTGAAATTATCTGTAGACATCTATCATGAATAGCAATTGGTGGGGTGTTTTGCAGTTTCTTCCCTTTTCACATCTTTTTTGATTGTATTGACTGATACTAATGCAGCCTTCTTTACTTACCATATCACTTAGGCAGCCCCAGTGGCTGTTTTTAACTTTTCACTCACTATAGTGTGAACAGGGGCAGACTGACCATTTGGAAACTCAGGCACTGCTCGAGGACCCGTGGTCAGTAGGGGGCCCCATGAGATGCCCCTGGTACCTTTTTCATCGGCTTTTTTGAGTTTGGGCAAGGACACAGGGGCCCCATGATCCCCTATTGCCCGGGGCCCCATGAGTTGTCAGTTCGCCCCTGAGTGTGAGTATTGCATTCTTATATAGATATATTGATTTTGATGCATCGTATATATAATGATATTCTATACATTCTAAAATTGCAATTTCAGTTCCATAGATTACCCCACTCTCTATTCAGAAATACCCCGAAGAAGGAGCTTTATGACTCTGAAACACTCGGGATCTTGTATGACAAATTCTACATTTCAAGTTTTCAAAGTGGCACATAATTGTGAAGTGGAAGGAATGAGAAATGGTTTTCAACATTTTTTATAAATAAATATGTGAAAAGTGTGCCGTGCATTTGTATCCAGCCCCCCGGAGTCAATACTTTGTAGAACCACCTTTCACTGCAAATACAGCTGCAAGTCTTTTTGGGGATGTCTCTACCAGCTTTGCACATCTAGAGAGTGAAATTTTTGCCCATTCATCTGTGCAAAATAGCTCAAGATCTGTCAGACTGGATGGAGAGTGTCTGTGAACAGCAATTTTCAAGTCTTGCCACACATTCTCAATTGGATTTAGGTCTGGGCTTTGACTGGGCCATTCTAACACATGAATATGCTTTGATCTAAACCATTCCATTGTAGCTCTGGCTGTATGTTTAGGGTCGTAGTCCTGCTGGAAGGTAAACCTCCACCCCGGTCTCAAGTCTTCTGAAGACTTTAACAGGGTTTCTTTTAACCACTTCAAGTCCGGACACTTTCACCCCCTTCCAGGCCAATTCAGCTTTCAGCGCTATCACACTTTGAATGACAATTGTGCAGTTATGCAAGACTGTACCCATATGAATTTTTTAGCATTTGTTTTGAGACAGATAAAGCTTTATTTTGGTGCTATTTATTCACCATTGTGATTTTTATTTTTTTGCTATATAAATGAAAAAGTCCAAAAATTTAGAAAAAAAAGTGTTTTTCTTATAACATTTTGCAAATACATAATATTTCAACATAAATCTTGACCAACATTTATTCAGTTATCTTTTTAGTAAAAACAAATAACCCGAATTAGTTTATAATCAAAAATTATAATAAAAAAATATATATATGTATTTTGATTTTATTTTTTTATATTATAATTTATTTTTTTTTTTTTTACATACTGTCACCCTAGCAGTACAGTGTCACCATGGTGACAATATACTACTTGTGGGGGTGATGAAGATTTTTTTTTTTTCTTTTACACTGATTGCCTTTACACCCATAAAGGCTGTAAAAGCAATAATTTCTCCTTCTCTCTGGCTGCATTCTTGCAGCCATTGAGAAATACTGTGTGAGCTGTGATTGGTCACAGCTTGTCAAATGGTACAAGGGTGTTATGAATAGCCTTGTACCATGTGACCTCTGTGATCATTCACAGATGTCACACGTAGTAAGCAATGATGTCAGAAAAGACATCTTGCTTACTACTCTGCAAGTGATCACTGATTGGCTAATCAGTGATCACATGAATGGGACCTCACACGACGATCGGTGTTCCACTGTGTCCGGAGGACACTCCCAGGGAGCGCGCACACGCAGGGAGAGGGCCACCCGCTCATGCACTGCCACCGTCCAGGCGTTTATATATAACAGCCAGATGGCAGGTGGTTAAGATTGCCCTGTATTTAGCTCCATCCATCTTCCCATGAACTCTGACCAGCTTCCCTGTTCTTGCTGAAGAAAAGCATACCCACAACATGATGCTGCCACCACCATGTTTTACGGTGGGGATGGTGTGTTCAGGGTGATGTGATTTGCAATGTTAGTTTTCTACCACACATATCGTTTTGCTTTTAATACAAAAAGTTCAATTTTGGTCTCATCTGACCAGAGCAATTTCTTCCACGTGTTTGCGGTGTTCCCCACATGTCTTCTCTCAAACTGCAAACTGGACTTCTTATGGCTTTCTTTCAACAATGGCTTTCTTCTTGCCACTCTTTCATAAAGGCCAGATTTGTGGAGTGCACAACTAATAGTTCTCCTGTGGACAGATTCTCACACCTGAGCTATGGATCACTGCAGCTCCTCCACAGTTACCATGAGCCCCTTGGCTGCTTCTCTGATTAATGCTCTCCTTCCCCTGCCTGTCAGTTTAGGTGGACGGCCATGTCTCGGTAGGTTTGCAGTTGTGCCACTCTTTCCATTTTCGAATGATGGATTGAACAGTGCTCCGTGAGATGTTCAAAGCTTGGGATGCTTTTTTATAACATAACCCTGCATTAAACCTCTCCACAATTTTATCCCTGACCTGTCTCGTGTGTTCCTTAGCCTTCATGATGCTGTTTGTTCACTAATGTTCTCTAACAAACCTCTGAGGGCTTCACAGAACAGCTGGATTTATACTGATATTAAATTATACATAGATGGACTGATTAGATGATTTCTGAAGGCAGTTGGTTCCACTAGATTTTACTTAGGGGTATCTGAATACAAATGCACGCCCCACTTTTTGAAAACCATTTCTCATTTTCCTTCCACTTCACAATTATGTGCCACTTTGTGTTGGTCTATCACATAAAATCCCAATAAAAATATATTTACGTTTTTGGTTGTAACATGACAAAATGTGGACAATTTCAAGGGGTATGAATACTTTTTCAAGGCACTGTATACACCATAGTTTGTGGTCTATAACTTTCCTACAGACTAAATAATAAACACTGATTTGAGTTATTTTCACCAAAGAAATGTAGCAGAATACATCTCGGCCTAAATTTAGGAAGAACAATTATTTATTTGCAAAATTTTATAACAGAAACAAAGAAAAATGTGTTTCTTTTTTCAAAAATGTTTTTTTTTTTAAATTTAGCAAAAAATAAAAAACTGAGTGGTGATTAACCCCTCACCTACAGGGCACTTTCACCCCCTTCCTGCCCAGGCCAATTTTCAGCTGTTAGTGCTGTCGCACTTTCAACAACAATTGCACAGTCATGCAGCACTGTACCCATATGAATTTTTTATACGTTTATTTCACACAAATACAGCTTTCTTTTGGTGGTATTTAACTGCTTCCCGTTTGCCCTAAAGCAAAAATACTGCTATAGATCGGCACGGGTGCACAAAATCACATATATATATATATATATACATGCGAGTTTGCATTTATAGGTAGGGGGCGCGCGCTCCCTACCTGCGCCGTCATTCGCGGCCATCAATCACCGAGTTCCAGCCGGTGATTACTCGTGATTACTTGCCGTGCCCGGTGATTGCCGACCATCTCCAAAAACAGTTCTCCTCCCTGTCAGCTCCTGCACACTGCTTTGCATGGCTGTGCAGCGAAGCACAAACACACAGCCCCTAGTGAAACAGCACACAGCTAATCCTTTGATTGCCCCACATGTTAACCCCTTCCTGTCCAGTGCCATTAGTACAGTGTCAGTGGTTTTTACTAGGGATATCAGTGACACCAAGTCAGTTTCCCCAGTGTCTGAATGCCCATTGCAGTCCCGCAGTCCTGCTAAAAGTCACTGATCGCCGACATTACTAGTAAAAAAAAAAAATCCACTATATATACCGCCATTTGTAAACGCTATAACTTTTACGTAAACCAATTAATTTACACGTATTGGGATTTTTTTTTAGCAAAGACATGTCGCAGAATATATTTTGGCCTAAATTTATGACAAAATTCGATTTTTAAAATTCTTTTACTGGACATGTTTAATATCAAAAAGTCAAAAATATTGTTTTTTTTTCTCAAAATTGTCGATCTTATTTTTTTTTTTATAGCACAAAAAATAAAAAACGCACAGGTGATCAAATACCACTGAAATAAAGCTCAATTCATGGGGAACAAAAGGACATAAATTCCATTCGGGTGCAGCGTTGTGTAACCGCGCAATTGTCAGTTAAAAAGTACCACAGCACCCGCAATGCCAAAAAATGGCATGGTCAGGAAGGGGCGGGGGGGGGGGGGGGTAAATTCTCAGGAGGGCAAGTGGTCTTTCCTGGACCGGCTGAGTGATGTAGGCTGACAGGGGGTTTTAGAAAACGGGTCACGTGAGTGCTGAATGAACTGCACTACGGTGATTCCCAGGAGAAGTAGAGCCAACGAGCTTTGGCTTTACTCCTCCTTTAACGAACCCTTAAAAAGAAAAAACTATGGCACTCACCTCAGTGACAATGTAGACCAAATAGGGGAGAGCTTTGTTCACTTTGGCATTCTGTCTCTTTCCATTTTCTCCTTCACTGATTATACCTCAAGCGCGACACACAAATAGTTGCTCTTCATCTTCTGAAACGCAATCAAATAATTCATTACTTGGATACCTCAGTAAAACATGTCATCTGTACAACAGAAGACCCCATTTCTGTGTGGAAGAGGGATAAAAATTAAATTATATCTGCAGCCTGTTGGTTCCTTTCCCCCCTGCATTGGTGGTCAAAGTAGTGAAAGTTACCCCCCTGCATTGGGGATCACCTACCTGATTACAAAACTTTATTTACATAGTTACATAGTTAGTCTGGCTGAAATAAGACAAAAGTCCATCCAGTTAACCATTAATAAAAAAAAAAAAAAGTTAAAGTCCTATACCCACAGTTGATCCAGAGGAAGGCAAAAAAAAACCAGCAAAGCATGATCCAATTTTCTCCTGCAGGGAAAAAAAATCCTTCCTTATCCCCCGAAAGGCAATCGGATATTTCCTGGATCAACTTTATCTATAAATGTTAGTATCCAGTTATATTCTGTGTATCCAAGAAAGAATACAGGCCTTTTTTTTAAAGCAATCCACTAAGCTGGCCAGAACCAACTCTTGAGGGAGTCTATTCCACATTTTCACAGCTCTCACTGTGAAGAAATCTTGCCATGTCGAGATTAAATTTCTTTTCCTCCAGACGTAAAGAGTGCCCCCTTGTCCTCTGTGATGACCTCAGGGTGAATAACTCTACACCGAGTTCACTACATGAACCACGGATGTATTTATACATGTTGATCATATCCCCCCTAAATCTCCTCTTCTCAAGAGAAAATAAATTCAGTTCTTATAATCTTTCCTCATAGCTGAGCTCCTCCATGCCTCGTATCAGTTTGGTTGCCCTTCTCTGTACTTTCTCCAGTTCCCCAATGTTCTTTTTGTGAATTGGTGCACAAAACTGAACTGCATATTCCAGATGAGGTCTTACTAATGATTTGTACAGGGGTAAAATGATATCTCTCTCTCTGGAGTCTATACCACTTTTAATACAAGAGAGGATTTTGCTCGCTTTAGAAACCGCAGCCATTATTAAGCTTGTGATCTACCAGAACCCCCAGATCCTTCTCCACCATTGATTCCCCCAGTTGTACCCCCCCCAGTATGTATGATGCATGCATATTCTCAACCCCCAAGTGCATCAGCTTACATTTATCAACATTAAACTTCATTTGCCACATAGTTGCCCAAATAAACAGTGCATTGAGCTCGGCTTGTAAATTGAAGACATCCTGTAAGGACGTTATTCCACTGCACAGCTTGGTGTCATCTGCAAAGACTGAAATGGGATTTTTAATTCCAGACCCTATATCACTTATAAATATATTAAAAAGTAAGGGTCCCAACACTGAACCTTGGGGTACACCACTGATGACCTCAGGCCATTCAGAGTATGAATCATTAACAATTACTCAAACTTACATTAACAAAATGTAAACAATGTCTTGGTTACCATGGTAAGCAAATGTAAACAATGTCTTGGTTACCATGCTAACTAAATGTAAACAATGGCTTGCTTAAAGTGCATGTTATGGCAAAACTAGCTATTACTGATTTCTGATTGTTGTCTGTGTCTTCAATGGGGAGATTCAACATCTATCACCAAGACAAAATCAAACATTTATGAACAAATCGACTAAGGGGGCTGTTCAGCTGATAGTTTTCCACCGAGCTCCTTTAACAAAAGTCAATTGAACAATCAATTTTTGTCAAGCTGGAAGATGTGGACAGGGGCAGCATGAATCAACTGAAACTCAAGCCATGCATAGCAGCAAAAAAACACCAATTATCCTGATAGAGTAAGGAAGGCTAAAAAACTATATAAAAAACAACAACTTTTGGCTATACAAATACTTCAAATGAACGACTATCTACTTCATATTTGTCTAAACTCCCTTAAACATCATTTTCTGATTTCCGAGTGATGAGTGAAAAGCAGCTGACAAAAACAATTAGAAAACACCCACAAAAATAGGGATCCTCACATATGTACAATACAGACTGCCGTCAAGAGACAACTTGCAGGGGTTTCCTCGGCCTGCTCACACAGGGAAAAAAACAAAAAAAATGATTAGGAGCTAGGTAAAATAAACTACTAAAAACCTTTTGTTTCCCTTCACACGGGTGAGCCAATCAGGTCCCCCTGTCAGTTTTTCAGCTGGAACTAAAACAGAAATTCTATACAAGTCTATGGGCACTAGGGTTGCACCTCATCCCCTTAAACCTGAACACATATTAATTACACAGGTTCTGTGGCTGATTAAGGTGGTCATTAAACTCACCTGGTGCCTTATCTGTATTAACTCAGCCTCAGAACCTGGGTATTTAAATATGTGTTCGGTTTTAAAGGGATGAGGTGGCAACCCTAATGGGCACATGAATGTAAATAGTCGTGTGTCCATTTACATTCGCTTACTTCTGAGTCCAACCATTTCTGGGGGGAAAAAATGAAAAAGTCTGAGCCTTTTTCCATTTTTTCCAACAGGACGGAACAGAGGACATCTAAAGTATATGGCTGATAACAGATCTAATATGGATCCTGAAAACTCAGTTTTTTTAATGGAGCTAAACACTGAACAAAAACGTAGCATCCATCCTGTTCTGCTCAATTCAGTGGGGGATCTATTTAAGGTGCCCGTGTGAAAGGGGCCTTGGGCTGTATGTATATTGTACGGTGATTTTTTTTTCTTAGGCTTCTCAAATGCCCTTATTACTCATTAAGCCTGGATTCACACCTACATGATTTACCGCACATGAATTTCCACTGAAATAGAAGATCAGCATAGAACTTCAGCTGCTATAACTCTGTATCGGCAAATCTTGCCAAAGGTATCCTCTCTGCTTATGCTTTTTTCCTCATCGCATGCTCAGATTGAATTGTCCAGGTTTGTAAAAGTTTTCCATTAGCGCAACAAATTAGGCATTGAACGCACTGTATTTTAGGAGCTGCACCTTAAAGTTGAGCTCAAGACCCATCAATTGGAGTAGTTTTCTATACATAAAGAAAAAAAATCATTACATTTACCAAGCTTAAGAACTAGAGTGTCAGGATAAAAAAAAATATCACCGAGAGCATCACTGACCTTCATAAAATATTTAAGTAAAACAGAATTTCATTCAGCTAAAGGGAAGTATGTGCAGTAACGTCTACTGATTACAAGACTGCTGTTTACACAGCCATCAGAGAAGAGGAACACATCAGACTGCAGAGAAGAGGGACATCCCAACACAGCCTGGGAAACGGTTTAAATGAGCAAAATAAGATGTCAGAAAAGTGTATGTAAGAAAACAAGAAAAATACATTTCTTCAGTATATATCGTCAATAAATACACACCTCCCCGTGGTTTATCCCTATTGTTTTCCATGTGCCCTGGTCACACCAGATCGCTGGTGTGATGTACAGTGAGGAAATATACAGACATGCTGCATTTTCATACAGTGGAACAAATAGGAACTGCATGTCCCCACACAGCACTGCAGTGCAGAGATATGGATGAAGTGGGACTATGTGACACTTCACCAGGGGTGTTGACATTTTTGAAAAAACTACTTTTCCAGGGACTAAATCGGGGCCCCAATCTACTTGTCCCTCATGACAATCTACTTGTCCAGATAAAAAAAAAAAACAACTTAACCAAAACCATATTTAAATCTGAGGTGATTTTAGGAATCTATGGGGATTTTAAAATCAAGAGGCTTTATGGCGACTTAAACGTGTAATATTTTTAACATTGTGCTGTATATCTCCTCCTCCCCTCCCTGCCTGTCTTCAGCACCACACCCAGGGACTAGCAAGGAGGAGAGACACCTTGCAGTGTGATGAACAACGATTGGCTGCTCATCAGGAAGGGGGGGGGGGGGGAAATCAGGGCTTATACTTTATCCCTTTCGCTGCCAGAGCCGTTTTTGAGTTTTTTGCACATTTCAAAAATCATTTTAGGCCAGAAGATTACATAAAACCACCAAACATTATATATTTTCTGAAAGCAGAGACCCTAGAGAATACAATAGTGGTAGTTCCAATTTTTTATGTTGCATGATTTTACCGCAAAATTTTAGTACAAAAAACAAGTTAATTTTAGGGCACAAAAAAGCAATAAATTACCCTATTTTGTTTTGTAAAATATAAAAGATGATGTTGAAGTGAGTAAATAAATATCCAACTTGTCAAACCTTTTGTGTGCGCTCGTGAAATGGCGATGAACTTCAGTACCCTATATTTTCTATCGGTCAACACTTTTAAAGCTCCTTATAAGTCATCAATTTAGCGATACAAAGGAGGTCTGGTGCTAAAATTATTGCTCTCATTTTGGTTTTATTTTCAATCACATAGGGGACAAAGTGATGATTTTTGGTGACAGGTTCTGTTTGAGACATCCAAGACCCTGGATGTCTCCCCTCTGCCCCACTAAATGTAATGCATTACATTTTTTCTGGGGATTGCATTACAATCTCTCAGCAGGGACCCGGGTCAGCGCAAGAAGGGGAGGGGAGTGGACTCGTCTGCTATTCTCCCTCCCCTCTAGCAAACGGCGAGCCGGGCCAGCAGATGGGTAAGCGGAGCCCAGGAGACCTCACACGGGAAGGGGGGGGATTGAAGGTGCGCAGAGAGGCTGGCACTATGTGGAAGCAATCGGCCCTAATGATTCCACCTGATAGGTGAGCCGCGCAATTGTCATTCAAAGTGTGACAGTGTTGAAAGCTGAAAATTGGCCTGGGCAGGAAGGGGGTGAAAGTGTCCGGACTTGAAGTGGTTAAAGCTTTACTTCTACTCTAATGACATTCACAACTATTACACTGGCTCTGGATGCCATTACTCCCTATGCATCTGTGACTAAGCTGGGCCAGTCCTTTCTTGGCTGTATTGGCTAATCAGCCTCCAATCCTCATCACCATTAAGCTGTGAGCTTTTCATACAAACTGAACATTAATGACACTGACAACTATTGAACTGGCTTCGGATGCCATTATTCTCCATGTATCTGTGATTAAGAAGATCCCTTCTAGATTGTAAGCTTGAAAGAGCAGGGCCCTCGAACCCCTCATGTATTGTATTGTATTGGTATTGTTCTGTCACATGTTCTGTCCCCCTTTGTAATGTACAGCGCTGAGCAAACTACTGGCGCTTTATAAATACTGTATAATGATAATAAAATAATAATTAAGCTGGGCCAGTCCTTTCTTGGCTGTATTGGTTAACCAGCCTCCAATCCTTATCCCTACTAAGCTGCGTGCTTTTCAAAACCGCCTATATTGAAGTATCTTTATTGTGAAAAACAGGGATTTATTTCCATATTGGCACCGATCTGGACGTGTATAGACCTCTATTCATAATGGGGTTTCATTCGAGTTCCCTGTCATATCTATGCCACTTAACCTCCCTAGTGGTCTGATTATGTCAGTATTTCTGTGCTCAAAGCGGTACATTTTTTTGCATGGAAATATGTTGTTTTTTTATTGTAGGCCTATAATTCCTAGGAATAATTCACTGAAATCTGTCCAAACAAGAGTCTAGTAAATCCCAGAGCAACGCTTCAGGATAATACCGAGTGTAGCTCAGGGTTACCGCTTTTGGTACTGAAAGTTAACTCCGAGCTACACTCGGGAATACCACCAAGGAGGTTAATGTGCTGTTAGTTTTATGAAGGCCTTGGTCTGTTTGGTGAGTCCATTTCCCAGAGCTCAGTTACCTGCCTATGTGGCTGAATACGTGTGTTCCCGATGTATGAGACTCTGGATGGAATTGACTCATCAACTTTGCTCATTTAAGACGGAGGGTAGTTGTTTAGCGATTAATTTGTTACTGTGTGTGGCCCGGGTCATTTTAAGGTGATAACGTTATCATACCTCATTTTAATGTGAATGGAGGATCTGTTGGCCTAATAGGTCTATTACCTTTTTGTGAATTTAATAAAGCTGTTGGTTTTATTTATACCGCTGTTGGTTCTCTTTCAAAACTTCTTTCTTTAGGGGGTCTTCTGGATCCCCCAATATCTTTTTCTATCTGTTGTATAATCAAAAAAGTGCGCTGTCCCTTTAAAGTTGTGTGAAACGTATGCAAATCACCAAACGTGAATAATAGTATAAATTGACAAACTGAACAAATATAAAATTCCTATTAACGAGCAGGGAGCACAGGGCCCACTAAAGGACGTTGGGCCCTCAGGCCATCCTCATGAAGATTGTTTCTGATTGTTTGGTCAGAGACATTAACACCAGTGGCCTGCTGGAGGTCATTTTGTAGGGCTCTGGCAGTGCTCATCCTGTTCCTCCTTGTACAAAGGAGCAGATACCGGTCCTGCTGATGGGTTAAGGACCTTCTACGGCCCTGTCCAGCTCTCCTAGAGTAACTGCCTGTCTCCTGGAATTTCCTCCATGCTCTTGAAACTGTGCTGGGAGACACAGCAAACCTGGCAATGGCACCTATTGATGTGCCATCCTGGAGGAGTTGGACTGCCTGTGCAACCTCTGTAAGGTCCAGGTATCGCCTCATGCTACCAGTAGTGACATTGACCCTAGCCAAATGCAAAACTAGTGACAAACAGTCAGAAAAGATGAGTAGGGTAAATGTCAGTGGCCTCCACCTGTAAAACCATTCCTGTTTTGGGGTTCGTCTCATTGTTGCCCATCTAGTGCACCCGTTGTTAATTTTATTAACACCAAAGCAGCTGAAACTGATTAACAACCTCCTTTGCTACTTAACTGACCAGATTAATTGACTTGATGTGCTATTCTATGATTAAAATGTGTTTCTTAAAAAAATTTTTGTGTGTGTGTAAGTAATGTATGTAGCTGACCTCATCTGGGATTGATTTTTCAGCAGCTAATTGTGTACAGCTGAATGGAGTCTTGTCTTCCTATATTAGGTGACTGCAGGATCGGTCCAGCAGGTTATGTATAAGAGCTGAGAGAGGCATGAAACTCGTCAACCTGGAGTCCCCCAATGTGATCTCTATGCTTTTGAATTCTGTGTTACAAAGATGTACTGCAATAAAGGCGGTGTTTTTACCGGAATAAAGCCGTCCTGATCTTCTTTTGGATTCTAGAACTGTTTTTAATTTATAGCAAGAAAGAGGTACTTTTGCCTGAGAGTGCACTTCCCAAAAAAGGTTTGTTGTATTGCTTTGGGCAGCCGTGATTCCGTACACCAGTGTTCACATATAATTGCAGCATCCCTTTACCCCTGGTTCACATATATGTGGCCGTGCAGGCCGCGTTTTGTACAGGCACGATAGCCCATTCATTTGAATGGACTCCCGTGCCAAGCCGGGAAGAAGTCCCTACACTTCTTTGGAAAACACAGCCCGCACAGGAACCTCGGTTCCCAGTACGGTTGCATTTTCCAGTAAAGGTGGCGTGCCATTAGAACTAATGGCACCTGCCTGCAGGTCCGCATTTCTCTGTGCGGGTTCGCAGTGGCACCACCCGCACAGATGTGAACCTAGGGTTAGACCATGGGCCCTCAACTTGTGGCCCTCCAGCTGTTGTAAAACTACAACTCTCAAGAGGCATTTCAAGGCTGACAATTACAAGCATAACTTTGTGCTAGCCTTTTCATTGATGGAACAGTTACTGATGGATTTCTTGTCTTGTTTTCAGAAGCGAGCACTTAAATTGCAGCAGAAAAAACAGGAGGAAAATTTTAAGCAAGAACAGCAACGTGAGCGTGCGCCGGGGAGAGAAAAACAAATGACAGCCAAGCCGGCTAAAAGAACATGAAATGAAGGGCATGTCTGGCCCGATCATAAACTCTGCGTCCATTTAATTAAGGAAAATCGGTGCTGATACTGTTCAAGCTGAAAGCGCTTATCAAAAATTCTAGTCTGCATTTTTTATGATTTTAAACATCCAGTCCAGTTTTCTGCTTGCACTGACTGAGCACAAATTTCAAAAGCCTTTCAAGATAAGTGTGGGTGCAATCGTTGTGTATGATAAAGCACATGAAGAAAGTCTAAGCAAACCGTGAAGAGAATGTAGTAGCTGGAGCATGAATTCTTTTCTTTGTGTATGAAAGCACAGACTACTTTTTGTCATTACTTAGTGAGCTTAGTATGAAATCTGAGATCATAAATCTGGTATATACTGTATAGGGCCCAATCCATAGAACCCTGGAATTCTGCTGCCATCTACTGGCTGACATCAGGAAGGCAGCTTACAGTATTTGTAATCATATGTCCATGGTATTCAAGATAGGCGCTAGTCCCGCTGTCATGTAAATGAGGCAAAGATCTGCTTGCACAGTATTAGACATTTTTTACATACCTTATAAAACTCCAGGACTGGAGTTGTCTGCATATTGCTTGCTGCTGAACTTATGCTGTATGATAATCCGTATTGGTCAGTGTGAGACCCATTGCACTATTTTTGCCTGTTACATGATTGTAGACTTATGAAACGTTTTAGAGTTGCAGAAACAAAGGAGAAAATTCAGATCAATTATACATCAGAACAACCCTTAGTTTTACCCTGAGATCAATGTTTGCAGGCTATAAAAATAAAAGTAATGCCCGTTTTTGTGGTCAACAGTCATGCACATGTGAAAGAATTAAAAAAAAAAAATAGTATGTGTGTGTCTGCTCTTCCTCAGCATGTCATAACTGTAAATTTTGGGAGTGGGAATACACACCATACTACTCTCAAAGATTTCCAATAAGCAGCTGTCAGTTCTAAAAACCGCCTAAAGGGCCACCAACTGGTCACCAATGTCCTACTCTAAGATATGTAGTGCCCCTCTAGTTGTCGCTTTCCTTTATGACTGTACAAGGGAGAGCTGCTGTTCATTAGTCCACAATCCACCCATCTCTGCGGCAGCCAGTTGGCAGCATAATAGAGCTCATCAGTGCTCCCTATATATGGTAAGCTCTTCTGGGTGAAATGCATCAAACTGAGGCTTGGTCTGGTTGAACGTTTGGTGATCTTGTCCAGAACAATACAGTCTGTTTAAATACCATGTCATTGTAGTGGGGCCAGCTTCTTTGTTTACTTTAATGCAAAACGTTGAGCTTTTGAATCCTTCTAATATATAGAATGGATTTCCCATAACTTCCTGTCCTGATGGGAAATGAGGGGTACTCTCCCCAATAGGGACACAGGTGGCAATGCAGATCAATAGATCAGACAGAGGCTCTGATATAAATATATGTTTAGAAAATGGTACAGCTTTACTTTAGATGTTGCTTGACTTGGGTCTTAGGTTTTATTCATTTTCTAACTATTCACAAGCAATTAAATAGTTGCTATCAGTAAACATAAAAGGTTTTATATTTGTTTTTTGAAATAATTAAGGTGTATATCTCTGTGACAGATTTGTACCTGTACATATCTTCTGGATGCATTCTTTCTTTTTTAGCCTGGGTGACACCAATCTTAGATTATTGTGGCCAGCTTGTGAATTCTGAACTGAAAAACCGCTAAATGCACAGATAAATGACATAGACCTCAGCTGTTTTACCTGTCAAATGATTTTATTACTGTCCCTGCAGTCCTTACATTTACACAGCTCTTCCATACCACACAGTCCTGTCTTTTTTTTTCCGTCAGATGGACCAAAACATGATATCCCAGAGGTGTTCTATTGGATTTAGGTCAGGCGAGCGTGGGGGTCATTCAATGGCATCAATTACTTCATCCTCCAGGAACTGCCTGCAAACGCTCGCTAGATGAGACCGGGCATTGTCATGCACCAGGAGGAACCCAGGACCCACTGTACCAGCATAGGGTCTGATAATGGGTCCAAGGATTTCATCCCAATACCTAATGGCAGTCAGAGTGTCATTGTGTAGCCTGTAGAGGTCTGTGCGTCCCTCCATGGATATGCCTCCCCAGACCATCACTGACCCACCAACAAAACGGTCATGCTGAATGATGTTACAGGCAGCATAACATTCTCCACGGCTTCTCCAGACCCTTTCACATCTATTACATGTGCTCAGGGTGAACCTGCTCTCATCTGTGAAAAGCACAGGGTGTCAGTGGTGGACCTGCCAATTCTGGTGTTCAATGGCAAATGCCAATCGAGCTCTATGGTGCCGGGCAGTGAGCACAGGGCCCACTAGAGGACGTTGGGCCCTCAGGCCACCCTCATGAAGTCTATTTCTGATTGTTTGGTTAGAGACATTCACACCAGTGGCCTGCTGGAGGTCATTTTGTAGGGCTCTGGCAGTGCTCATCCTGTTCCTCCTTGCACAAAGGAGCAGACACCGGTCCTGCTGATGGGTTAAGGACCTTCTACGGCCCTGTCCAGCTCTCCTAGAGTAACTGCCTGTCTCCTGGAATCTCCTCCATGTTCTTGAGACTGTGCTGGGAGACACAGCAAACCTTCTGACAATGGCATGTATTGCTGTGCCACCCTGGAGGAGTTGGACTGCCTATGCAAACTCTGTAGGGTCCAGGTATCGCCTCATGCTACCAGTAGTAACACTGACCCTATCTAAAAGCAATACTAGTGACAAACAGTCAGAAAAAAGGAGTAGGGAAAAAAATGTCAGTGGCCTCCACCTGTAAAACCATTCCTGTTTTGGGGGTCGCTTCATTGTTGCCCATCTAGTGCACCCGTCGTTAATTTCATTAACACCAAAACAGCTGAAACTGATTAACAACCCCCTCTGCTACTTAACTGACCAGATCAATATCCCAGGAGTTTCATTGACGTGATGCTATACTCTCATTAATAAGCATTCCTTTATTTTTTTGAGCAGTGTATATAGCTGCGTAAATTGACAGCGCTATATAAGTACCTGTAATAAATATTAAATAAATTACGCCAGTACGCTTCTCTCCGAAGGCAGGTTTGGGACATTTTTTATGCCCCTAAACCCTGTTCTAAAATATTATAAATGCCACAATGTGTGTGAACACATTGGAAAATACTGACCTGTGTTTAGAGGCATAAAAAAAAAAAGAAAAATGCATCTAAAAGTGGCATTTTTTCTACCCCCGTGCATGTAGTTTTAGGCTACCTTGACATGGCCCTAGAAATATTACTGATCTTATTACGCATGTTTTTTTTTTTCTAGAACAAACCATCCTGCATAATGATCAGTGAATACTTGTGCAAAACTGTCCAGGTTTTTTTTTTTTTCGTTAACACAAGCATCTGGCAAAGGTGTATACAGCCCTATTCCTCACCAAACTGTTCTTGGATGGTTGGTTGTTCTTGGAGGATATTTTTGTACCTTTTTTTATACATGGCTGTGTTTCTTAAGCAAAATTGTAAGTGAGCCCACTCCCTTGGCTGAGAAGCAACCCCACACATGAATGGTCTCAGGATGCTTTACTGTTGGCATGACACAGGACTGATGGGGGCCCCCACCTTTTCTTCTCCAGACAAGGTTTTTTCCGAATGCCCCAAACAATCGTAAAGGGGATGCATCAGAGAAAATGACTTTACCCCAGTCCTCAGCAGTCCAATCCCTGTACGTTTTGAAGAATATCAGTCTGCATATCAAGACGCATTTATTGGGATTTTTTTTTAAGCAAAGACATGTAGCAGAGTACATTTTGGCCAAAATGTATGAAGAAATTTGATTTTTTTTTTTTTTTATTCTTTTATTGGACATGTTTTATAGCAGAAAGTAAAAAAAAGTTTTGCTTTTTTTTTTAATTTTCAGTCTTTTTTAATTTATATTGCAAAAAATAAAAAAACCCAGTGGTTATCAAATACCACCAAAAGAAAGCTCTATTTGTGTGAAAAAAATATATTGCATGACAGCGCAATCACCAATTAATTAACGCAGTGCCGAACTGCAAAAAAAAATGGTCTGGTCATGAAGGGGGTAAAATCTTCTGGCGCTCAAGTGGTCAAAAAATATGGGCTGCATTTAGATCAGTAAAAATAAGTGACAGTTTTTGCTATCTGTGTGCAAGAGCCCTAAGGCTTAGTTTACACAAGCAGTTGGGGGGGTAGTAAAAAATAGGCAGCTGAGGAGCGCCCCCTTCAATTTATTGGGTCCTGTTTACCATGGTACTACCTGCTGAACACAACCTGTGGCTGTGGTAACTTGCACCTGCCCGGTCTGGGGAGAGTAAAACTGAATTGGCCCATGAAAGCCAAGGCATAAGGCTACATTCACACGGGCGACTAGCCCTGGTGCAATATACAGAGGCAGGATGTGGCTGTGTCCAGCAGCAATCATTGCAGGTAATTACTGGCTGTGTGGGCAGCCATTGCTAATTGCAGCTGCTGGTGACCTGTCATTTACCCCCCGGTCACATCAAAGCAGATTTTGAAATTATGCAACTTACAGTGAAGCTGATTTCAGCTGCGATTTGCAAGACATCTGGCGCAGATATCTATGCAAATCGCAACAAAAGTAGTGCATTGACTAGATAAAGAATAAAGAGGTGGTGCACACACCTAGTGCATTATCCAAGGTTTATTGAAAGGTATGAAAGGTAAAATCATACTCACAGACCAAGCATGTATCTAAAGAGCATTTGCATAATGACGATGGCCACAACGGCAAGCAAGGTGATCCAACTGTCAGTGCGGTCAAATGGTTGACGCGTTTCGGGGACGAGACCCTTTCCTCAGAGCTACTGAGCAGCCTCTGGTGCAGATGTGTATGGATGATGGGAGCCTTGCTGGTGATGGGCATCACTTTAGAAATCAGTGCGGCTCCGACCAATTCGGAACTGCACACATATATCCGCTCTAATAGCAGACAATAGGGTGCAACTTGGCATACGATTTGCAAGTCGCCTGGCATCCAAATCGCAGCCAAATCGAACCCAATGTGATCGGAGTGTAAGGCTACTTTCACACTAATGCATAGCAAAAATGCATATGCATTTATTGGTGTGTTTTTACTGCGTTTGCAGTGCATTTTTTACAGAACATATGACTCAAAAACAGCAACAAAAATGCAACGAGGGTACATTTTTGATGCATTTTTGCCACGTTTGCCATTTATTTCAATGGAGAGGTGCATTATTGGTGAATTTTTTCCTGCACCAAACCTGCACCACAAATGCAGCAGACCTGCAACAGATCAGTGTGAAGACTTCCATAGGATTAAGTTTACACGTATTTCTTCCACTTTTTTAAGGCAAAAGTGGAAGAAAAACGGATCAGTGTGAAAGAAGCCTTTACCCCAGGTTCACACCTAAGCATTTTCTGCAGCGTTTTGCATTTTGCAGAAATGCAGTACAGTCCATTTAACATGATTTCCTATTGGACATGTTCACATCTGTGCGTTTTCAGGGACTTTTTTTTAACGCAAAAAGTTGTGCTTTTAGTTTTATAGACTTCAATGGAAACGCTGCAGAAAAGCATGCGATGCGTTTTTGATACATTTTGCATTTTAAATCTGCCTAGCAACAATAATTTTTTATTTTTTTTAAAAACAAGCAAAACGCATCAAAAACGTGGCAAAAACGCAACGCAAAAGACAATGCAAAAATGGCTCAAACACAACCTGCATAGGTGTGAAGCTAGCCTAAGTGTACAGGGCTTTGTGGCTGCAGCCAGCTGCTCACAGGTGGCAGAAACCGCTGCAGAAATCGGTGGATGTTGGCCTCTGTCATTTGTACCGCTGTTTTAGGAGTCTTAGGAGCTTCCTTTTCCACCAGCTGCGCCCCCTACTGTATGATATGGGAACTACAGGCCAGTGATAAGATGACACAAGGCTGGATTCCAGGCATTGATGTGTGGCCATCTGTGCTTTGCCACTCAATATGATCGTCAGGAAATGAGGACACAGTGTTCTGTCCCCACATGAAGGCGAATGAAGGTATAACTGATAATGGCTGTGTAACTTCCTACCTTCGTATCCAAGCAGTGGAGCAGACCGGACCGGCAGATGTTCAGGTTAGACAGATCCAAACGTATACACAGGAATGAAATCAGCGTGGGTTTATTTGGTCCAAAATACAGCGACAAACAGTGATACAATACTGTAAGGTAGTAGAGGTATTGATGCTGTCCTGTTATAATCTTTCCTGAGGCTAACTGCTGGTCAAAAACTGATGCCTTCACAAGCCCAGGGTATTGAATGTCCTGTCACACAGCTATACAGCAGATAAAATGGCTGCAGGAAGTGACCAGAACCAAGGCTTGCCTAAAACCACGCCCAGCAGAGAAAACACTTACTAGCTATAACAAAGGCATGCAGCATGCAAATTCTGGCCAGCAGATGGCAGCAACAGATCAAGACATAGAAACAAACATGGTGAAATAAGAATTGGTAATACAATGCACAGTTAAATAACAAATATGAGGAGAACAGCACACTCCCCGTCTGAAATTCCATAAGGGATTTCACTATGACGAATGTCCATAAAATATAAAACAACCTGTAACAAAGAACATGTTAGAATGCAATAAACATAACAATATAGTAGATTCCGAGTTGGAATAGAGAAGATCCACAAAGTTCAAGTTCAGGAGAGTTCACCCAGCAGGAATGTTCTCGATGGGTAGTATCAAAATGAGTTCGTTAATTGGCCTTGCAAACATTTTTAGCTCACCCTTTCTGAAGATCTTCAACTCCACTTTACGGACCTTGCCATCCTTGCTAGGAAGAACTTTTGTAATTAGTCCCATAGGCCAGTCAAACCGTACGGTATGTTGCTCCTTCATTAACACGAGGTCGCCTTCTTTTAGGTTTGGTTTGTGGTGTTGCCACTTTCTTCTTCCTTGAAGAATCTTGAGATACTCCTTTCGCCACCAGTTCCAGAAGTAATCAGCTAGGTATTGTACACGTTTCCAGTGTTTTTGGTAGATATTCGCATGAGTAAATTCTCCACTAGGTAATAGCGTAATCTCAGTTTTTTGGGTAAGTAGGATAGCTGGAGTCAGTACAGCTGGTGTTTCAGGATCCATAGATACTGGCACGAGGGGTCTAGAATTGATGATAGCTGAAACTTCAGCGAGAAGGGTGACTAGAGTCTCATGTGTGAGTCTTGAAGAGTTTACATCCATCAACATAGAATTCAAGATGTTGCGTGAGATGCCGATCATTCTCTCCCAGGAGCCCCCCATGTGGGAACTATGAGGAGGATTGAAAATCCAGGTGCAACCCTTTTCCGCCAAGTGATCTTGAATGGATTTGGTGTCTATGTTCAGTTCTCTACAGGCTCCAATGAAGTTGCTTCCACGGTCAGACCTCAACTGTTTCACTGGTCCTCTGATTGCGAAGAACCGTCTTAAGGCATTAATAAGGCTGGATGTGTCCATGGATTCTATGACCTCTAAGTGAACGGCTCGCACACTCATGCAAGTAAATAGTACAGCCCAACGCTTACTGTTTGCGTGACCGCCACGAGTCCTGCGTGCGGACACCATCCATGGCCCGAAGACGTCTAGGCCAACGTAGGTGAAAGGCGGCTCTGTACATAGTCTGTCCGCAGGCAAATCAGCCATTTGTTGGTGTAGTTGTTTTCCTCTAGCTTTGCGACAGTGAACACAGTCATGCAGTACTTGGGCCACACGTCTTTTCATACCTATAATCCAAAGGCCAGCAGACCGTAATTTGCCCTCAGTGATTTGCCTGCCCTGGTGTTCAGTCTTTTTGTGGTAGTGTCGGATCAGCAAGACGGTGATATGGTGTTTGCTGGGAATGATGAGAGGATTTTGTTCTGCAACTCTTAGGTGGGCTTGATTCAAACGACCACCAACTCTGAGCAAGCCAAAACTGTCAATAACTGGATTTAAGTTGGCAAGAGGGCTTTTTATTGGAATCTGCTGTTTGTTGTATAAGCACTTCCATTCTACATTGAATTCCTCTTGTTGGACGTGACGTATTATGAGGGACTCACTATGAGAGATGTTCTCCGCAGAGAAGGGTTTATGGCAGACGTGCCAACCATGACAATCCTTATCTTTGTGAGTATTGTGATAACATTTTGCAATGTGCACTAACCTTGCGATAGTCCTGACGAGTCTCATCCAACTGGAGAAATGTTCAAAGCGTTGGCTACCGAGGCTGGAGATTTGCTTTGTTCCAGTGACCAATACACTAACTTCAGCGCGGATTTCTGGATCATTATCCGGATCCTGGATGCTGAAAACTTCCTGTACACATTCGTCCGCCTGTCTTAGCAGAAACTCCTGACCTGTAAGCCAAGTAGAGTTAGTAAAGGAACCTACAGACATAGGTCTAGTGGCATGATATACTCCGAATGAAGGCAAGTAGCAGCACTTGTCGTTCTTCCTTAAGGATGGAGCTGGTTCTGCATGATTGTTACGGAATATTTTATCCATAAAGGCAACGATGTGTTCTCTCATTTCAGGCTTGCTGTTCATGGTACGCTGAAGAGAGTTAAATCTAGACAGAGCTTGTTCCCGGTTGTTCGGGAGTCTTACCCTGGTAGCTCGGAAGGGTAATGGAGAAACCCAGTGATTGGTTTCGTCTTTAAAGAACTCACTGTCCATTATCTTGACAAATTCTCTGTCCTCTACTGACAAGGCTACTTTATCGTCGTCCTTGGTTGTATGAAAGACTGATCTCCCCAAGTTGTCGGCAAAGAGGGGATTAATGACGTCAGGTAGATGTACGAGGCTTGGAGACTTCTCTCTCACCTCATAGTGATGAGGACACGGCTTAATGCAAGTTGTGCGTCCATCTGCACGCACGTACGTTTTGAAGGAGTTGATTTTTGGTTGATCTAAGCATACATTTCCTATGATTACCCATCCCAAGTCCAGTCTCTGGGCGTATGGTGCATAGTCAGGACCATTACACTGTTGACGCACTTTGTGTACCCTTAGATTGTCTCTGCCGAGCAGGAGTAGAATCTCGGCGTTGATGTCCATAGGTGGGATAACGTTGGCTAGGTGCCTTAGGTGAGGTTGGTGAAATGCAGCTTCTGGGGTAGGAATCTCATCCCTATGGTTGGGTATTTGATCGCATTCGATCAGCGTCGGTAAGGGTATTTCCATATCCCCACTGACAGGAGAGGCGATGAATCCTTGTGCCCTTCTGCCGCTAGTCTCTATGCGGCCTGAGCAGGTGTTTAAGGTATAGGGTTCAGATGGTCCCTTTATTCCAAAGGCTTCAAAGAATTTAGGACCTGCTAGGGACCGGTTGCTTTGGTCGTCAATGATGGCATACATTTTTACTGCCTTTTCTGGTAGTCCCTCTGGGTAGACCTTGATTAGGCATATTCGGGCACAACATTTCTCACACTGGCCCTCCCCACATACATCCAAGCATGAGCAGGAAACAGCGGTGGCTGCGTTAGCGTAATTCTGGGGCTCCCCGCCATGACTTGGAGCAGGAATGGTTGTGACGGCAGTGGGTGAATCTCCGGAGAGTGGGATTGGGTGCATAGCTGAGGCATGTCTTTCACTATGACACTCCTCACACTTGATGACAGATTTACAGTCCTTAGCCATGTGCTCCAATGAAGCGCAGCATCTGAAACATACCCCAAGCTCGGTGAGGATTTTCTTGCGCTCCTGTATGGTTTTGGATCTAAACCCTCTACATTTGTTCAGAGAGTGTGGTTTTTTATGAATGGGACATTCACGATTGAAAGTCTTATCTCCTGATGAGGTGGTGTACTGTTTACCCGTGGGTACTGCAGGAGATGGTAGGTTAGTCTTTCTAACACTCACGCTGCTCTTGAAGTCTCTGTGTTTATGCGTGATGCTTTCATACCTTGATGATGATGTTGCTGAAGCTGTAGTGTTGAACTCCAGGAAGTCGAGGCTGGGGTCATTCCTCATCTGGGACTGTTCATCGATAAACCTACAGAAGTGAATAAATGGGGGGAAGGTGATGTCATGCTCTCTTTTGTACCTTGAGACTGATGCCGCCCACTTTTCTTGCAGACTGTATGGTAGCTTCACGACAATTGGGTTCACTCCATGAGCTGTATCCAGGTAACAAAGCCCAGACAGACGAGGGTCACCCTTGGCAAGCTCCAGTTCCATGAGCAGATCACTTAAATCCTGAAGCTTCTGGACATCCTTGAGATTGATCCTTGGAACGTTCTGCAGTCTCTTGAATAGGGCCTTCTCTATTGCTTCTGCACTGCCGAAGGTACGTTCGAGTCTCTGCCAGGCGACAGCAAGACCTGCTTCTGCTTGTCCCACATAAACAGTTCTGAGGCTCTTGACACGATTTGTGGAGCCTGGGCCCAGCCATTTGATCAAGAGGTCAAACTCCTGCTCTGCGGTTAGGTTGAGGTTAGCGATGGCGGCCTTGAAGGTTGCCTTCCAAGCTCTGTAGCTCTCTGCACGGTCATCAAATTTTGAGAGACTGGTGTTGATTAGCTCTCTGCTCACCATAAACCTGGCAAACTCAGACATATCTGATTTCTCACTGCTTGTTGCCATGACGACTTGTGATGCCCCTGGGGCGTATTGGCTGCCTGGCGTGAAGGGGTGAGATGCTTCCGGGTAGAACGATGTAGCTGCAGGGTTAAGCTTTCGTTTAGCCTCTGTATATTGTGATGACTGCTGCTTGAGCTGTGGAGGTAGGCCAGAAAACGCCTGATAGCGATCTTTCTGTAACAACCGTCCTTGAGAGGGCACTTCCGGGTAACGGTTATTAGGTTGCTCGGGTGCTGTGGGTGGCAGTGGTACCGCAGGTAGAGCTGACTTGGAGGTTTCAGTGTTGTCGGCTTGGACGGTACTGCAAACTGGGGGTGGCGCAGATAACTGATTCAGTACATAGTCACTGGTGCGATCAACTGGATCATCTATCTCCTGTGGTAGCGAGCAGACTGGATCAAGACCTTGGCTCAATGCTTGCTCAAGTAGTCTTACTTTAGCTAATGCAATTTCCTCCTGCATCTCTGATTCGAAAATCTTTATTCGAGCCTCTGCTTCTGCCCTCTTGGCCTCTGCTTCTGCCTCTGCCCTCTTGGCCTCTGCTTCTGCTTCTGCCCTCTTGGCCTCTGCCCTTGCAAGAGCTTCTTTTTCAGTGAAGGAGCGTCTCGCTTTGGATTGCTCTGCGTTTATGCGGGCCTCTAGTAATCTGTCGCTCAAGGCTGAGCTTCTTGAGCACGATGATCTGTATGACCGAGAGGAATGTTTAGATGAATTTGATCTGTGTGATTTAGTTTCTTGCAAATGCGAGATACGGAGTTCCGCTTTACCTTTAACATCCAGCACCATGACGTCTCTTTGTCTGGCTATTGATTCTGCCTTGCTTAGTTCTGATAGGGCTTCATCGATATTAGAGTCTTTTAGAAAGGTTATATACCTTGTGGACAGTCTATTGTATCTTTCTTGAGCTGTGTCCAGCCGCCCGATGGCAACTTGTAAGCTTGTGGCATCACCTGAGGAGGATTTAAGTCCGGACATGAGGGAGGAAACTCGTTCCCATTGCTCCTCCAGGTTATCACATAGCTCATCTTTCGTGGTGTGATAATTTTCAATGACTTTTACTGTCGGTTTGAGAGAGCGTCTTGGTCGTATGACTTGTTCTGCTGGAAGTGTGGATTCTGTTCCCTGCCCTTCATAATGATCAGTATCAGGTTGTATTTGCTTTAGTTCATCACTGGGGAACTGTGCAAAGTCCTTTTCGGCCATTTTGACTTAAGGTGCGCTGTCCCTTTAAGAAAATGAAGTTTTGAATTGGGCGCTGAAAATCGCAGCACAGCTCCGATAGGGCACCTTGACAAAATTTCTAAGATATTTAGAATGAATTGCGGGGTTTTGCGGCGGCCACGGCAGTGTAAGGAACGTGCATAAACAGTACTTCTGTTATGCGAGGAAAAGTTAATATAGGACTTTAGGAATGGCTTGGCGAGTTGTGGAGGACTTCCAGGCGAGACTATAGATACTGCGTATGTGCAGTGCTTCCGCATAGGCTTGTGGAAACATGCACTGTAACCGGGCAGATTTGCTGCAAGTGGGCCTGTTGCTAGGGAGATTCCTGAGTGTGGTACTGGACTCTGAGGAAATCTGTAGCGGGGTATGGACTTTAAGGCAGTTTTTGACTGTTCTGTCCCCACATGAAGGCGAATGAAGGTATAACTGATAATGGCTGTGTAACTTCCTACCTTCGTATCCAAGCAGTGGAGCAGACCGGACCGGCAGATGTTCAGGTTAGACAGATCCAAACGTATACACAGGAATGAAATCAGCGTGGGTTTATTTGGTCCAAAATACAGCGACAAACAGTGATACAATACTGTAAGGTAGTAGAGGTATTGATGCTGTCCTGTTATAATCTTTCCTGAGGCTAACTGCTGGTCAAAAACTGATGCCTTCACAAGCCCAGGGTATTGAATGTCCTGTCACACAGCTATACAGCAGATAAAATGGCTGCAGGAAGTGACCAGAACCAAGGCTTGCCTAAAACCACGCCCAGCAGAGAAAACACTTACTAGCTATAACAAAGGCATGCAGCATGCAAATTCTGGCCAGCAGATGGCAGCAACAGATCAAGACATAGAAACAAACATGGTGAAATAAGAATTGGTAATACAATGCACAGTTAAATAACAAATATGAGGAGAACAGCACACACAGGATAAAGGTTTCCTAATTGATGCAATACACATTGTGCAATAAAGGAAGTTAATCCCTATTAAAGTTCGGTGTTACACTCGAAATACGAGTTATAGGCCTGCACTGGGTCACATTCATTGTCCTAGGTCTGCCTTGGCTGCCTGTACTCCTCAGAATCCAGTTCAAAGTACTGATACGATCACCTAAACCTGCTGGTTGCCATTTTAAGAATCTTTTGTATCAAATGTTTAATACAAAAAACACATAAAACAGTGAAACAGAGTCCTAAACTAACCATCCACCATGCAATCTGATTGTAGGCTTTCCTTTAGATCTACCATCAATTCTAGAGCAAGGACCTGATTAATTGATACTAATTAAATGGATTGTTTAGCTTTGTCCTCCTATCAGGCCTGGTTCACACCTATGCAGTTTCCCTTTGATCTGTTTCTGCAGTGCTTTTTGCGATGCGTTTTGCATTTTTGTACATGTGTTTGTTTTTTTTCGATTGTTTTATTGCCATCTGCACAAATATATACAGCATAACAGGTCTGTATAAAAACAATTTCTGGTACAAAACCTTTGAAGAAATATACAGAAAAGAACAAAAGTGAGTCCGTAAATATTATCCAGTTCTTCCAAGACATTGCACAATGTAACACAACCAAATGGCTAATCAAATGTTGTCTGCAAAGCCATACAGTAAATATAATAAGACGGATACCACAAGTACATAGAGCAGTTTCACATGTATTATTCTGTGTGCAGCAGTAAGATGTTGCTTCTTAGTAATAGAGATAGTTAAGAAAAATTGTCAGGAAAAGAAAAGGAACACAGAAAGATTGGAATCAGATTTGAAACCAAACTTTGTGGTGTGAACTCCCACACTTCCTCAACCTTTCAACATACTGGGAACACCACAGTGTCATGTACCAGTGCATCCAATAATCAAAGACAACAATGGATCATACTCTATACAGTAATTATACCCCTCCAGGACTGTTGTCTACTGTATCCGATGATTCTATCCATCTACACTAAATTCAAAGACATTTTTTAGGCCATCCTCTTGCTTCATATGTCATTTCATATAGTGGGACATTATAATTCACTCTTTTTTCCCAGGCTGCCAAACCGAGGACATCCGTTTGTGTCCAATGTAACACGATCAATTTACACACATAAAAAAATAATCATCTCAAGAAGGTTTGCGTGGCATTATCTATAATATCGTCCTCAATTACCCCCAGGAGGCAAGTAAGTGGGCTACAAATATTTGGTAAATCAAACACATCTGCTATAAATTGGGTGACGTGAGCACATTGGTCAGACCATAGCACACTCCCAGACCATATGCAGGAATGTTCCCTCAGCCCTGGTTCACACTAATGCAGTGCGGAATTCGCAGCATTTTCTGTGCGAATTCCGCACCGCATCAGAATCGCACCCCGTTCATGCGAACTGCTGCTGGTGTGTAGGTTACGTTAACAACACCCCAAAAGCGGTCCAAAAAACGCGGTGCAATGTGCAGAATTGGATCACATAGGTGTGAATACCCATCCAATTCTAGTGAGGACCCAAAAAAATGGTCCTGTACCTTTTTGGTGCGGGTGTGGTGCGATTGGAGCCATGCATAATGTATGGCTCCAATCGCACCACACACAAATCGCATGTGATTTGCACAGGAATGCGGTGCGGTACCTGTACGAATCACATGCGATATACCGCACCACATATATGTGAACCCAGGCTAAGTCACTGAACATTTATAACATGTTGCAGAGTCCCTCCTACCCATCTTAAATAATCTTAGTGGAATAGCCAATCAAAGTGCTCTGTTATGGGGCTCTCAGGGTTGGTCGTGGGTAATAGTCAGCATCTCCAGATCTTCATGCTGTAGAGGGGCAGATGGAAGGTCCTGACGGTGCAGTCACATATGACCGAAGCACTTCTGACCATCTTTGAGCTGTCAGATCTGGGACAAGAGCATACCATCTTTCCCTAGTTGTATGGCATTGTCTACGATCTATCAGAATCAGTGCGGAGTAATAGCTAGAGACCAATTTATTATGCTCCGGTCTCAGAAAGAGTGTCTGCAGTCGCACGTGCGTTTTTGATGCGTTTTACGGTTTTTATTTTTCTTTCTAACTTTTTGCTGGGCAGATTAAAATGCATTAAGAACGCAACAAAAACACACTACATGCTTTTCTGCAGTGTCTCCATTGAAGTCTATAAAACCAAAAATGGACCAAAAGTGGACTTCCAGCTGACAAAAAAAAAAAAAAAAGAAGAGTCAGCAGCTACAAAAACTGCAGCTGCTGACTTTTAAAATACAGTAACTTACCTGTCCCTCGGTCCAGCGGTGTCCTCACCACCGCTGGTCTCACCGGCCGCCTTCTCTCTCCCTGGCGCATCTGTGGCTCGAGGCTTCACAGCCAGGTGCCCACTGTGCATGTGTGAGTAGCGCTGCACTTTGTGAATGGTCCCGTAGTCTTCTGGCACCTGTCACGTGTCCCAGAAGAATATGGGGAGGGAGGACAACTTCCACTTCCCACTTCCGATTGCCTAGGCGATCACAGCGGTAGTGGGAGCGGGTACCTGACAAATTTGGGTACCCTCTCCCCCATGGTGCCAATCCTTAATGGGGAGCGGGGGGGGGGGGGGGGGACGACAAAGCAAAAAAGCGTAACTTCCCCTTTTGGGTGAAACTCCGCTTTAAATAGATGGCTGTGCATTTCTGCAAAATGCAGTAGAAAATGCATAGGTGTGAACTTAGACTTACATAGTTGTGGTCACTCAGGAGATTGTACAATTAGATTGTTTAGTGTATGGCCAACTTTAGGGTGTGGTGTGCAAACAATACAAATTGTCATGTGCAAAGGAAAAATTCTGTCTGGGAAAATGTAGTCCATTTACCAACTGCAGATTAAGGCTCCGTTCACACTAATGTGTTCTTTAGCGCTTTTTGCAGAAACGCACTATAATCCATTTAACATGGTTTCCTAAGGAACATGTTCACATCTATGCTTTTTTGAGCTGCTGCATTTCGGAAAGGGTCAGGGACTTTTTTCAAAGCAAAAAGCAGCATTTTTGCTACAATAGACTTCAATGGAGAAGCTGCTGAAGTGCACAGTAGTGCATTTTTGCCGCATTTTCCATGTTTATTCTGCCCAGCAACAACAAAAATTAACTTTACCAAAAAGCTGAACAAAATGCAAAATGCGTCAAACACGCGTTGAGAAAAACGCAAAGCAAGCTGAAAAAAGCACTGGAGAAAGCATCAAATGCCAATATATATGTGAACCAAGCCTAAGCAAACAGACTGTGACTGCTGTCAGAAGCTGGCCATACACTATTTGATTTTTTTTTTTCCCTTTTTTTTTTTTTTAATCCAAACAACTTTTATTGTCAATATAATAGAGAAAATGGAACAGTACTTAGAGAATCCAGAATGACATTACTGCAACAGTAGGATTACAAACAAAAAGAACAATGTGGATATGCAGATCCCGTAATAAACAGAATAACAGAAATGGTAATCAAACAAAACAGAGACCACAATGATCCAAAACTGTCTTGACAATATCTTGCTTTTTCCTTTTTACGTCTTATTCCTTCCTGACCAGATGTAAACAGAAATGGGGGAAAGGAACAAAGCCCAAAACATGTCTTCAAACAATTAAAATAAACCCACATCAACAAACTCTGGTTCACCCGAGACGTCTCATCAAAAAGAATGGGAGATGCACATGAACTCCCCCAGGGGGAGGAGTGGAGCCACAAGTGGTATAAAATGTCACACCTGCAGAAGTCGGTCCAATATCAATTGAGGAGGGGGCCAGCCCATGTCACTATTAGATTTTTGAACGAATGTTCATATGAACAGTCATTCCAAATTTTTCAATACATTTGATGGTTTGATGAATGTCGTTCGAAAATTGAATTTGATTTTAACATTTGATTTTGAAACAAATGTTATTTCCCAAATGAAAACCACATACACTGTTGCAAATTTGTTCATTT
Organism: Staurois parvus; assembly: GCF_062004578.1. Lineage (NCBI taxonomy): Eukaryota > Metazoa > Chordata > Amphibia > Anura > Ranidae > Staurois > Staurois parvus. The sequence continues at coordinate 796,177 of NW_028317885.1, read as the reverse complement.
GGGAAAAACTTTCCATCCAGCTCCTTCGAATTTTCTTGCCACTGTGGTCAAAAATGAACATTAGTTTGATCCACTAATGACTGGAATATTGAACAAACATTCTTAAAGTGAAAATGTCTGAATTACATTTTACTACGTATGATAAGATTGAAATGGAGTTGATCTGCCAACCCCCCTGGATGTGTATGTTGACCTGTAATGGATTCCTAAGGAGCTCTGATCACTTGAAACCAAGCAACAGAGCACGCCGGTTTTGCAGAAACGCATCAGGCGGAGTCTTGGTGAGACGTCATCGTGCACTGGCGTTTTTAGCGGTCTTAGGCAAGCTAGAGAACAGTTATAGTGAATTAGAACCACTTGCAGAATTGAGCAATAATGATTCGTTGGGAGATTCATCATCAGACACTGAAAACAATTCTGCGACTGAGCTCAGTGATGTGCAAACTTGGTGTTCTATTTCAAACTTCAGTGTTTTTAGTTTGACTACATTATTGAATTAAATGTATTATTATTATTATATTATTATTTTTTATAATTATTTATTATATTATAATTTATGATTTCGGGTTTCAAACTTTATCATACCCGGGATGTTTACTAGACTTTTGTTTGGACAGATTTAAGTGAGTTGTTCCTAAGAATTACAGGCCTACAATAAAAAACCAAAATATTTCCATGCAAACAATGTACCGCTTTGACATTCAAAAATATTGATTAGTTTGACCGCCAGGGAGGTTAATGAGTGATCAGCTTATTCCATCTCTATCATTTGAGATCCACTTTATCTGGTAAGAGGCCATTCTCTTTCCCTTTGAGGAGCACTTTTCCAGCACTGGAGCACTTTTGTGAAGTGGAGGTTTATCAACACTGAGCACTTTCTTCACTACGTGGATTCCATATAGATCACATGAACCTTTTGAGTTGCTTTTAAATGCTACAAATGTTACATTTTATATTTTTTCAGTTTGTCAATTTATACTATTATTTATAATTGGTGATTTGCATACGTTTCACATAACTTTAAAGGGACAGCACACTTTTTTGATTATACAACAGAGAGAAAAAGATATTGGGGGATCCAGAAGACCCCCTAAAGAAAGAGGTTTTGAAAGAGAACCAACAGCTTTATTAAATTCACAAAAATATAATAGACCTATTAGGCCAACAGATCCTCCATTCACATTAAAATGAGGTATGATAACGTTATCACCTTAAAATGACCCGGGCCACACACAGTAACAAATTAATCGCTATACAACTACCCTCCGTCTTAAAGGAGTCAATTCTATCCAGAGTCTCATATATCGGGAACACACGTATTCAGCCACATAGGCAGGGAACTGAGCTCTGGAAAATGGACTCACCAAACAAAAAAGTCTGAAAGTGAAAGGCTTCTTTGCCCTCAAGTTAGAGAGGTGATTTTATACTTCAATATTTTTACTGAAAGATTGGTATACAACAGTATACATAGAAATAGAGACAATATGCACCGACACGGTGAGATGAAGTATATAAACATATACTTAGAACATAACAGCACATGAGAAATATAGAAAAGATATCCCTAGTCAACCACATTGTATACAAAGGACACCATCACCACCAGATGGGAAATTTTACATCTATCAATGAACATAGGCACCAAAGTGCCATAGAGATTTACCAAAAGTATCAAAGACCAATTCAGAGAAAGAAAAGAAATAAGGATTAAGACAAGAAAAGTCAGAAAAAGGCGCTTGGGAACCAGAGACCAACGAAGTAGCGTTTAATCGGGATCTTTGATAAAGAATGGGCTACATCTCGCCAAGTATCCAAGTCTAATGAGCTATTCAAATCCCGTTCCCATTGAGTCATATAAAATAATTTAGTGAGTGGATCAACAAGGAAAGCACAGACAATGGATAAACGACCCCTCATCATCCCAGTTGCTCCACAGGAGACCTCCAACGGACTGAGTGTGCAAGGTTCTGTAATTAATTTGAGTTTAATACCGATAAATGAGATAAGTTGATAATAATGAAATAATTCCCCAGGAGGCAAATGATATTTTGTCAAGAAACAGTGGAGAGAACGGGGGCGAAGCCCATCCAGGTACGCAGCAACCCCTTATTTATCCACCATTGAAACACCGACGGTGATAAGCCAGGTATAAACTCGGGATTGCAAAAAAATGGAGCTAGTGGGGTATGTGGGGAGAATAAATGTTTGCGAGCTCACCATCTATCCCACACCGTTAATGAATAGGATAACATAGGACACAGAACAGGAGGACGCAAGCGACTGGGAAGCCACATAAGAGCCCCAACAGCGTAAGGATAGCAAGATAAGGCCTCAATGCCAACCCACTGGGGGACATAACTCCTGGCCGTAGTACACGATAATTGTGCTATCTGAGCCGCCTGAAAATAGGCAAAAAGATTAGGAAGTCCCAAACCGCCATGCTTCTTTAGAGAGGTGACTTTAATATGGAGTTATTGAAGAAAGAAAAGACTTGGATTTTTAAAATAAAAACTTTGGCACCCCTCGGGTTAAATAATGAAATGAGTTTAAAGGTCTTTCTAGAGCCATGATGGTCACTATTCCCTTTAATTGAAATTTTTCCCCCCTTTTAATGTTCTTTGAATTACCACTGTCTGTGCCATTGATAATTGGGTTCTGTTCTATGAATAACTATAGAAAAAGTGGGCCCCGTTTAATATATTGAATTAACATGCAATTATAGTACCACCGTGGATGTTTAAAATTGCTTTATATTGATTTTAACCTATTACTTTTAAAAGTAATGGTTTGTCTGAGACATAGAGGTGCTGTCCTTTAAACTGGGACCACCCCTGGCCATTTTAAGTGGCTGAACGGGATGTCTTTCTCATTAAAAGGCCGGGAGCACGTATGTCTAGACGTCCTGACAAAGCCCACGGTCACGTGGGCGAAACGCGTTGACGTAGGCAGCGTCAGCTAGTCCCTGGGCCACACCTACACAGGTGGTAATGTGTGGATCCGCCTCACACTGATTCAAGCATGGCAGTAACGTATACGCCACCCCTGCTACACTACCTAAGACTACAGCTTTGAGCCTTTACAACCAGAGGGTCATCTATTGTAACCCGGCGGGGTTTTCGGAGGCTGTCACGGTCTGCTCACTTGGATGACATTAAAACCATCATCTTATCTGCCAACCATGTGAAGATCGTTACATTGTCACTAGATGCCCATATCGTTTAGAGTGGTGAGAGCCTGCGGGCACGTTTTATGTGGCAGCTGCCGTTTCAATGCAACTAGCTCTACACCTCTTGTATGGTTTAACCACTTCCCATCCGGCTCATGTATATAAATGGGCAGACAGAAGCAGTGCAGGGGCGGGTTGCCGTTCATAAACGGCGCCCGCCACTTTCAGCCTGGGTGCGCTCCCTGGGACACAGTGGAAAACCGATTGCTGTACGGGACCTCTGTGTGCGGTTCCGATCATGTGATCGCTGATTGGCCAATCAGTGATCAAATGAATAGTAGTAAGCAAGATGTCATTATAACATCATTGCTTACTACGTGTGAAATCTGTGAATGATCACAGAGAGCACATGGTACAAGGCTATTCACAAAAGCCTTATATCATGTGACAAGCTGTGACCAATCACAGCTCACACAGTATTTCTCAATGGCAGAAGGAGAAATGATTGCTTTTACAGCCTTTATGGGTGTAAAAGCAATCAGTGTAAAAAAAAAAAAAAAAAAAAAAATCTTCATCACCCCCCACAAGTAGTGACAGTGACATGGTGACACTGTACTGCTAGGGTGACGGTATGTTAACAAAAAAAAACAAATGATAATATAAAAAAATTAACTAAAAATTTAAAAAAACATTTTGAAAAATAATAATTCTTGGTTATAAACTAATTTGGATTATTTTTTCAAAATTTTTGGACTTTTTCATTTATATAGCAAAAAAAATAAAAATCCCAGTGGTGAATAAATACCACCAAAATAAAGTTTTATCTGTCTCGAAAAAATGCTAAAAAATGTATATGGGTACAGTGTTGCATGACCGCCTGCTGGTGTTGGTGCCACTGGGAGCAATGGCGCCCCATCGTTCGTGCCACTGGGAGCAACGGCGCCCCATTGTTCATGCCACTGGGAGCAACGGCGCCCCATCGGTCGTGCCTCCGGGAGCAACGGCGCCCCATCGGTTGTGCCACCGGGAGCAACGGTGCCCCATCGTTCCTGTCACTGGGAGCAACGGCGCCCCATCGTTCCTGTCACTGGGAAGGAGGAAACCAAAATTGTAGAAAATGTGGAGGACCAATCTAGGCGAGTGCATGAACACACAGCCCCTCCACACATCAATTGGTGCTGGCCCAATCCGTGATTGTAGCACTGGAGGAACATGAAAGTAAGTTGGCAGCACTTCAACGATTTTGCAGATAAAGCATTTATTGGTATGCAATACAAACATGACAGCGCCCTGAATGGACAGAGAACAGTAAATGTGTATTGATACAGACATTACTGACTAAGTGATGACTAAGCACATGCCTGTGTGAAACGCGTTTACTGCTCTCTGTGTATTGTGGGAGCCGTCATGTTTGTATTGCATTTTTCTTGAAGATTCCAATAAAAGTTTTATCTGCAACATCATTGACGTGCGCCCAACCTACTTTCCTGTTCTTCGAGTCCTTGGAAGGAATTGTGCCCCATCGTTGGTGTCATTGGGAGAGTTTAGGGTTAACTTCTTCATGTTCTATAGTTTGAATGCCATGCCATAGATATATTAATTATCTTTGTAAAAGAGCATATTCCACGCTCTACTTTTTTTCAAATTTTTCCAGGAAAAAAAAAACTTTTTGCCAGGCCTTCCCATCTCTAGATGTGGCAACAATTCACTGCAATATTTATATTCTTCACCTTACTAGCTTACTAATTGCATCATGATCAGAAGCTGTAAATTGCAAAACACTAAAACAGATTCCCTCCTCCACTTAATGACTGGAGGGACCTGTCATTGCAAAAATGATAACTACATTCACCATAAAGAACTGGCAACTGGATGCTGGGTCATGTAGTCCCAAAGAGGGTCATCTTGTGATGTGCTCAGTTTGCACTTCCTGGTCAGAGAGTTGGGGAAGCACTGCTAAACATCTGCAGCCAGTAACAGTGATAACCTCAGTGCAATAAGTGTTTCCTCATATTTGTAAATTAAATGATTTACCGAGGAGTGTTTTATTTGTGGATTTTGATATATTAAAAAGGAAAAAAAAATGGAGACTTTATTACCACTTTAAAAACCAGACAAGACGCAGAGACTGGCCAAAAGATTGGAATTTCTATGGTCCTAAGACCTGATGCAAGCATATCAGCAAATGGAGACCATGCAGGTTTAGCTGTACCTATACAATGTGCTGAACCAACTTCCCAAATCTCTACTACTAGGAGAGAGTGACCCAAGTCTGTCTATGCACACCCATCAAAATGTTACATTTATAAAAAACCACTGACAACCAAAAAGTGAACATTTCTTGTATCAGTGTGCTGGATGGCATAATGTATGTCTACAAGTGGCATGAAATGGGCAGACTTTAGCCTTCCAGAGACCACAGTGAACTGGTTTCTGAAATTAGCTGGCTGTATCATACAGTACATACACTTTATGGCTAAACTCTGCCAAATGATTGAGTCCAGGTGCACAAAGGCAGGTCCATGATGACACCGTTTATGGAGTTTGGTTTGAAATAACTCACGTGGCCAACACAGAATCCTGAATTCAACCCTACTGGCAGGATCACCGCTGGGCTGAACGGAAAAAACAAACAAACTTGTAGTGTGTACCAGGCACAACTTTCAGTTGCTGGCTTCAAAACAAAAAAGTATACATCGTCTGTGTGTTTACTATAGTAAGCAGTCACAGTCTGAGAAGAAAAGCCTGTCCCCTGACAGCATCTTGCAGAGAAGAACCCTTGCTCTTTCTGTGGAAGCAGCGGTTGTTCTGCACAGGACAGACCTATAGCTTTGGGATCAGCGACACTCATGCACCTTGCAGATTGGAGAGTTCTGTCTCTGACTCAGCAGTGGGTGTATCAGGTCTCTGAAAGGCAACCGTTGCCTCCACACAGCGAGAAAGGGTCCTTCTCAGCAGCATTGCAGATAGTGGACAAAATGTTCTTTGCTTTGTTTTTGTTACAATACTTTTGTTTTGATGCATCTTAAATGTATTTAGCGGATTTAAACTGAAAAATGTGTTGACTTTTACATTTTCAAAAGCAGAACAGATATTGCAATCCCCTGTAATTGTATCAGAACAGCAACTTAAAGTGATTCTAAACCCATTTCATTTTCTTTAAAATAATAAACATGTCATACATACCTGCACTGCGCTCCCCTCAGGTCCCCCGATAGTGGTCCTGGCTCCTCCCCCTTTGCCAAGTGTCCTCATAGCAAGCCACTGGCTATGGGAGCACTCGTGCAGGTTCACTGCCGAGCCAGCTCTGAGTGTCCATTGACTCACAAAGCACAGCCAGGCCCAGCTTCCTCCTCACTGGCTGCGATTGGCAGAAGCCAATGGCTCCCGCTGCTGTCTCTGAGCCAAAGAGGAGGGAGAGAACAGAGAGATGGAATATTGATTTTTGCCAAAATGTCATCTATCCTTCTAGTGTATGATCTGAAATTACTAAGAATAAAAAGGTGCTCTGGATAGGCAGTGGATTGCTGCTGACACTGTATGCTGTGTTTTGGTTATAGAACTAAACTGCCCGAGTGATGCCTGCTGTAGTACTCCAGTGATAAAACATGAAAAGGAACCATGGCTTACCTTGCTCCTATGATCACCAGGTATTCCAGTAACCTGAGAAATGGCTTTTTCTTCTGCCCCATGGTCCCAACTTCCTACTGAATCATCTCACACACTGCTCAGCTCACTGGACCATCACTGATCAAGGAGAAACCAGCAGGAACTTTAAACCAAGAGAAAAATACACAAAAAGAAACAACAAAATATATAAATACATTTCACACATACCAGCCTTTATATAATATTAACCTCAAACATATGGCTGAAATATTTATACAGGTCTTATATGACAGAGGATTTGTATTTCTATCCCTCCAGTCCTGAGATCTACACAGCTCTGCCACAGAGCACATTCCTGTTTGGCAGGGCAGGAACCCCATTTTTCTCTGCTGCAGTTAACACTTACAGGTCTTGCCGTTCCCCCAGCCTATGACTGTTATTGATAATAAATCACATTTCAGCTACTGCTTGCATTTAAAAAAAACATAATTTAGAGATATATTAAAGGGAGCTCCACCCAAAAGGGGCAGCTCTGCTTGTCTGCCTCCTACCCCCTCCACTGCCACATTTCGCACTTTTTTGGGGGGAGGGGGGAGCGGATCCCTGGTTCTGGCAAGCCCTCCTCCTTCCCCCCCCTCACAGTCTTCTAGGACACTTTACAGGTCCCAGAAGACTGCCGGACCATTCGGGAGGCGCAGTACAATGCGTCCATGCGCAGTGGGCACCAGGCTGTGAAGCCACAAGGTGTCACAGCTGGGTGCCCACTGTTGAGATGCTGGCGCCAGAGGGGGAGACAAGCGGGAGAAGGGACGGCATGGGCGAGAACATCACTGATCCTGCTACGGCAGAGTTCAATATTTTAAAAGGGGTATAAAGTAGAACTATAGGCAACATTTTTTTTTCATTTTGGATAGAGTAAGGGAGGGTTATAACACCCGTCAGTTTTATTTTTTGCCATCTGTGTCCCATTGGGGAGATTTACCTTCACTTCCTGTCCCATAGCCAAAACAGGAAGTGAAGAAGATCCCTGCAAATTAAGGGAATCCTTTGGGGTCCCCCATTGGAAGATTTTCCCTCTATTACTTTTCTTGGGACAACATAAAATTTGGGATTTTCTTTGACTTTTACCTTCGATGATAATGGCAAACAGGACAAACAGAGAGGGGGAATCTCCCAGGGACACAGACAGCAATAAGAACCTGACAGGTGTTCCAATCCCTCTCCACTCTACCCAAAAAAAAAAAAAGTTTATCCTTAGTTATACCTTAAGGCTTTCTAATCACAAGAATGAAAATACTCCATAATACTCGCTGCCGGTATTCTCACCTTCCAAAGCCTTTTAGTTCACGGATAAGTTCACCTTTTGAAATAAAAATTGCACATTTTATATGCAGGTAATAAAATGTGCATTATTTTTTGCTGCAGATGCCTGGAAAGCATTGCACCAGCGATAGGCAGATCACCGATGCCATGCAGGTCTCCTGCAGATCTGTCAGTACATCTGCTCACCCATACAGGATGTACAAGCAAGCAGATATACTGACAGGAAGACTGAATGAACTACCCCAGTGCTCCACAGTGCCGTGGTAGTTCATTGAGAACTACAAGCTGACAGCCGCTAAGTCTGTCGGGACTAGTAGTTTCTCATTCACAGAGGAGTGACGCTGCGGAGCAAATGGAGCCCCGCACGGCCACATTTTTTAAAAATTTGACAGCTATCGGGGAGAAGATCCCTCACTAGCTGACAAAGCTGGGGATCTGCAGGGAGCGGGGGCCAGTGCTTTCATAACATGTTACACTCTGAATATGGGGGTAACATGTTACAAAAGGGGAATTAACCTTTAACCACTTGCCCTCCAGAGGATTTACCCCCCTTCCTGAGCAGGCCATTGTTTTGCATTACGGCTGGTCAATGGTACGATGGTATTTGATTGCCTATGCGTTTTTTATTTATTGCACAATAAAAATAAAAAAAAGACTGACAATTTTGAGAAAAAAAACATTATTTTTTGACTTTTTGCTATTAGACATGTCCAGTAAAAAAATTTTAAAAATCACATTTCATCATAAATTTAAGCCAAAATGTGTTCTGCTCCATGTCTTTGCTATAAAAAATCCCAATATGTGTAAATTAATTGGCTGACGTGAAATTTATAGTGTTTACAAATGGCGGTATATATACTGGGTTTTTTTTTTTTACTAGTAAGGACGGCGATCGGCAACTTATAGCAGGACTGTGGTGGCCATTCTGACACTGGGAGGGAACTGACCTGTTGTCACTGACATCCCTAAGGACACCAATATAGTGATCAGTGCTAATAAAAACCACTGACACTGCACTAATGGCAGCTGGGAGGAAGGGGTTAACATGTGGGGCGATCAAAGGGTTAACCTGTGTGCTGTGTTACTATGGGGCTGTGTGTTAGTACTATGCACAGCCATGCAAAGCAGTGTGCAGGAGCTGACAGGGAGGAGAACTGTTTTGTTTACAAACCATTCTCCCCCCCCCACCCCCCCATCGCAGATGTTTGGCCATAACCAGGTGTGGTGACTGATAGCCGCGGCCGCTAATGATGGCGCGGGTAGGGCACACATGCGCCCACTACCTGGCAATGTAAAATCAGGTATATACAAGTGATTTTGTGCACCCGTGCCGCCTTGTAGCAGTACTTCTATATAGGGTGGACGGGAAGCGGTTAATACATTACTGATGTTTACCTTCCTGGTGACACCTCTGGCACGTGTGCATTCTAATGAATATTCTCAGTATCCTGATATGCTGCGATGTGAAGACACCTTTGCTCTAATGACATGATCACAGATCTCCAGTATAGGTTCTCACTCTCACAAGCCTTCCTCTGTTTACTTCCCTGAAACACCATGTGACAAGCAACATCACAGGGGCTGTGTCATCACTTAGGCTACTTTCACGCTGACCTGCGGCAAAAACACATATGCATATTTCACACGTTTATACCGCGGTTGCTGTGCGTTTTGTGGTGTGTGTTAAATGTGTTGCATTGCAAAGCATATTGGTGAATAGCTGGTTGTTAAGGACGTCATCAGGTACTGGCTTCTTAACCACTTGACAACCAGCCTATAGCTGAATGAAGGCTACAGCGCGGTTGTCCAGTTCTGGGAGGGCGTCATACGACATCCTCCTAGAACGCGCCCTCCCGCGTGCCCCCAGCGGCGCGCATCTGGTGATCTCCGTGATTGCTGTGTCCTATATACACAGCTGATCACGTGATGTGGTAAAAGGGCAATCATAGCAGCCTTTTACCACATGATCAGCTGTGTCCAATCACACAGATCACTGGGTAAATGCAGTTGATGGTCGTCGGCTTCACTTTCCTCACGCTGTCACAGTGTGAGGAAAGTCCTGCCTATAACCGGCAATTGTCTGAAAACAGATCGGCACTGATGATCAGTGCCACCCACATGTGCCCAGCAGTGCCACTCACGTGCCCAGCAGTGCTTCCCATCCGTGCTGCCCAGCAGTGGCGCCAGTCAGTGCCCAGCAGTGCTGCCCATTAGTGTAGCATCATCAGTGCCGACTCATCAGTGACGCCTCATCAAAGCACATCAGTGAAGGAGAACAATTACCTGTTTGCAAAATTTTATAATAGAAACAGAGAAACACTTTTTTATTTATATTTTTTGCTATTTTTTTGTTTATAGAGCAAAAAATAAAACACCCAGAGGGGATTAAATACCACCAAAAGAAAATCTGTGTGGAAAAAAAATGATAAAAATGTCATATGGGTACAGTGTTGCATGACCGCGCAATTGTCATTCAAACTGCGCCAGCGCTGAAAACTGTCCTGGGCAGGAAGGGGGTATAAGTCCCCGGTAGGGAAGGGGTTAAAGGATAAGTTCACCTATCATAACATGTTACACCCATAATCAGGGTGTAGCATGTATTGAATGGACCGACCCCCCCAACCCCCCTGATCTCCGTTGGGACAGCAAGTGGGGGATTTTCTCCTCCATGACGCCGAAGGGGCGGGGAAGGGGGAATGACGCCGAAGGGGCGGGAATGATGCTGAAGGGGTGGGGGGGGGGGGGCGGAATGACACCGAAATGGCGGGGGTGCTGGCGCTGAAATGGCAGGGGGGGGGAAATGACGCTGAAATGGCGGGGGGGGGGGGGGATGACGCTGAAATGGCAGGGGGGGGTGACGCTGAAATGGCGGGGGGGGGAATGACGCTGAAATGGCAGGGGGGGGGAAGTGACGCTGAAATGGCAGGGGGGGGGGAAGACGCTGAAATGGCAGGGGGGGGGGGATGACGCTGAAATGGCAGGGGGGGGGGGATGACGCTGAAATGGCAGGGGGGGGGGGAGAAAATAACGCTGAGGGGGCAGGTGGGGGAGACGCTGAGAGGGCAGGTGGAGGGGGGAGACGCTGAGGGGGCAGGTGGAGGGGAAACGCTGTGGGGGCAGGTGGGGGGGGGGGCGCTGAGGGGGCAGGTGGGGGGGGGGGGGCGCTGAGGGGGCAGATGGGAGGGGGACGTTGGGGGGGCAGATGGGGGGGCACTGATGGGGCAGGTGGGGGGGGGGCCCTGAGGGGGCAGGTGAACGCTGAGGGGGCAGATGTGAGGGGGACATTGTGGGGGGGGGGGGGGCGCTGATGTGGGGGGGGGGCAGCCCCAGCTATGTGTGTCCCTATTACCCCCCCCCCCCATCTCCACACATGACCTCCTATCAGCCTTTCTATACAGACAATCCCCCCTACCTTCTCCACAAAGCCCCCCGACCTCCTCTATGCGCCCCCCGGCCTCCTCCATCCACCTCCCCGACTCTCCTGCCCTCTGTCCTCCTCACCTGCTCAGCTCAGCTCCCCCCCCGGAGGCCATCATCCCCGCCCCGGCCGTTCCTTTCCTGTTCCCCTCTCAGCAGCTCCTCTCCTCCGCCTCCCATAGACTTTACATAGCTAAAGATGGCCGCCGTTTTCTCTGTATGGAGCCGACTGGGAAGGGAGACATCTATGGCGAGGAGCGGTATTACACCTGAGACTGCCATCTTCTGGCAGAACTCTATAATAACCATTAAATAGCCCCAATTCTGTGTAATTCTCTGTAAAATCTATAAAATGATAGAACATGGATTTGGTTGTAGTGTTACATGAGCGCCATATTGCCAGGCAGAGTGACAAGGCCGGAAAAGTGACAGTTGGTGACAGTTGGTGCTGAGTCAGCCTGAGGCCTGTGCTGGTAGCTGTGGCGATTGCATCCTCAGACTGTGCCTCCTGCGACTGACTGCGACTCTTCTCATCTTTATTACAATACATTGCGATTTCCTTACTAGTGTTCTTCATATTAGATATATTTAAGCTGTTTTCAGGTACTCCGGCATCAATTACTACCAGGATGCCGCGATCTTCACGCCGTCCATCTCGTGGAAGGCCATCACGTCAGGAGGGCGGAGAGTCTCCCATAGCCCATCGGACGAGGTCCAGAGTGCAACAACGGCAGAGACGGGAGGACCCCGCCATCAGACGGAGCCGATCTCCAAGAGACCGCAACAGGGCTGCTGAGCACCACCCAGAGCCACAGGGAGCACCGGCCATGGAGCCACAGAGAGCACCGGCCATGGAGCCACGCGGCGAGGACCAGGTAATTTGTACCATTTGTTTGGCAGATTGTGAAGATGGAGACGAAAATACTACCCTACCCTGCGCTCACCAATTCCACGATCGCTGCATCCAACAATGGGTTCAACAGAGTGCTACCTGTCCCATCTGCCGGGAGGACGTTCCTAACCCACCAGAGGACCAGGATTTCAACAATCTGAGAGAGCAACTAGATGACATGGGAATCGACTACGTCATCGATTATGAGAACGGCATTGTACACTATTATTTATAATATTATCAGCTTAGATGTATTTATGATATTATATATTTTAAGAGTTTTTCTGTCTTGTAGAAGGTATAGTATTTAATGCTTTGAAAAAAAAAAACAAAAAAAACAAAAAAATAAAAAAACAAAAAAAAACCAAAAAAAATATATAGTTATTGAATATTATTATTAGTATTATATATTTTAAAATATGTTCTTTATTGTAGTAGTCTAATAGTTTATGCTTAAAAATTACTTGTATTATTATATTTTTATTGTTATTATTATTATTATATATTTTAAGATATTTTCTGCTCATAGTAGTTAATGATTTAAAAAAAAAAATCCAAAAAAATATTGTTATTGTATATTAATATTATTATGATGATATATTTTAAGATGTGTTCTGACTTGAAGTTGTTATAATAGTTTATGCTTTAAAAAAATAAAATAAAATATATATATATATATATATAGTTATTGAATATTATTATTAGTATTATATATTTTAAAATATGTTCTTTATTGTAGTAGTCTACTAGTTTATGCTTAAAATTACTTTTATTGTTATTATATTTAATATTGTTATTATTATTATTAATATTACAAATTTTAAGATATTTTCTGCTCATAGTTAATGATTTACAAAAAATACAAAAAAAATTGTTATTGTATATTAATATTATTAGGATGATATATTTTAAGATGTGTGCTGGCTTGAAGTAGTTAGAATAGTTTATGCTTTAAAAAAAAAAAATATATATATATACATACATATATATATATATATATATATATATATATATAATAACATTTTTGGGGACATATTTGATTTAAAAATTGTTTTATTGAGTTACTGTTTTATTGTTAACCAATGCCGTTTTCTTTGCAGGAATGCCATTTAGCTGCAGCACCGACCTGTTTATTCTGACAGCAACAGGAACTTGCTCTGAGAATATACATACGTCAATGTGGGCAGCGCTGCTGGATGAGATTTTTCATCCGCAGTTAAAAAAAGAGCATATATGCCGAAGCATAGGGGCCTGGGGTGGCCAGTGGGTGGATGGCCCCTATGCTTCGGTATATATTTTTAAAACAAATTGTTGGCAGAGATTCCTTCATCCACATCGACCGATGTGAATAGAGGAATCTGCTAGTTTTTTTTTTTCGTTCAGCCCATGGGCTGAACAAAAAAAGAAGAACGTTTCATATGTGCCCACCATTAGAAGTGGGTGGATGTAGGGAGGTATTCTAATGGTGGGCATACCACACACTTTTTCTGGCAGAGATTTCTTCTTTTTTAATTCAGTACACAGGCTGCATAGAAGAAAAAAAGAACATAGCATATATACCCAACGACGTACTGGTACATCACCGGACTTTGAGTGGTTATATCAGGATCCTGGTATAATTTTTTTCAGCTGGCGATCGGTTTTCATGTAAAAGCAATCCTAGTGGCTAATTAGCTGCAGGATTGCTTTTACAAGAGAAGATGCCCCCCCCCCACTGTTTCTCAGGCTTTCCCGTCGTTCCATCGGGGGAACCTGAGAATGCAGCCGGAGTTTCTGCCAGCTAACCATAGATTTGACTGGAGACCGGAATGGTGCCAATCATCTCCATAGTCTAAGAAATCAGAAGCTTACCAGCATTTCATCACTTCAGTTTTGCAGGATATAAACAGCACCATTTGTAAATTGGGAAAGCATCTGATCACACCGATCTTGGTGAGGTTAGATAATGTAAGAGCAGTCAGAGTCAGACCCCAGATTTCTCAAAAATGAATGTATGACAATGTCCATCGCAGTTATAGGGGATATTTGCATTCCCTGAGATAGCAGTAAAAGTGATTAAAAAAAAATGAAAGGGACAGTGTAAAAATAATGTAAAAAATAAAAAAAAAACTTTAAACTCCATGACAAAAACATTTTTTTTTTTTTTTACACAAAGTTGTCACCTAAATTATATATTGCTCACACAAGCCATGGGTATATGTGGAATTACATATACAAAATACATTCTGCTACATCTCTTGAGTATGAGGGTACCACATGTGAGAGACTTTAGCAGTCCAGCCAAGTACAGGACCCCAAAATCCAATATGCTCCTTCAGGCGTTTAAAGGGCTTTATTTACTCATTACACTTCCTGACTACCTATCACAATTTAGGAGGCCCTGAAATGCCAGGATAGCACCAATTCCCCCCCCAATGATCCCTTTATGGAAAGTAGATACCCTAAGAAATTTGATAAGAAGCATGGTAAGTATTTTTCAGATCTCATTTGTTGCCACAAGTTTTTGGAAAATGAAGAAAGAAAGCAAAAACATATTTTTTTTGGTTTTTTTTATATTTCAAAACCTTGTGAGAAAAAAATTAGATTGGCAAAATACTCACCATGCCTCTTTTTAAATTCCTTGGGGTGTCTACTTTCCAAAAAGGGTTTATTGAGGGGGGGGGAGGGGGGTTAGTGCTATCCTGGCATTTCAGGACCTCTGAAACTGTGATAGGTAGTGAGGAAGTGAAATGAGGAAGTTACGCACCGTCAAGCTTTCAAAGTGGTCATTGGATTTCAGGCTCCTGTATGTGGCTAGGCTCCCAAAAAGTCTCACACATGTGGTACCCCCACACTCGGAAGAAGAAGCAGAATGTATTTTGGGGTGTAATTCCACATGTACCCATGGCTTGTGTGAGCAATATATCATTTAAGTGACTAGTGACTGGTATTTTAGCAACTCAAGAAATGTGATGGGCAGTCAGAAAGTAAAAGCTGTGTGAATTCCATTCTCTATACCATAGTTTGAAGATCCTATAACTTTCACACAGAGCAATCAATATTCACTTACTGGGATTTTTTTTTACCAAAAACATGTAGCAGAAAAATAGCACAAAAAAATAAAAAGCGCACAGGTGATCAAATACCACTGAAAGAAAGCTCTATTTGTGTGAAAAAAAGGAAGGAAATTTCGTTTGGGTACAGCTATTTTCTTTCTGTTGTAGTTAATAATTTGAAAAAAAAAACCAAAAATTAAAAAACAAAAACAATTATACCGTTATGGTTTCTATTATTAATATTATACACTTTCTTGCTTTGAATCTAGGAGCCAGCTAAAAAGAGTTATGAGACATTTTTTTTTAGCTTAGTGTAGGTTGCCAGCATCTGGAACTTCACGCAATAGGATCTGCCATGCGGCAATCATTGCAAAACAGCACCATGTTTTTAGGCGCCATTGAAAATGGAACCTGAACCTGCGTTTTGCGATCACAGTGATTCTACTGCAATCCCAAACACCCAGATGTGAATGGAGCCACCTTAATTCACATATGCAATTCTAGATTCATTTTTAAACTCACAGATTCGCATGAAAGGCTAGATATTTTGTGTTCCTATTGAGGTGGTCCACACAGATGTGATCCACACGCACTGTGTTTTGGGTGCCATTATGAAAAGGGTCCTGTGCAAGTTTGTAGCTGTGCGTTCCAGACTCGCAAGTGATAGAGCAGACTGGCATATGGAGATAAGTGTTCACATAGGATTGCTATTGACAGAAGTTTTCCCATTGATGTCCGTGGGAGGCGTTTTCCCATAGAAGTCCACGGGAGACGTTTTTCCATTGAAGTCCACGGGAGACTTTTTTCCATTGAAGTCCACGGGATGCGATTTCCCATTAAAGTGCACGGGACACGATTTCCCATTAAAATGCACAGGGCACGATTTCCCATTAAATTGCAAAGGGCACAATTTCCCATTAAGCTGCAAGGGGCACGATTTCCCATTAAACTGCATTAAATCAGGAGTGGGGGGGTGAAAGAGAAGTAGTGATGTGGTCTGCATCATCGAGCAGGTGCGGCCTAATTTTACAGCGGGCGTTAAAGAGACATTGTTGCACCAATGATCTCTGTATGCTATACTGTATGTATGCTGTCCCTGCCTACCACGTAAAAATCTTCCCCAGTGAAAACTTTACAACTTTTATTCCCTAAAAAACCAACACCCATCACTCACCTATGCACCTCCTATCCACTGCTCACCTCTCCCCCATGTCCAAAGCTCTCCTCTGTACCACTGTTCAAAGCTCACGCCTGTCCACAGCTCACCCCTGTATCCCTCTCCAAAGATCACCTCCATATCTCTGTCCAAAGCTCACTCCTGTAACCCAGCCCACAGCTCACTTCTGTACCCTTCTCCAAAGCTTACTTCTGTACCCCTGCCCACAGCTCACCCCTATACCATGACCACAGTTCACTTCTGTACTCCCTCTCCAAAGCTCACCTCTGTACCCCTGCCAAATCTCACCCCCATACCCTGTCCACAGTTCACCTCTGTACCCTACCCACAGCTCAACTCTGTACCCCTGTCTATGGCTCACCCATGTACCCTGCCCGCAGCTCACCCTTGTACCCCTGTCCACCTCTCACCCCAGTACCCTGCTCGCAGCTCACATCTTTACCCCTGTCCACCGCTCACCCCTGTACCCTGCCTGCAGCTCACCCCAATACCCTGGCTGCAGCTCACCTCTGTACTCCTCTCCAAAGTTAACCTCTGTACCCTACCCACAGTTCACCTCTGTACCCCTTTACATCGCTCACCCCTGTACCCTGCTCGCAGCTCACATCTTTACCCCTGTCCACCTCTCACCCCTGTACCCTGCCCGCAGCTCACCCCAGGACCCTGCCCGCAGCTCAACCCAGGACCCCTGTCCACCTGTCACCCCAATACCCTTCCCGCAGCTCACCCCAATACCCTGGCTGCAGCTCACCTCTGTACTCCTCTCCAAAGCTCACCTCTGTACCCCTGCCACAGCTCACCCGTGTACCCTGCCCACAGTTCATCTCTGTACCCCTTTCCATCACTCACCCCTCTACCCTGCTCGCAGCTCACATCTTTACCCCTGGCAACCACTCACCTTTGTACCCTGCCCGCAGCTCACTCCTGTACCCTGCCCGCAGATCACTCCTGTACCCTACTCGCAGCTCACCCCAGCACCTTGCCCAAAGTTCACACCCTGTACTCCTCTCCAAAGCTCATTTCTGAACCCACCAGCAACAGAAGAATTTACTTTTATGCTAAAATAAATATTAATGTTAAACTTTCACCAGTGCTCATCTCTGTCCTCCACTCTTTTCTCATCAATTCTTACTTCTGCACCCCTCACCTTATCTGCCCACACATTAAAAAGATCAGAGAGCCAGAATAGAATTGCCAGGCTTAGTAGCTGATAAGCTGGAGGGTGGTAGGGCGGGATGGCTTACTAGCTGATGAGCGGGAGGGAGGGCAGAAAGTGCCAGCGCCTCGTGTGTGGACACTGCACACTCCCCATTCAGAGGTGCAGAGATAAAGAGGCTAGTTAGAGCTGAAGCTGCAAGTGCTTAAGTCACTGGAATGAATGATGTGAGTGCCGTGCATTCTTTCTGCACTGTGTGCAAGGGCAGGGAGAGCTGTAGAGAGCCGCCCGCTGGGTTAGCTCAGCTGTGCTGTCACAGGGGAGCCGGGCAGTAGATAGTGGTGAGCACAGGGCTAGTGTTGGAAGTAGCAGAATGCCATTCCGCCATGTTCCAGCTGCAAAAAAAAGCCCTGAATATCTCACTTTACTAGTTTCTTCCCCGGCCAGGAACACAAGGACCAGGAAATTACATTTTACATGCCACTTCTGGCTCATTAACAGAAAGGGAAGATCCATTTACTGATCTTCCTCCCATCTACCCAGCGGCACACAGCATGCTGGTTCTCGGTTCGCCCATGGGTGTAGAATCTGGAAATCCAGGGAAAGGAGGAGCTAAGATTGCTGGTGGGTGGATATCAGAAGAGAAGGTTTAGGGCCACCTTTTAGGAATAGTTCACCTTTCCACCAAATCTGTCAATGCACATGTTCACCTTTCAGAAAAAAATGTTTTTTTACTCTATTTCTATTTTACAAAAAAAAAAAAAAAAAAAAAAAAAAAGGATGGTGATTGGCCGGCTGTAAGGGGTGGAGGAGGCCGGATTTTTTTTTTTTTTTTTTTTTTTTTAAGCATCTTGCAAAAAAGAGAAAGTAGCGTGATTGGCCGGCTATAAGGGGAGGATGAGGAGGCAGGATTCTGTTTTGTGACACTAAATGATATCTTTATTTTTCAAAACAATCCGTACACATCTATCACTTAATGTCTGTATAATCTATTTTTCTGCCTCCATCTAACATCCTCTGTGAGCTCCAAAACATCTCCTTTTCCCTCTCACTTCTGTTTTTGAAAATAACATGCGAGGTGAGACCGGCATTTTCCGAGATATGTGGAATCAATCTGGCAGAAGTGCTTGAGTGCAACTAGTTGTTTTTTTTTTTTACACATTTTTTACTAAACTTTCTAAACTTTTTATTTTTCTATCACATAGGGACAAAAGATCCCTATGTGATGTATTTTTGGTGACAGGTTCTCTTTAATGAGACATTAGGGTCTAAAAAATCCCTGATATCTCACCTGCGCTTCAATGAAACTAATAGAGTGCAGACTGCACTCCACTAGTTTCTTCACCAGCCATACTGGCTGGGGAAAGTGACATTTTATATGTCGCTTCCGTGTCATTAACAGAAATGGGAGATCAGCAAGCATTCTGTAAGGACTTGGGTCTGAGACTGTGACTTCTGTGATGCCCGGCTGTGGCTCTTCTCGCTGTGCTATCCTATGGACAACCTTGCCTTGCAGCTTGTTTCTGGGGAACCTTGAACTCCTTTCTCTACCCACGGACTTCCTGATTTAAGCCATGTCCCTACACTTTCTATTAGCCAGATTATTTTGTTCTTCTCCAGCCCGTATGTTGCTCCTTTCACTACTGTTGTCTTCTGTATCTTCACTAACGCTCGTTACTGACCTTGGCTTGTACTGTATATCAACTTCACTTCTGTTCAGGGGCGGACTGACCATTTGGGAACTCGGGCAGTGCCGGAGGGCCCAGTGTCAGAAGGGGGCCCCATGAGATGCCACTGGTACCTTTCATAGGCTTTTTTGGGTGTGGTTTGAGTGTGGGCGAGTACACAGGGGCCCCATGATCCCCTATTGCCCGGGGGCCCCATGAGTTGTCAGTCCGCCCCTGCTTCTGTTTGATCCCAAACTGAAACCATTCATTATCAACCTTTGGCTTAATGCTCGACTTCGCTTCCACTTAATCCCAACCGTAAACCACTTCTTACTGACCATTGGCTTGCTTACTGACTAGCTTTCTGCTTGATCCCTACCTGCTACATCTGCTACCACACTCCGGCTTAATCACCTCCTGGTGGGGTAATTCTGAGGAGCACGAGCTTGCACTAGCATGCAGCAAATACTATCTCCACAATCACACCTATATTAAGATTAAGGGAAACCCATAGGGAGATCCATAGGAGGCAGAGGAAATTCATCATTCAATTACTAGAGATCGGCATGCTTAACAATGATTTCTGGTATGAAGGAGATTTTTGTCCAGAAAAAAAGCGTGGCAATGGGCGCAAAATTTGCACCTAGCCTAGCAAATATGTTCATGGCGAGATGGGAACATGAAGAAATTTTTGGGAAGGTATGGAAAGGGTTAAGAACATGGAAGATATTTACAGATGATATCCTGGTGATATGGAGTCACTACAGGTTTTTTTTAAAACACAGAAAATAATCCACACGGAATCGGTGTTTCCCAGACTATAATTGTTGAATCAGTAAATTTTCTAGATTTATGTATTTTTAAAGATAATGAGAGATTATATACAAAAACATATACTTTAACCACTTGCCCTCCTGAGGATTTACCCCCCTTCCCGACCAGGCCTCTTTTTGCTACTCGGCGCTACAATAATTCAACTTATAATTGCGCGGTCATGCAATGCTGCACCCAAACGAAATTTCGGTGGTATTTGATCACCTGTGCGCTTTTTATTTTTCACGCTATAAACAAAAAAAAACAAAAAATTTTGAAAAACGATATTTTTTACTTTCAGCTATAAAAAATATACAGTAAACTCAAAGTTAGTTATAAATTTAGGCCAAAATATATTCTGCTACATGTTTTTGGTAAAAAAAATCCCAATAAGTGTACATTGACTGCTTTGTGTGAAAGTTATAGCGTCTACAAACTATGATATAGATACTGCAATTTACGCCATTTTTTTGCTATACAGCACTGCACTAGTTTAACGGACAATTGCGCGGTCATGCAATACAGTGCATAAATTAAATTTACATGCTTTATTTCCCACAAATTGAGCTTTCTTTCGGTGGTATTTGATCACCTTTTTTTTTGCGCTATAAAAAAAAAAATTCTGACAATTTTGAGAAAAAAAAACAATATTTTGGACTTTTTGCGTTATGGCGTATACAAATGGCGGGAAAGATACTGGGATTTTTTTTTTTTATTATACTAATAATGGCGGAGATCTATGACTTATGGCGGTGATCAGTGATTTATGACAGTGATCAGCGACTTATGGCGGGACTGCGGCGGACATTTTGACACGGGGGGGGGAACTGACTTGGGGTCATTGACATCCCCAGTGACACCAATACAGTGAGCGCAAAAAAAAAAACCACGGAAACTGTACTAATGGCACTGGTGAGGAAGGAGTTAACTTTTTTTATTCAGTGAAAGGGTTAACTGTGTGAGGGGAGTGTTTTACTAGGGGACGGGGGTGTGTACTGCACAGGAACACGTTGATACGGAGAGATAAACTCTTCTCTCCGGATCAGCATGCCAGGAGCTGACAGGGAACTGACAGAAAGCAGAGGTTCAGTGTAAACACTACAGCCGTGCTCTCTGTCAGTGATTGCCGCTAATCGCCGGGAAAGGCAGGTACTGACACCCGCGGCTGCAATCGGTGGTGCAGGTATGTCGGTGGCGCGCCTCGCACGCACCCCCTACCTGCTTTGCAAAACCACGTTTTAAAAAGTGGTTTTGCGCAGCCGTGCCGCCCTGCCACCGTATTTCTACAGTGGCTGGTCGGCAAGAAGTTAAGGAGACAGATAAGAATGAATACATTCCTACCTCCAATTGTCACCATCCACAATGGATTCAGGGGATACCGAAGGGGCAGTTTAGTCGCATAAGAAGAAATTGTTCGAGGCTTACGGATTAGATTGATCAAACTGAACTGATTAAACAAAGGTTTGTTCAAAAAGGGTATGATCCAGGTAGATTGGAAAAACTGAGATTTGAAATCAGTAAAGAATACATGAGGGACAGGAAGATAAAAACACTAAAAGAAAGGAGACCTAAAAAAGAAGATATTAAGCTGGAATTTGCTTTTATTTCCAACTTCAGTTGCCAATATGGAGATGGAGGAGATTATGTGCAAGTATTGGCCTATATTAAAAAGGGATAACATTTTGGGCCCATTGTTACTGTCAGGGATCGTACCCTCGCCGACGCACATCTATTCGCTGGAGCCGGATCCCTGTCAGCCGTGGCGATACGCATGCGCGGGAGTGTGTGGTTATGCGCATGCACACCGGCGTGCACGTCATCGCAAAGCAGGCTATTTAAATCCCAAACACACTTTAGCCTATGCCTTCTGGTCTACAATGTGATGTACTCCATAACCTGATTCTGTTGCCTGTATCTGATCTGACCCTGACTAAGAAAGAACTCCGCCTGCACCGACCCGGCTTATCCATGACTATCCTCTTGCCTGCTCCCTTGTACCTGATCTACCCGATTGATCCTGACTTGGCTTGTCTGATGCTGCTGCACCTACGTTCCTGTATCCGTACCTGGCCTGTATCCTGGTTACCGCCATACCTACCTGCTACTGAAACTACGTTCCTGTATCGTACCTGGCCTGTATCCTGGTTACCGCCATACCTACCTGCTACTGAAACTACGTTCCTGTATCGTACCTGGCCTGTATCCTGGTTACCGCCAGACCTACCTGCTGCTGAAACTACGTTCCTGTATCGTACCTGGCCTGTATCCTGGTTACCGCCATACCTACCTGCTGCTGAAACTACGTTCCTGTATCGTACCTGGCCTGTATCCTGGTTACCGCCAGACCTACCTGCTGCTGAAACTACGTTCCTGTATCGTACCTGGCCTGTATCCTGGTTACCGCCAGACCTGCTGCTGAAGCTAGGTTCCTGCATCCGCACCTGGCCTGTATCCTGTTCGCCGCCATACCTACCTGCTGCTGCACCTACGTTCCTGCATCCGCACCTGGCCTGTATCCTGGTCGCCGCCATACCTACCTGCTGCTGCACCTACGTTCCTGCATCTGCACCTGGCCTGTATCCTGGTTGCCGCCATACCTACCTGCTGCTGCACTTACACTCCTGCACCCGCACCTGGCCTGCACCCGGATCTTCTGAGTCATCACCTGCCTACAGTCATTTCAAGACCCACCAGGCACTCGTGCCACTCCTGGCTTGGTGCCCTCTGACCCCACTATCAGGGGCTCCGAGCGGGAGTAGAAAGAGGACGCCCTCCTCTCCACGTCAGGCTCCCCAACCAGGTACATGACAGTTACCAAATAAACCTGGGTTTATATATAGAAAGGCATCGAATCTACAGACCAAGCTGGTTAAAAATATCATTTCCCCTCCAAGGAAAAATCCAATTAAGATGTTTGATCTCAAAGGGTTTTTCCCATATAAAAAGTGTCATTTTTGTAAAACAACAGGGATGAAAACTAGGAAAATAGAGAGCTTTATTTCACAGGTTATGAAGAAAGAATTTAAGATTGATTAGTTCATAACATGCACTACCCCTTATGTGACCTACTTATTGGAAAGTTCATGTAACTTCAATATGTAGGCAGAACGACTAGGCCACTGTATAAAAGACTCAGAGAACATGTCTAATATGAAGAAGGGGAAGAAGGACCATAATTTGTCCAGGCATTTTAGAGACGTTCACAAATGTGATCCAACACAATAACGATTTTGTGGAATAGATAAAGTGGAGGGACACTGGAGAGGAAGTAACACAATTACAGAAATCTCTAAAAATGAAATGTTTTGAATTTTCCAACTGGACACTTTGAAACCTAAAGGTCTGAATGTTGATCTGGACCTTAATTGTTTTATTTCAGACACAGAAATAGTTTTATTATATATTATATTAAATAGGGATTTAAGTCTAAATTTTATAGTTGTCCACGTCCCATCTCCTATACCCAGCTCTGGGATATTAGCATACTGGTGGAGTGTAATGGTAATTACTATTTATATTCTAGATGGGCTTTTAGCTCATTACAGAGATATCGTTTGGATGACGAGTTCTATTAGTTTCTAGTCTATTTTAGTTATTTTAGAATAGATATTTAGGGGATTAGGAGTAGTTGCCTTTCTGCTGGATTATAGGTATTTTAGATTAACTATTGGTATTTTAATACATGGTAATTGGGTTTTATCATAACTGTGTCTAGGTGCCTTATTTGTATTTTTAAACTCATTAATGTTTAACCAAAATTGTATAGTTTTATATAGGGGTTAAATATTCTCATTTATTTGTCCACTAATAGATTTACGAGGTAATATGCCATGGGGATTATTTATAGGATTCATTTGCATATAGTGTTATGGATATTGTATATTAATAACAATTAATTTATTCATATTTATTTATGAGATAGTCGGGGGATTTTTTTTAAAATTGTGTATTTATTATTATTTATTTATCTAATATTTATTTGAATAGTGGATGGATAGTGCATATACAATTGATACCACTAGATGGCGTTGGGTATACTATTATGCATTGCTGCTCTTGTAATTGTATGTAAGTATATATGTGCGGGTATAGAGTGTTATGTCAGTTATGCCCCCCTGATATGTATATAGAGCATTATACATACTTGCATTTATATACTGGCCCATTTGAGTTGATGGTTTTCATTTATTTTATCAGTGGGCTAATGCCCTATTTCAAGACGGCGCAATTGGTCTGTGTTAAGGGGAGGAGTGAGAGTATATAAGTGGCCGCCGATCTGACGTACACACCCTTTGTGAAGAAGTCGGAAGTGACGAAACGCGTCAAGGACGTAACGTCGGACATAGACGTAGACCGGAAGTTGCGGAGTGGCCATCTTGATTGAAGTTAATTCACTGATTGACGTTTTTTCTGAGGATTCATGTTCCCCGCAATGGAGGATAATGTGTTTTACTATTGTTTTAATTGTAAGCATAACTTTAATAAACTAGACCCTTTTTCTAAGACTTACTACACTCTAAGGATCTTGTTCTTTGACCCATGTCATGATGCCATATGGAGATTGAACAGGGCAGGGATTATCAGATGAGGAGAGCCATTTATACTTGTGGAAGTGTTTAGTCCGGTAAGGTGCATGGTGTGTAAGGTGACGGGGAGTGGATTCACATTACACTAATGCTGTGAAAAATAAGGGGAGCACTTTTTGGTTTCCCAAAGGATATTGCACAATTATATGTTTTTTGTCGGAGGTAATACCGATGGGAGAAAAGGACGGCTTGGAGCACCAGTTTTTGTGGATTATTATGAGAATAAAAGTAATTTACAAGTTTTGATAGGGTAAGGGTGTTTAATACAGCCGCTTAGATGTGGACACTGAGTGGCTTGACACTTTAATAGCACCGGGTGGTTATTATATTCCCTAATGTTTTGTGGGGTAATGCAGTATGTAGAATTTTCTTTTTGAGGAACACATGGATTGTCAGGGATCCCCTCGATCCCTGCCGCGATGGTCCCGGCGCAGGCGCACTGCTCCGCCCTGTACACGGGCACTAGGTCCGGGCCGGCTGCGGCGTTCGAGTTCGCGCATGCGCAGTAGAAGCCGCGGCCGCCCGCTGGGCACCAATGGCAGCGCAGGGCAGGATATTTAAATGTCCCTGAGCTGTCATTTCGTTGCCTTCTGGTCTTACCTGCTTCCTGTGATTCTGAACCTGTGCCTTGTAAGTTTATTGACCCGGATTGTTCTTGACCTGCTGATTTCTCCTGCCCAGACCCTTGCTTTGCCTGACCTCTCTCCCTGGATGCCCCTCATTAGATCTGACCTACTGTTGCTGACCTGGCGTGTGACCCGACGATTCTCTGCCTGCTCCCTTGTACCTTACCGTCCTCTACGTTACCAACTCGGCCTGTCTGACTTCGCACTTGCTCAGCCATCCATCCATCCATCCCATCGGGGTCACCCGACCTCCTCACATCTGGCTCTCCCTGGTTGGAGCCCCTGGCGAACACCCCTACCACTGACAGGTGTGCTCAGTAGTGGCGACCTGGTCTCGGGGTACTACAAGTCCATCCCCACCATCAGGGGCCCTGGTGAACAAGTACCCTGGGGCTTAGACTCCGCGCTCTGGGCACGCCTGACCAGTGGAGTGCTAGTGGTGCCTCTCGGCGGTCCCTCACATGGATATAAAAATGCCTTTATGAAGGTGAATTAATTTTAGGAGCACAAATTCACATTGATTTAAGGATATCACGGACGTCAAGAGACTGTTTTCCTAAATACTATCTCCACCATCAGGAGCTCTGGTGAAGACCGGTTGGTACTTAGACCCTGCACCTCGGGTAAGCCTACATCATCCATTAGGATGACCTGCCAATGTAATTATCCTGCTGGTCTGTGGGAACCTCTCTACTGCTATACCTACTGGTCTTCGGGCCTGACCCCAGGCCAAGACCTATTCACTGATCTACCTCCCCTCTACCCAGCAGCATCAATCATTCTGGTCCTGAGTTTCAGATGGGCACAAAAAGTCCGGAAAAAAGTACGGGTGCATGGGGTTAACAGGCATTCTTGGGGGCATGTGGAAGAAATCCAGCAGAAGTGCTTAGGTATAACTTTAATTTTTTACACAATTTTTTCTAAGTCTTTTTTTCCCCATCACATAGGGGACATAAAGTCCCTCATGTGATGCATTTTTGGTGACGGACTCTTGATGTCTCACCTGCTCTGCAATGAAACTAATAGAGTGCAGTTCTCGTGCTGGCTGGGAAAAGGGACACCACCACCTAGAAGTAACTCTTATATGTCCCTTCTGAGTCATTAACGGGAAGGGGAGATCAACAAATGGACATTCACAGATCTCCCTAACATCTAGAGAAAGTTTGGGTCCACTATAATTTAATAAATAATCATAAAAAATAATAATATAATAATAATAAATTTAATTCAATAATATAATCAAACCAAAAACACTGAAATTTGAAGTACAGAGGCAAATTCGCACATCGCTGAGCCAAGTCGCAAAATCGTTTTCAGTGTCTGATGACGAATTTCCCCACGAATCATTATCACTCAATTCTGCAAGTGGTTCTGATTTACTATCGCTGTTCTAAAACCGCTTTTGACGTAAAGGGACGCTTCTTGGACGCCATGGACTTTTCTAAGTTTCAAGGCAGAAAGAACAGTCAAAATGCAGGCAGGGCGCAGGACAAAGCAGTAGGGACAAAATATATGTGAAATGCATTGAAACAGCAATGACAGCAAAAATGACATTTTTAAAAAATTTCAAATTTCCCGCCCGTACGTCCCGATGTCACAGGGACCGGAACACGGAAGACGGATGCCGGCATCGGCCGGAGGAGATGGCCGGGGACGCTGCAGGGGACACATCGCGGGAGCGAAGGACAAGGTAAGTGCTGCAGGGACCCCCTTAGCAACTCCGCATGGTAAGCCCGAGAGTAGCTTGGGGTAACCGCTCTTGGTATTGAAATTTTACCCCGAGCTACACTCGGGAAAACCGCTAAGGAGGTTATGCATCTTGCAAAAAAGAGAAAGGAGCGTGATTAGCTGGCTATCAGGGGAGGAGACCAGATTTTTTTTTTTTTAAGCATCTTGCAAAAAAGAGATTGACTGGATAGCTATAAGGGAAGGAGGAGGCCTGATTTTTTTTTTCTAAAACAGGTCTGGTTCTAAAATGCAACTCAACAGACATGTTATGAACAAGCCTTTATTTAGAATTACTGCTCTGGATGGTGCTAATGTGAGACCCCTTCAATATAATGTAATGACCACCCAGCCCAGAGAATGAGTATATGCAACTTTCTGAAAACAGAACTAAACTTCCATTGCCATAATCAGTGAGCAGGCAGGCTTTTTATTGCTAAAGAGACATGCAGTGTTTCTGCAGTAAAATATAGCTGCCCGCCTGCCCGCTGTCTTCTCTGGCTATGTAAACTGAGCTGCACATGCGTATGGTCACTGTGTGCTGGGATGATGACCTCCTGAGCATGTGCAGAAATGACTTCATCCTGCACCAGCCAACGAAGATGGCTGATAGCTAACACTGCCAGGGGAATCATATGCACGGTCGTGTGTGAAGATATGCGCATGTGTATAATACAACTCTCAAAAACAAGAACTGGACTTGCCCTAACTCATGCACATGCGTAAGCACATTAACATGGTCAGCACACTCACGCACATGAGCTTGAGCGAGCATGGGTGTTTGGCACCCACTTGCCTGGTTGCGGTGACATTCAGATGGTAGGGTTAGAATTTGGCGTAAAAAACATGAAAGCATGAATCCATCCTGCCTTGTATCCTACGGTTCAGGCGGGTGGTGGTGGTATAATACACACACATCAATTCAGGGAAGTCAAACCTCTTGCTCTATATGTTGAATTTATTCCAGGTAACAACTGCACAACAATGGTTGAGCTTACCTGCACCTGGTGAAGAGTGGGGACACTTGAAACGGTCGTGCAACTGTTAAACCTGAAATGAATTAAACATATTGAGTGAGACATTTTGGAATGCAACGACTTTCCTGGATTGATAGGTCTCTGTGACAGTTTGGAGCCTGTCAGTTACCGGCTATATTTATATATACTGTATCTCTAATCTTACAAATGTATCGGGCTACATTGGATCCAGTCAAGCTCTGTATATATATCTCCAAGGGCCAATTATACATGACAGAAGCAGAGCACACTGGAGAGTGCAGATAAAACCACTTTAATAAAGAAAACATTTACATTTTACCTGCATATAAGTGAGTTGATCAGTGCCTATCACCAGAATCTGCTCATCCTGAGGTATACCATATTCCAGTTAACTATGGAAACTTTCCCCCAATTGTTTGGGATTTTTACAGGCAGAAATACTCAAATATGAATAAAAGTAAAACAATTTTTTGTAGTTTCACAATAAATAAAACAATACTTATAAAATACAGTTATAGCAAAAATTACTAGCACCCCTACATTTCTGTCAGACAATGCACCACTTCGCCCCAGAACATTGTTGCAATTATAAATGTTTAGGCATTCTCATATTTATTTCTTTTGTTTGTATTGGTATGAGACATAAAAGTGCAGGAACAAAAAGCCAAATCTGACACATTAAATGCAAAATGCCAAAAATGGAATGGACAAAATTATTGGTACCTTCAACCCACCAGTTACAGTACATAGGGAAAACTTGAAATGTACAATTTGTCATGCAAGACCCCAAGCGTTTCAGAGTCATAATGCTCCTTCTTAAGTGATATTTCTGCATGAAAGATAGTGTGATCTATGGAACAGAAATTGCAATTGCTCTTTATGATAGATGTCTGCACAGATAAGGGCAAAAAGCATCCATCTAAGATGATAATTAGTATTGGATGTTGGAACAGAAGACAATTTTCTACAAGAGAAACAAAATGTATAAATATATATATCAAAACATTCCTTTAGAAGTATATTAAAGTAGAGGCAAATATTTCAGTGGGGGGGCATTAAACAGAGGCTCCCAAGTCACCAAAACAAACATATCCACCAAGTCAATATACTCACCAAAATGTAATCGATCTTATTTATTTTGGTGATTTGGGTGCCTCTATTTATTGCCCCCACTGAAATATATGCCTCTACTTCAATATACTTTCAAAAGAAAATCTTTGATTGAGATATATATATATTATACATATTATATATATATATACACAGTATATATATATATATATATATATATATATATATATATATATACACACACACACACATACATACAGGTATATAACTTGTATAGAATTCTCTTCTGTTCCACCATCCCAATACTATTTATCATCTTATATGGATGCTTTTGCAATTATCTGTGTAGACATCTATCATGAATAGCAATTGGTGGGGTGTTTTGCAATTACGTCGCTTTTCACATTTTTTTTATTGTATTGACTGATACTAATGCAGCCTTCTTTACTTACCATATCACTTAGGCGGCCCCAGTGACTGTTTTTAACTTTTCACTCACTATAGTGTGAGCAGGAGCGGACTGACCATTTGGAAACTTGGGCACTGCTCGAGGGCCCGTGGTCAGTAGGGGGCCCCATGAGATGCCCCTGGTACCTTTTTCATCAGCTTTTTTGAGTTTGGGCAAGGACACAGGGGCCCCATGATCCCCTATTGCCCGGGGGCCCCATGAGTTGTCAGTCCGCCCCTGAGTGTGAGTATTGCATTCTTATATAGATATATTGATTTTGATGCATCGTATATATAATGATATTCTATACATTCTAAAATTGCAATTTCAGTTCCATAGATTACCCCACTCTCTATTCAGAAATACCCCGAAGAAGGAGCTTTATGACTCTGAAACACTCGGGATCTTGTATGACAAATTCTACATTTCAAGTTTTCAAAGTGGCACATAATTGTGAAGTGGAAGGAAAATGAGAAATGGTTTTCAAAATTTTTTATAAATAAATATGTGAAAAGTGTGGCGTGCATTTGTATCCAGCCCCCCGGAGTCAATACTTTGTAGAACCCCTTTAACTGCAACTACAGCTGCAAGTCTTTTTGGGGATGTCTCTACCAGCTTTGCACATCTAGAGAGTGAAATTTTTGCCCATTCTTCTGTGCAAAATAGCTCAAGATCTGTCAGACTGGATGGAGAGTGTCTGTGAACAGCAATTTTCAAGTCTTGCCACACATTCTCAATTGGATTTAGGTCTGGAATTTGACTGGGCCATTCGAACACGTGAATATGCTTTGATCTAAACCATTCCATTGTAGCTCTGGCTGTATGTTTAGGGTCGTAGTCCTGCTGGAAGGTGAACCTCCACCCCAGTCTCAATTCTTCTGAAGACTTTAACAGGGTTTCTTTTAACCACTTCAAGTCCGGACACTTTCACCCCCTTCCTGTCCAGGCCAATTTTCAGCTTTCAGCGCTATCACACTTTGAATGACAATTATGCAGTCATGCAAGACTGTACCCATATGAATTTTTTAGCATTTTTTTGAGACAGATAAAGCTTTATTTTGGTGGTATTTATTCACCATTGGGATTTTTATTTTTAAGCTATATAAATGAAAAAGTCCAAATATTTTGAAAAAAAGTGTTTTTCTTTTAACGTTTTGCAAATACATAATATTTCATCATAAATCTTGGCCAACACTTATTCAGTTATCTTTTTAGTAAAAACAAATAACCCGAATTAGTTTATAACCAAAAATTATAATTTAAAAAAAAATTATATTTTAATATTATTTATTTATTTTACATACTGTCACCCTAGCAGTACAGTGTCACCATGGTGACAATATACTACTTGTGGGGGTGATGAAGATTTTTTTTTTTTTTACACTGATTGCCTTTACACCCATAAAGGCTGTAAAAGCAATAATTTCTCCTTCTCTCTGGCTGCATTCTTGCAGCCATTGAGAAATACTGTGTGAGCTGTGATTGGTCACAGCTTGTCAAATGGTACAAGTGTGTTGTGAATAGCCTTCTACCATGTGACCTCTGTGATCATTCACAGATGTCACACGTAGTAAGCAATGATGTCAGAAGTAACATCTTGCTTACTACTCTGCATGTGATCACTGATTGGCTAATCAGTGATCACATGATCGGGACCTCACACGACGATCGGTGTTCCACTGGGTCCGGAGGACACTCCCAGGGAGCGCGCACACCCAGGGAGAGGGCCACCCGCCCATGGGCTGCCACCGTCCGGCCCTTTATATACAACGGCCGGACGGCAGGTGGTTAAGATTGCCCTGTATTTGGCTCCATCCATCTTCCCATCAACTCTGACCAGCTTCCCTGTTCTTGCTGAAGAAAAGCATACCCACAACATGATGCTGCTACCACCATGTTTCACGGTGGGGATGGTGTGTTCAGGGTGATGTGATTTGCAATGTTAGTTTTCTACCACACATAGCATTTTGCTTTTAGGACAAAAAGTTCAATTTTGGTCTCATCTGACCAGAGCAATTTCTTCCACGTGTTTGCGGTGTTCCCCACATGTCTTCTCTCAAACTGCAAACTGGACTTCTTATGGCTTTCTTTCAACAATGGCTTTCTTCTTGCCACTCTTTCATAAAGGCCAGATTTGTGGAGTGCACAACTAATAGTTCTCCTGTGGACAGATTCTCACACCTGAGCTATGGATCTCTGCAGCTCCTCCACAGTTACCATGAGCCCCTTGGCTGCTTCTCTGATTAATGCTCTCCTTCCCCTGCCTGTCAGTTTAGGTGGACGGCCATGTCTCGGTAGGTTTGCAGCTGTGCCACTCTTTCCATTTTCGAATGATGGATTGAACAGTGCTCCGTGAGATGTTCAAAGCTTGGGATGCTTTTTTATAACATAACCCTGCATTAAAACTCTCCACAATTTTATCCCTGACCTGTCTCGTGTGTTCCATAGCCTTCATGATGCTGTTTGTTCACTAATGTTCTCTAACAAACCTTTGAGGGCTTCAAAGAACAGCTGGATTTATACTGATATTAAATTATACATAGATGGACTGATTAGATGATTTCTGAAGGCAGTTGGTTCCACTAGATTTTACTTAGGGGTATCTGAATACAAATGCACGCCCCACTTTTTGAAAACCATTTCTCATTTTCCTTCCACTTCACAATTATGTGCCACTTTGTGTTGGTCTATCACATAAAATCCCAATAAAATATATTTACGTTTTTGGTTGTAACATGACAAAATGTGGACAATTTCAAGGGGTATGAATACTTTTTCTAGGCAGTGTATATACCATAGTTTGTGGATTCTATAACTTTCCTACAGACTAAATAATAAACACTGATTTGAGTTATTTTCACCAAAGAAATGTAGCAGAATACATGTTGGCCTAAATTTAGGAAGAACAATTATTTGTTTGCAAAATTTTATAACAGAAACGAAGAAAAATGTGTTTCTTTTTTCAAAAATGTTTTTTTTTTTTAATTTAGCAAAAAATAAAAAACTGAGTGGTGATTGGTGGTATTTAACTGCTTCCCGTTTGCCCTATAGCAGAAATACTGCTATAGGTCGGCACGGGTGCACAAAATCACATATATATATATATATATATATATATATATATATACACATGCGAGTTTGCATTTATAGGTAGGGGGCGCGCACTCCTTACCTGCGCCATCATTCGCGGCTGCGGCCATCAATCACCAAGTTCCAGCCGGTGATTACTCGTGATTACTTGCCGTGCCCGGTGATTGCCGACCATCTCCAAAAACAGTTCTCCTCCCTGTCAGCTCCTGCACACTGCTTTGCATGGCTGTGCAGCGAAGCACAAACACACAGCCCCTAGTGAAACAGCACACAGCTAATCCTTTGATTGCCCCACATGTTAACCCCTTCCTGTCCAGTGCCATTAGTACAGTGTCAGTGGTTTTTACTAGGGATATCAGTGACACCAAGTCAGTTTCCCCAGTGTCTGAATGCCCACTGCAGTCCCGCAGTCCTGCTAAAAGTCACTGATCGCCGACATTACTAGTAAAAAAAAAAAAAAAAGCCACTATATATACCGCCATTTGTAAACGCTATAATGTTTACATAAATCAATTAATTTACACGTATTGGGATTTTTTTTAGCAAAGACATGTTGCAGAATACATTTTGGCCTAAATTTATGAAGAAATTAGATTTTTAAAATTCTTTTACTGGACATGTTTAATAGCAAAAAGTCAAAAATATTGTTTTTTTTCTCAAAATGGTCGATCTTATTTTTTTTTTATAGCGCAAAAAATAAAAAACACACAGGTGATCAAATACCACTGAAATAAAGCTTAATTCGTGGGGAACAAAAGGACATAAATGGGTGCAGCGTTGTGTGACCGCACAATTGTCAGTTAAAGTAACGCAGCACCGCAATGCCAACAAATGGCATGGTCAGGAAGGGGGGGTAAATCCTCAGGAGGGCAAGTGGTTAAAGTCAAGATCTTTCCTGGACCGGCTGAGTAATGTCAGCTGACGGGGTTTTAGAAAACGTGTCACAGGAGTGCTGGACGAACTGCACTACTGTGATTCCCAGAAGTAGAGCCAAACGAGCTTTGGCTTTACTCCTCCTTTAATGAACCCTTAAAAAAAAAAAACTATGGCACTCACCTCAGTGACAATGTAGACCAAATAGGGGAGAGCTTTGTTCACTTTGGCGTTCTGTCTCTTTCCATTTTCTCCTTCACTGATTGTACCTCAAGTGCGACTCACAAATCCTTGCTCTTCATCATCTGAAACGCAATCAAATAATTCATTACTTGGATAACTCAGTAAAACATGTCATCTGTACAACAGAAGACCCCATTTGTGTGTGGAAGAGGGATAAAAATTAAATTATATCTGCAGCCTATTGGTCCTTTCCCCCTTGCATTGGTGGTCAAAGTAGTGAAAGTTACCCCCCTGCATTGGGGATCACCTACCTGATTACAAGACTTTATTTACATAGTTACATAGTTAGTCTGGCTGAAAAAAAACAAAAGTACATCCAGATAACCATTAATAAAAAAAAAAAAAGTTAAAATCCTATACCCACAGCAAAGCATGATCCAATTTTCTCCTGCAGGAAAAAAAATCCTTGCTGATCCCCCTGAAAAGGAAATCAGATATTCCCTGGATCAACTTTATCTATAAATGTTAGTATCCGGTTATATTCTGTGTATCTAAGAAAGAATCCAGGACTTTTTTTTAAAGCAATCCACTGAGCTGGCCAGAACCAACTCTTGAGGGAGTCTATTCCACATTTTCACAGCTCTCACTGTGAAGAAATCTTGCCATGTCTGGAGATTACATTTCTTTTCCTCCAGACGTAAAGAGTGCCCCCTTGT
This sequence comes from Staurois parvus, assembly GCF_062004578.1. Classification (NCBI taxonomy): domain Eukaryota; kingdom Metazoa; phylum Chordata; class Amphibia; order Anura; family Ranidae; genus Staurois; species Staurois parvus. The sequence goes on along the minus strand of NW_028317885.1, from coordinate 761,606 downwards.
CCTCTGTGATGACCTCAGGGTGAATAACTCTACACCGAGTTCACTATATGAACCACGGATGTATTTATACATGTTGATCATATCCCCCCTAATCTCCTCTTCTCAAGAGAGAATAAATTCAGTTCCTCTAACCTTTCCTCATAGCTGAGCTCCTCCATGCCTCGTATCAGTTTGGTTGCCCTTCTCTGTACTTTCTCCAGTTCCCCAATGTTCTTTTTGTGAATTGGTGCCCAATACTGAACTGCATATTCCAGATGAGGTGTTACTAATGATTTGTACCGGGGTAATATGATATCTCTCTCTCTGGAGTCTATACCACTTTTAATACAAGAGAGGATTTTGCTCGCTTTAGAAACCGCAGCCATTACTACGCTTGTGATCGACCAGAATCCCCAGATCCTTCTCCACCATTGATTCCCCCAGTTGTACCCCCCCTAGTATGTATAATGCATGCATATTCTCAACCCCCAAGTGCATCAGCTTACATTTATCAACATTAAACCTCATTTGCCACATAGTTGCCCAAATAAACAGTGCATTGAGGTCGGCTTGTAAATTGAAGACATCCTGTATGGACGTTATTCCACTGCACAGCTTGGTGTCATCTGCAAAGACTGAAATGGGATTTTTAATCCCAGAACCTATATCATTTATAAATATATTAAAAAGTAAGGGTCTCAGCACTGAACCTTGGGGTACACCACTGATGACCTCAGACCATTCAGAGTATGAATCATTAACAATTACTCAAAATTACATTAACAAAATGTAAACAATGTCTTGGTTACCATGGTAAGCAAATGTAAACAATGTCTTGGTTACCATGCTAACTAAATGTAAACAATGGCTTGGTTAAAATGCATGTTATGGCAAAACTAGCTATTATTGATTTCTTATTGTTGTCTGTGTCTTCAATGGGGAGATTCAACATCTATCACTGTCAGGGCAGGGGCCGAGGAACGGACAGGCAGGCCTAACAACGTAACGCACTGGCTGACGACAACCACCACCCACAGACCGAAGTCCCTCAGGGCGCGGAGTCTAGGTCCCAGGCTGCCCTTCACCAAGGCCCCTGATGGTGGGGATGGACTTGACGCAGCCAGGAACCAGGTCGCGGCCCCCGAGACACCTCAGCTGCGGTAATGGCCGCCGCCAATGGCGTGTAGCTGGTGGAAGAGACAAAAGAGTAGTCAGACAAGCCGGAGTCAACAACAACAGGACAAAACAGTACAGGACAGCAGACGAGAATCACAGGTCACAAGCCGGGTTCAGCAACAGAGGGTCAGATCAAAGGAGAATACAAAGAATAGTCAAGACAAGCCGAATCAGATACCAGGAGAGTCAAGAGAGTCAGAACAGAGTAATAGCAACACAAAGACACAAGACACAAGAGCAAAGAGCATGTGCGGGCCACAGGCTTATATGTCATCAGCCACGCCCCTCTGGGGGGTGGACCTCAGAGACCTGAAGGCATAAAAAGGACTCCCATCATGCACAGCAGAATCCAAGATGGACGCCAGCACATGGAGTAACACAACCTCAGGGAAAAGGTAGGACCTTGACAATCACCAAGACAAAATCAAACATTTATGAACAAATCTTCACTGCCAGCTATAGTATCCTGACAGCCAGCTCCAGCAACTGTCAGAATACCTTATCAGCGGCTACATCCAATTGACTAAGGGGATTGTTCAGCTGATAGTTTTCCACCGAGCTCCTTTAACAAAAGTCAATTGAACAATCAATTTTTGTCAAGCTGGAAGATGTGGACAGGAGCAGCATGAATCAGCTGAAACTCAAGCCATGCATAGCAGCAAAAAACACCAATTATCCTGATAGAGTAAGGAAGGCTAAAAAACTATATAAAAAACAACTTTTGGCTATACAAATACTTCAAATGGACGACTGTCTATTTCATAATTGTCTAAACTCCCTGCACCATAATTTTCTGATTTCCGAGTGATGAGTGAAAAGCAGCTGACAAAGACAATTAGAAAATACCAACAAAAATAGGGATCCTCACATATGTACAATAAAGACTGCCGTCAAGAGACAACTTGCAGGGGTTTCCTCGGCCTGCTCACACAGGGAAAAAAACAAAACAAAAAAAAGAATATTAGCAGCTAGTTAAAATAAACTACTAAATAAAAAACCTTTTGTTTCCCTTCACACGGGTGAGCCAATCAGGTCCCCCTGTCAGTTTTTCAGCTGGAACTAAACCAGAAATTCTATACAAGTCTATGGGCACTAGGGTTGCCACCTCATCCCCTTAAACCTGAACACATATTAATTACACAGGTTCTGTGGCTGATTAAGGTGGTCATTAAACTCACCTAGTGCCTTATCTGTATTAACTCAGCCTCAGAACCTGGGTATATTAATATGTGTTCGGTTATAAAGGGATGAAGTGGCAACCCTAATGGGCACATGAATGTAAATGATCGGGTGTCCGTTTACATTCGCTTACTTCTGAGTCCAACCATTTCTGGGGGGAAAAAATGGAAAAGTCTGAGCCTTTTTCCATTTTTTCCAACAGGACGGAACAGAGGACATCTAAAGTATATGGCTGATAACAGATCTAATATGGATCCTGAAAACTCATTTTTTTTAATGGAGCTAAACACTGAACAAAAACGTAGCATCCATCCTGTTCTGCTCAATTCAGTGGGGGATCTATTTAAGGTGCCCGTGTGAAAGGGGCCTTGGGCTGCACGTATATTGTACGGTGATTTTTTTTAGGCTTCCCAAATGCCCTTATTACTCATTAAACCTGGATTCACACCTACATGATTTACCACACATGAATTTCCACTGAAATAGAAGCTCAGCAAAGAACTTCAGCTGCTATAACTCTGTATTGGCTAATCTTGACAAAGGTATCCTCTCTGCTTATGCTTTTTTTCCTCATTGCATGCTCAGATTGAATTGTCCAGGTTTGTAAAAGTTTTCCATTAGCGCAACAAATTAGGCATTGAACGCACTGTATTTTAGGAGCTGCACCTTAAAGTTGAGCTCAAGACCCATCAATTGGAGTAGTTTTCTATACATAAAGAAAAAAAATCATTACATTTACCAAGCTTAAGAACTAGAGTGTCAGGATAAAAAAAAAAAAAACGAGAGCATCACCGACCTTCATAAAATATTTAAGTAAAACAGAATTTCATTCAGCTAAAGGGAAGTATGTGCAGTAACGTCTACTGATTACAAGACTGCTGTTTACACAGCCATCAGAGAAGAGGAACACATCAGACTGGAGAGAAGAGGGACATCCCAACACAGCCTGGGAAACGGTTTAAATGAGCAAAATAAGATGTCAGAAAAGTGTATGTAAGAAAACAAGAAAAATACATTTCTTCAGTATATATCGTCAATAAATACACACCTCCCCGTGGTTTATCCCTATTGTTTTCCATGTGCCCTGGTCACACCAGATCGCTGGTGTGATGTACAGTGAGGAAATATACAGACATGCTGCATTTTCATACAGTGGAACAAATAGGAACTGCATGTCCCCACACAGCACTGCAGTGCAGAGATATGGATGAAGTGGGACTATGTGACACTTCACCAGGGGTGTTGACATTTTTGAAAAAACTACATTTCCAGGGACTAAATCGGGGCCCCAATCTACTTGTCCCTCATGACAATCTACTTGTCCAGATAAAAAAAAAAAAAAAACTTAACCAAAACCATATTTAAATCTGAGGTGATTTTAGGAATCTATGGGGATTTTAAAATCAAGAGGCTTTATGGCGACTTAAACGTGTAATATTTTTAACATTGTGCTGTATATCTCCTCCTCCCCTCCCTGCCTGTCTTCAGCACCACACCCGGGGACTAGCAAGGAGGAGAGACACCTTGCAGTGTGATGGACAACGATTGGCTGCTCATCAGGAAGGGGGGGGGGGGGGAATCAGGGCTTATACTTTATCCCTTTCGCTGCCAGAGCCGTTTTTGAGTTTTTTGCACATTTCAAAAATCATTTTAGGCCGGAAGATTACATAAAACCACCAAACATTATATATTTTCTGAAAGCAGAGACCCTAGAGAATACAATAGTGGTAGTTCCAATTTTTTATGTTGCATGATTTTACCGCAAAATTTTAGTACAAAAAACAAGTTAATTTTAGGGCACAAAAAAGCAATAAATTACCCTATTTTGTTTTGTAAAATATAAAAGATGATGTTGCAGCGAGTAAATAAATATCCAACTTGTCAAACCTTTTGTGTGCGCTCGTGAAATGGCGATGAACTTCAGTACCCTATATTTTCTATCGGTCAACACTTTTAAAGCTCCTTATAAGTCATCAATTTAGCGATACAAAGGAGGTCTGGTGCTAAAATTATTGCTCTCATTTTGGTTTTATTTTCAATCACATAGGGGACAAAGTGATGATTTTTGGTGACAGGTTCTCTTTGAGACATCCAAGACCCTGGATGTCTCCCCTCTGCCCCACTGAATGTAACGCAGTGCACATTGCACCACATTACATTTTTTCTTGGGATTGCATTACAATCTCTCAGCAGGGACCCGGGTCAGCGCAAGAAGGGGAGGGGAGTGGACTCATCTGCTATTCTCCCTCCCCTCTAGCAAACGGCAAGCCGGGCCAGCAGATGGGTAAGCGGAGCACAGGAGACCTCACACGGGAAGGGGGGGGATTGAAGGTGCGCAGAGAGGCTGGCACTATGTGGAAGCAATCGGCCCTAATGATTCCACCTGATAGGTGAGCCGCGCAATTGTCATTCAAAGTGTGACAGTGTTGAAAGCTGAAAATTGGCCTGGGCAGGAAGGGGGTGAAAGTGTCCGGACTTGAAGTGGTTAAAGCTTTACTTTTACTCTAATGACATTCACAACTATTACACTGGCTCTGGATGCCATTACTCCCTATGCATCTGTGACTAAGCTGGGACGGTCTTATTTTGCTGTATTGGCTAATCAGCCTCCAATCCTCATCACCATTAAGCTGTGAGCTTTTCATACAAACTGAACATTAATGACACTGACAACTATTGAACTGGCTTCGGATGCCATTATTCTCCATGTATCTGTGATTAAGAAGATCCCTTCTAGATTGTAAGCTTGAAAGAGCAGGGCCCTCGAACCCCTCATGTATTGTATTGTATTGGTATTGTTCTGTCACATGTTCTGTCCCCCTTTGTAATGTACAGCGCTGAGCAAACTACTGGCGCTTTATAAATACTGTATAATGATAATAAAATAATAATTAAGCTGGGCCAGTCCTTTCTTGGCTGTATTGGTTAATCAGCCTCCAATCCTTATCCCTATTAAGCTGCGTGCTTTTCAAAACCGCCTATATTGAAGTATCTTTATTGTGAATAACAGGGATTTATTTCCATATTGGCACCGATCTGGACGTGTATAGCCCTCTATTCATAATGGGGTTTCATTCGAGTTCCCTGTCATATATATATGCCACTTAACCTCCCTAGTGGTCTGATTATGTCAGTATTTCTGTGCCCAAAGCGGTACATTTTTTTGCATGGAAATATGTTGTTTTTTTATTGTAGGCCTGTAATTCCTAGGAATAATTCACTGAAATCTGTCCAAACAAGAGTCTAGTAAATCCCAGAGCAACGCTTTAGGGTAATCCCAAGTGTAGCTCAGGGTTACCGCTTTTGGTACTGAAAGTTAACCCCGAGCTACACTCGGGAATACCACCAAGGAGGTTAATGTGCTGTTAGTTTTATGAAGGCCTTGGTCTGTTTGGTGAGTCCATTTCCCAGAGCTCAGTTACCTGCCTATGTGGCTGAATACGTGTGTTCCCGATATATGAGACTCTGGATAAATGACTCATCAACTTTGCTCATTTAAGATGGAAGGTAGTTGTTTAGCGATTAATTTGTTACTGTGTGTGGCCCGGGTCATTTTAAGGTGATAACGTTATCATACCTCATTTTAATGTGAATGGAGGATCTGTTGGCCTAATAGGTCTATTACCTTTTTGTGAATTTAATAAAGCTGTTGGTTTTATTTATACCGCTGTTGGTTCTCTTTCAAAACTTCTTTCTTTAGGGGGTCTTCTGGATCCCCCAATATCTTTTTCTATCTGTTGTATAATCAAAAAAGTGCGCTGTCCCTTTAAAGTTATGTGAAACGTATGCAAATCACCAAACGTGAATAATAGTATAAATTGACAAACTAAACAAATATAAAATTCCTATTAACGAGCAGGGAGCACAGGGCCCACTAAAGGACGTTGGGCCCTCAGGCCATCCTCATGAAGATTGTTTCTGATTGTTTGGTCAGAGACATTAACACCAGTGGCCTGCTGGAGGTCATTTTGTAGGGCTCTGGCAGTGCTCATCCTGTTCCTCCTTGTACAAAGGAGCAGATGCCGGTCCTGCTGATGGGTTAAGGACCTTCTACGGCCCTGTCCAGCTCTCCTAGAGTAACTGCTTGTCTCCTGGAATCTCCTCCATGTTCTTGAGACTGTGCTGGGAGACACAGCAAACCTTCTGACAATGGCACGTATTGATGTGCCATCCTGGAGGAGTTGGACTGCCTGTGCAAACTCTGTAGGGTCCAGGTATCGCCTCATGCTACCAGTAGTGACATTGACCCTATCTAAAAGCAATACTAGTGACAAACAGTCAGAAAAAAGGAGTAGGGAAAAAAATGTCAGTGGCCTTCACCTGTAAAACCATTACTGTTTTGGGGGTCGCTTCATTGTTGCCCATCTAGTGCACCCGTTGTTAATTTCATTAACACCAAAACAGCTGAAACTGATTAACAACCCCCTCTGCTACTTAACTGACCAGATCAATATCCCAGGAGTTTCAATGACGTGATGCTATACTCTCATTAATAAGCATTCCTTTATTTTTTTGAGCAGTGTATATAGCTGCGTAAATTGACAGCGCTATATAAGTACCTGTAATAAATATTAAATAAATTACGCCAGTACGCTTCTCTCTGAAGGCAGGTTTGGGACATTTTTTATGCCCCTAAACCCTGTTCTAAAATATTATAAATGCCACAATGTGAGTGAACACATTAGAAAATACTGACCTGTGTTTAGAGTCATAAAAAAAAAGAAAAATGCACCTAAAAGTGGCATTTTTTCTACCCCCGTGCATGTAGTTTTAGGCTACCTTGACATGGCCCTAGAAATATTACTGATCTTATTACGCATGTTTTTTTTTTTCTAGAACAAACCATCCTGCATAATGATCAGAGAATACTTGTGCAAAACTGTCCTGGTTTTTTTTTTTTTCGTTAACACAAGCATCTGGCAAAGGTGTATACAGCCCTATTACTCACCAAACTGTTCTTGGATGGTTGGTTGTTCTTGGAGGATATTTTTGTACCTTTTTTTATACGTGGCTGTGTTTCTTAAGCAAAATTGTAAGTGAGCCCACTCCCTTGGCTGAGAAGCAACCCCACACACGAGTGGTCTCAGGATGCTTTACTGTTGGCATGACACAGGACTGATGGGGGCCCCCACCTTTTCTTCTCCAGACAAGGTTTTTTCCGAATGCCCCAAACAATCGTAAAGGGGATTCATCAGAGAAAATGACTTTACCCCAGTCCTCAGCAGTCCAATCCCTGTACGTTTTGAAGAATATCAGTCTGCATATCAATATCAAGACACATTTATTGGGATTTTTTTTTAATCAAAGACATGTAGCAGAGTACATTGTGGCCAAAATGTATGAAGAAATTTGATTTTTTTTTTTTTATTCTTTTATTGGACATGTTTTATAGCAGAAAGTAAAAAAAAAGTTTTGCTTTTTTTTTTTTAATTTTCAGTCTTTTTTAATTTATATTGCAAAAAATAAAAAAAACCCAGTGGTTATCAAATACCACCAAAAGAAAGCTCTATTTGTGTGAAAAAAATATATTGCATGACAGCGCAATCGCCAATTAATTAACACAGTGCCGAACTGCAAAAAAAAAATGGTCTGGTCATGAAGGGGGTAAAATCTTCTGGCGCTCAAGTGGTCAAAAACTATGGGCTGCATTTAGATCAGTAAAAATAAGTGGCATTTTTTGCTATCTGTGTGCAAGAGCCCTAAGGCTTAGTTTACACAAGCAGTTGGGGGGGGTAGTAAAAAATAGGCAGCTGAGGAGCGCCCCCTTCAATTTATTGGGTCCTGTTTACCATGGTACTACCTGCTGAACACAACCTGTGGCCGTGGTAACTTGCACCTGCCCAGTCTGGGGACAGTAAAACTGAATTGGCCCATGAAAGCCAAGGCATAAGGCTACATTCACACGGGCGACTAGCCCTGGTGCAATATACAGAGGCAGGATGTGGCTGTGTCCAGCAGCAATCATTGCAGGTAATTACTGGCTGTGTGGACAACCATTGCTAATTGCAGCTGCTGGTGACCTGTCATTAACCCCCCCGGTCACATCAAAGCAGATTTTGAAATTATGCAACTTACAGTGAAGCTGATTTCAGCTGCGATTTGCAAGACATCTGGCGCAGATGTCTATGCAAATCGCAACAAAAGAAGTGCATGGACTAGATAAAGAATAAAGAGGTGACGCACACACCTAGTGCATTATCCAAGGTTTATTGAAAGGTATGAAAGGTAAAAACATACTCACAGACCAAGCATGTATCTAAAGAGCATTTGCATAATGACGATGGCCACAACGGCAAGCAAGGTGATCCAACTGTCAGTGCGGTCAAATGGTTGACGCGTTTCGGGGACGAGACCCTTTCCTCAGAGCTACTGAGCAGCCTCTGGTGCAGATGTGTATGGATGATGGGAGCCTTGCTGGTGATGGGCATCACTTTAGAAATCAGTGCGGCTCCGACCAATTCGGAACTGCACACATATATCTGCTCTAATAGCAGACAATAGGGTGCAACTTGGCATACGATTTGCAAGTCGCCTGGCATCCAAATCGCACCCAATGTGATCGGAGTGTAAGGCTACTTTCACACTAATGCATAGCAAAAATGCATATGCATTTTTTGGTGTGTTTTTACTGCGTTTGCAGTGCATTTTTTACAGAACATATGACTCAAAAACAGCAACAAAAATGCAACGAGGGTACATTTTTGATGCATTTTTGCCACGTTTGCCATTTATTTCAATGGAGAGGTGCATTATTGGTGAATTTTTTCCTGCACCAAACCTACACCACAAATGCAGCGGACCTGCAACAGATCAGTGTGAAGACTTCCATAGGATTATAAGTTTACACGTATTTCTTCCACTTTTTTAAGGCAAAAGTGGAAAAAAAACGGATCAGTGTGAAAGAAGCCTTTACCCCAGGTTCACACCTAAGCATTTTCTGCAGCGTTTTGCATTTTGCAGAAATGCAGTACAGTCCATTTAACATGATTTCCTATTGGACATGTTCACATCTGTGCGTTTTCAGGGACTTTTTTTTTAACGCAAAAAGTTGTGCTTTTAGTTTTATAGACTTCAATGGAAACGCTGCAGAAAAGCATGCGGTGCGTTTTTGATGCATTTTTGATACATTTTGCATTTTAAATCTGCCTAGCAACAATAATTTTTTATTTTTTTTAAAAACAAGCAAAACGCATCAAAAACGCAACGCAAAAGACAATGCAAAAATGGCTCAAACACAACCTGCATAGGTGTGAAGCTAGCCTAAGTGTACAGGGCTTTGTGGCTGCAGCCAGCTGCTCACAGGTGGCAGAAACCGCTGCAGAAATCGGTGGATGTTGGCCTCTGTCATTTGTACCGCTGTTTTAGGAGTCTTAGGAGCTTCCTTTTCCACCAGCTGCGCCCCCTACTGTATGATATGGGAACTACAGGCCAGTGATAAGATGACACAAGGCTGGATTCCAGGCATTGATGTGTGGCCATCTGTGCTTTGCCACTCAATATGATCGTCAGGAAATGAGGACACAGGATAAAGGTTTCCTAATTGATGCAATACACATTGTGCAATAAAGGAAGTTAATCCCTATTAAAGTTCGGTGTTACACTCGAAATACGAGTTATAGGCCTGCACTGGGTCACATTCATTGTCCTAGGTCTGCCTTGGCTGCCTGTACTCCTCAGGATCCAGTCCAAAGTACTGATACGATCACCTAAACCTGCTGGTTGCCATTTTAAGAATCTTTTGTATCAAATGTTTAATACAAAAAACACATAAAACAGTGAAACAGAGTCCTAAACTAACCATCCACCATGCAATCTGATTGTAGGCTTTCCTTTAGATCTACCATCAATTCTAGAGCAAGGACCTGATTAATTGATACTAATTAAATGGATTGTTTAGCTTTGTCCTCCTATCAGGCCTGGTTCACACCTATGCAGTTTGCCTTTGATCTGTTTCTGCAGTGCTTTTTGCGATGCGTTTTGCATTTTTGTACATGTGTTTGTTTTTTTTCTATTGTTTTATTGCCATCTGCACAAATATATACAGCATAACAGGTCTGTATAAAAACAATTTCTGGTACAAAACCTTTGAAGAAACATACAGAAAAGAACAAAAGTGAGTCCGTAAATATTATCCAGTTCTTCCAAGACATTGCACAATGTAACACAACCAAATGGCTAATCAAATGTTGTCTGCAAAGCCAATACAGTAAATATAATAAGACGGATACCACAAGTACATAGAGCAGTTTCACATGTATTATTCTGTGTGCAGCAGTAAGATGTTGCTTCTTAGTAATAGAGATAGTTAAGAAAAATTGTCAGGAAAAGAAAAGGAACACAGAAAGATTGGAATCAGATTTGAAACCAAACTTTGTGGTGTGAACTCCCACACTTCCTCAACCTTTCAACATACTAGGAACACCACAGTGTCATGTACCAGTGCAACCAATAATCAAAGACAACAATGGATCATACTCTATACAGTAATTATACCCCTCCAGGACTGTTGTCTACTGTATCCAATGATTCTATCCATCTACACTAAATTCAAAGACATTTTTTAGGCCATCCTCTTGCTTCATATGTCATTTCATATAGTGGGACATTATAATTCACTCTTTTTTCCCAGGCTGCCAAACCGAGGACATCCGTTTGTGTCCAATGTAACACGATCAATTTACACACAAAAAAATAATCATCTCAAGGAGGTTTGGGTGGCATTATCTATAATATCGTCCTCAATTACCCCCAGGAGGAAAATAAGTGGGCTACAAATATTTGGTAAATCAAACACATCTGCTATAAACTGGGTGACGTGAGCACATTGGTCAGACCATAGCACACTCCCAGACCATATGCAGGAATGTTCCCTCAGCCCTGGTTCACACTGATGCAGTGCGGAATTCGCAGCATTTTCTGTGCGAATTTCGCACCGCATCAGAATCGCACCCCGTTCATGCGAACTGCTGCTGGTGTGTAGGTTACGTTAACAACACCCCAAAAGCGGTCCAAAAAACGCGGTGCAATGTGCAGAATTGGATCACATAGGTGTGAATACCCATCCGATTCTAGTGAGGACCCAAAAAAATGGTCCTGTACCTTTTTGGTGCGGGTGTGGTGCGATTGGAGCCATGCATAATGTATGGCTCCAATCGCACCACACACAAATCGCATGTGATTTGCACAGGAATGCGGTGCGGTACCTGTACGAATCACATGCGATATACCGCACCACATATATGTGAACCCAGGCTAAGTCACTGAACATTTATAACATGTTGCAGAGTCCCTCCTACCCACCTTAAATAATCTTAGTGGCATAACCAATCAAAGTGCTCTGTTATGGGGCTCTCAGGGTTGGTCGTGGGTAATGGTCGGCATCTCCAGATCTTCATGCTGTAGAGGGGCAGATGGAAGGTCCTGACGGTGCAGTCACATATGACCGAAGCACTTCTGACCATCTTTGAGCTGTCAGATCTGGGACAAGAGCATACCATCTTTCCCTAGTTCTATGGCATTGTCTACGATCTATCAGAATCAGTGCGGAGTAATAGCTAGAGACCAATTTACTATGCTCCGGTCTCAGAAGGAGTGTCTGCAGTCGCACGTGCGTTTTTGATGCGCTTTACGTTTTTAATTTTTCTTTCTAACTTTTTGCTGGGCAGATTAAAATGCATCAAAAACGCAACAAAAACACACTACATGCTTTTCTGCAGTGTCTCCATTGAAGTCTATAAAACCAAAAATGCATTTTGCATTGAAAAAAGTCCCTGACCCTCTCCAAAAATCACACCGGGTGAAAACGTGAGATGTGAACCTGTCCCCTAGGAAATCATGTTAAAGTGGAGGTCCAGCTGACAAAAAAAGAAAAAGAAAAGTCAGCAGCTACAAAAACTGTAGCTGCTGACTTTTAAAATACAGTAACTTACCTGTCCCTCGGTCCAGCGGTGTCCTCACCACCGCTGGTCTCACCGGCCGCCTTCTCTCCCTGGCGCATCTTCAGTGTGGGCACCCGGCTGTGGCTTGTGGCTTCACAGCCGAGTGCCCACTGTGCATGTGTGAGTAACGCTGCACTTTGTGAATGGTCCCGTAGTCTTCTGGGACCTGTCACGTGTCCCAGAAGAATATGGGGAGGGAGGACAACTTCCACTTCCCACTTCTGATTGCCTAGGCGATCACGGCAGTAGTGGGAGCGGGTACCTGACAAATTTGGGTACCCTCTCCACCCATGGTGCCAATCCTTAATGCGGCGCGGGGGGGGTAGGGGGTGGAACGACAAAGCATAAAAGCGTAACTTCCCCTTTTGGGTGAAACTCCGCTTTAAATAGATGGCTGTGCATTTCTGCAAAATGCAGTAGAAAACGCATAGGTGTGAACTTAGACTTACATAGTTTTGGTCACTCAGGAGATTGTACAATTAGATTGTTTAGTGTATGGCCAAATTTAGGGTATGGTGTGCAAACAATACAAATTGTCATGTGCAAAGGAAAAATTCTGTCTGGGAAAATGTAGTCCATTTACCAACTGCAGATTAAGGCTCCGTTCACACTAATGTGTTCTTTAGCGCTTTTTGCAGAAACGCATTATAATCCATTTAACATGGTTTCCTATGGAACATGTTCACATCTATGCTTTTTTGAGCTGCTGCATTTCGGAAAGTGTCACGGACTTTTTCAAAGCAAAAAGCAGCATTTTTGCTACAATAGACTTCAATGGAGAAGCTGCTGAAGTGCACAGTAGTGCATTTTTGTCGCATTTTCCATGTTTATTCTGCCCAGCAACAACAAAAATTTACTTTAACAAAAAGCTGAACAAAATGCAAAATGCGTCAAACACGCGCTGAGAAAAACGCAAAGCAAGCTGCAAAAAGCACTGGAGAAAGCATCAAATGCCAATATATATGTGAACCAAGCCTAAGCAAACAGACTGGCACTGCTGTCAGAAGCTGGCCATACACTATTTGATTTGTTTTTTTCCTTTTTTTTTTTTTTAATCCAAACGTTTATTGTCAATATAATAGAGAAAATGGAACAGTACTTAGAGAATTCAGAATGACATTACTGCAACAGTAGGATTACACATAAAAAGAAGAATGTGGATATGCAGATCCCGTAATAAACAGAATAACAGAAATGGTAATCAAACAAAACAGAGACCACAATGATCCAAAACTGTCTTGACAATATCTTGCTTTTTCCTTTTAAGTCTTATTCCTTCCTGACCAGATGTAAACAGAAATGGGGGAAAGGAACAAAGCCCAAAACATGTCTTCAAACAATTAAAAAAAACCCGACATCAACAACCTCTGGTTCACCCGAGACGTCTCATCAAAAAGAATGGGAGATGCACATGAACTCCCCCAGGGGGAGGAGTGGAGCCACACACCTGGTATAAAATGTCACACCTGCAGAAGTCGGTCCAATATCAATTGAGGAGGGGGCCAGCCCATGTCACTATTAGATTTTTAAACGAATGTTCATATGAACAGTCATTCCAAATTTTTCAGTACATTTGATGGTTTGATGGTTGTCGTTCGAAAATTGAATTTGATTTTAACATTTGATTTTGAAACAAATGTTATTTCCCAAATGAAAACCACATACACTGTTGCAAATTTGTTCATTTGGAAAAAACTTTCCATCCAGCTCCTTCGAATTTTCTTGCCACTGTGGTCAAAAATGAACATTAGTTTGATCCACTAATGACTGGAAAATTGAACAAACATTCTTAAAGTGAAAATATCTGAATTACATTTTACTACGTATGATAAGATTGAAATGGAGTTGATCTGCCAACCCCCCTGGATGTGTATGTTGACCTGTAATGGATTCCTAAGGGGCTCTGATCACTTGAAACCAAGCAACAGAGCACGCCGGTTTTGCAGAAACGCATCAGGCGGAGTCTTGGTGAGACGTCATCGTGCACTGGCGTTTTTAGCGGTTTTAGACCAGCTAGAGAACAGTTATAGTGAATTAGAACCACTTGCAGAATTGAGCAATAATGATTCGTTGGGAGATTCATCATCAGACACTGAAAACAATTCTGCGACTGAGCTCAGTGATGTGCGAACTTGGTGCTCTATATCAAATATCAGTGTTTTTAGTTTGACTACATTATTGAATTAAATGTATTATTGTATTATTATTTTTTATAATTATTTATTATATTATAATTTATGATTTCGGGTTTCAAACTTTATCATACCCGGGATGTTTACTAGACTTTTGTTTGGACAGATTTCAGTGAGTTGTTCCTAAGAATTACAGGCCTACAATAAAAAAACAAAATATTTCCATGCAAACAATGTACCGCTTTGACATTCAAAAATATTGATTAGTTTGACCGCCAGGGAGGTTAATGAGTGATCAGCTTATTCCATCTCTATCATCTGAGATCCACTTTATCTGGTAAGAGTCCATTATCTTTCCCTTTGAGGAGCACTTTTCCAGCACTGGAGCACTTTTTTGAAGTGGAGGTTTATCAACACTGAGCACTTTCTTCACTACGTGGATTCCATATGGATCACATGAACCTTTTGAGTTGCTTTTAAATGCTACAAATGTTACATTTTATATTTTTTCAGTTTGTCAATTTATACTATTATTTATAATTGGTGATTTGCATACGTTTCACACAACTTTAAAGGGACAGCACACTTTTTTGATTATACAACAGAGAGAAAAAGATATTGGGGGATCCAGAAGACCCCCTAAAGAAAGAGGTTTTGAAAGAGAACCAACAGCTTTATTAAATTCACAAAAATATAATAGACCTATTAGGCCAACAGATCCTCCATTCACATTAAAATGAGGTATGATAACGTTATCACCTTAAAATGACCCGGGCCACACACAGTAACAAATTAATCGCTATACAACTACCCTCCGTCTTAAAGGAGTCAATTCTATCCAGAGTCTCATATATCGGGAACACACGTATTCAGCCACATAGGCAGGGAACTGAGCTCTGGAAAATGGACTCGCCAAACAAAAAAGTCTGAAAGTGAAAGGCTTCTTTGCCCTCAAGTTAGAGAGGTGATTTTATACTTCAATATTTTTACTGAAAGATTGGTATACAACAGTATACATAGAAATAGAGACAATATGCACCAACACGGTGAGATGAAGTATATAAACATATACTTAGAACATAACAGCACATGAGAAATATAGAAAAGATATCCCTAGTCAACCACATTGTATACAAAGGACACAATCACCACCAGATGGGAAATTTTACATCTATCATTGAACATAGGCACCAAAGTGCCATAGAGATTTACCAAAAGTATCAAAGACCAATTCAGAGAAAGAAAAGAAATAAGGATTAAGACTAGAAAAGTCAGAAAAAGGCGCTTGGGAACCAGAGACCAACAAAGTAGCGTTTAATCGAGATCTTTGATAAAGAATGGGCTACATCTCGCCAAGTATCCAAGTCTAATGAGCTATTCAAATCCCGTTCCCATTGAGTCATATAAGATAATTTAGTCAACAAGGGAAGCATAGACAATGGATAAACGACCCCTCATCATCCCAGTTGCTCCACAGGAGACCTCCAACGGACTGAGTGTGCAAGGTTCTGTGATTAATTTGAGTTTAATACCGATAAATGAGATAAGTTGATAATAATGAAATAATTCCCCAGGAGGAAAATTATATTTTGTCAAGAAACATTGGAGAGAAGGGGGGCGAAGCCCATCCAGGTACGCAGCAACCCCTTATTTATCCACCATTGAAACACCGACGGTGATAAGCCAGGTATAAACTCGGGATTGCAAAAAAATGGAGCTAGTGGAATATGTGGGGAGAATAAATGTTTGCGAGCTCACCATCTATCCCACACTGTTAATGAATAGGACAACGTAGGACACAGAACAGGAGGACGCAAGCGACTGGGAAGCCACATAAGAGCCCCAACAGCGTAAGGATAGCAAGATAAGGCCTCAATGCCAACCCACTGGGGGACATAACTCCTGGCCGTAGTACACGATAATTGTGCTATCTGAGCCGCCTGAAAATAGGCAAAAAGATTAGGAAGTCCCAAACCGCCATGCTTCTTTAGAGAGGTGACTTTAATATGGAGTTATTGAAGAAAGAAAAGACTTGGATTTTTAAAATAAAAACTTTGGCACCCCTCGGGTTAAATAATGAAATGAGTTTAAAGGTCTTTCTAGAGCCATGATGGTCACTATTCCCTTTAATTGAAATGTTTCCCCCATTTTAATGTTCTTTGAATTACCACTGTCTGTGCCATTGATAATTGGGTTCTGTTCTATGAATAACTATAGAAAAAGTGGACCCCGTTTAATATATTGAATTAACATGCAATTATAGTACCACCGTGGATGTTTAAAATTGCTTTATTGATTTCCACCTATTACTTTTAAAAGTAATGGTTTGTCTGAGACATAGAGGTGCTGTCCTTTAAACTGGGACCACCCCTGGCCATTTTAAGTGGCTGAACGGGATGTCTTTCCCTTTAAAAGGCCGGGAGCACATATGTCCCGACGTCCTGACAAAGCTCACGGTCACGTGGGCGAAACGCGTTGACGTAGGCAGCGTCAGCTAGTCCCTGGGCCACACCTACACAGGTGGTCATGTGTGGATCCGCCTCACGCTGATTCAAGCATGGCGGTAACGTATACGCCACCCCTGCTACACTAAGACTACCGCTTTGAGCCTTTACAACCAGAGGGTCATCTATTGTAACCCGGCGGGGTTTTCGGAGGCTGTCACGGTCTGCTCACTCGGATGACATTAAAACCATCATCTTAACTGCCAACCATGTGAAGATCGTTACATTGTCACTAGATGCCCATATCGTTTAGTGTGGTGAGAGCCTGCGGGCACGTTTTATGTGGCAGCTGCCGTTTCAATGCAACTAGCTCTACACCTCTTGTATGCTTTAACCACTTCCCATCCGGCTCATGTATATAAATGGCCAGACAGAAGCAGTGCAGGGGCGGGTTACCGTTCATAAACGGCGCCCGCCACTTTCAGCCTGGGTGCGCTCCCTGGGACACAGTGGAACACCGATTGCTGTACGGGACCTCTGTGTGAGGTTCCGATTATGTGATCACTGATTGGCCAATCAGTGATCAAATGAATAGTAGTAAGCAAGATGTCACTTCTAACATCATTGCTTACTACGTGTGAAATCTGTGAATGATCACAGAGAGCACATGGTACAAGGCTATTCACAAAAGCCTTATATCATGTGACAAGCTGTGACCAATCACAGCTCACACAGTATTTCTCAATGGCAGCAAGAATGCAGCCAGACAGAAGGAGAAATGATTGCTTTTACAGCCTTCATGGGTTTAAAAGCAATCAGTGTAAAAAAATAAATAAATAAAAAAAAAAAAATCTTCATCACCCCCCAAAAGAAGTACAGTATCACTATGGTGACGGTATGTTAAAAAAAAAACCCATAAATGATAATAATATAATTTACTAAAAAGATAACTGAATACATTTTGGCCAAGATTATTTATTTGAAACTGTTAGAAGAAAAAAACGCTTAAAAATTTTTGGACTTTTTCATTTATGTAGCAAAAAAATCCCAGTGGTAAAATAGCAATAAAAATCCCAGTGGTACAGTGTTGCATGACCGCGCAATTGTCATTCAAAGTGTCATTGAAAAATGATTGCTTTTACAGCCTTTATGGGTGTAAAAGCAATAGGTGTAAAAAAAAAAATCTTCATCACCCCCCACAAGTAGTGACAGTGACATGGTGACACTGTACTGCTAGGGTGACGGTATATTAAAAAAACCAAAAAAAACCCGATAATATAAAAAAAAACTAAAAATTTAAAAAAACATTTTGAAAAATTATTATTCTTGGTTATAAACTAATTTGGATTATTTTTTCAAAATTTTTGGACTTTTTCATTTATATAGCAAAAAAAAATAAAAATCCCAGTGGTGAATAAATACCACCAAAATAAAGTTTTATCTGTCTCGAAAAAATGCTAAAAAATGTATATGGGTACAGTGTTGCATGACCGCTTGCTGGTGTTGGTGCCACTGGGAGCAACGGCGCCCCATCGTTCGTGCCACTGGGAGCAACGGCGCCCCATCGGTCGTGCCACTGGGAGCAACGGCGCCCCATCGGTCGTGCCACTGGGAGCAACGGCGCCCCATCGGTCGTGCCACTGGGAGCAACGGCGCCCCATCGCTCGTGCCACTGGGAGCAACGGCGCCCCATCGCTTGTGCCACTGGGAGCAACGGCGCCCCATCGCTCGTGCCACTGGGAGCAACGGCGCCCCATGGGTCGTGCCACTGGGAGCAACGGCGCCCAATCGGTCGTGTCACTGGGAGCAACGGTGCCCCATCGGTCGTGCCACTGGGAGCAACGGCGCCCCATCGTTCCTGTCACTGGGAAGGAGGAAACCAAAATTGTAGAAAATGTGGAGGACCAATCTAGGCGAGTGCATGAACGCACAGCCCCTCCACACATCAATTGGTGCCGGCCCAATCCGTGATTGTAGCACTGGAGGAACATGAAAGTAAGTTGGCAGCACTTCAACGATTTTGCAGATAAAGCATTTATTGGTATGCAATACAAACATGACAGCGCCCTGAATGGACAGAGAACAGTAAATGTGTTTTGATACAGACATTACTGACTAAGTGATGACTAAGCACATGCCTGTGTGAAACGCGTTTACTGCTCTCTGTGTATTGTGGGAGCCGTCATGTTTGTATTGCATTTTTCTTGAAGATTCCAATAAAAGTTTTATCTGCAACATCATTGACGTGCGCCCAACCTACTTTCCTGTTCTTCAAGTCCTTGGAAGGAATTGTGCCCCATCGTTGGTGTCATTGGGAGAGTGTAGGGTTAACTTCTTCATGTTCTATAGTTTGAATGCCATGCCATAGATATATTAATTATCTTTGTAAAAGAGCATATTCCACGCTCTCCTTTTTTTCCAATTTTTCCAGGAAAAAAAAAAAATTTTTGCCAGGCCTTCCCATCTCTAGATGTGGCAACAATTCAATGCAATATTTATATTCTTCACCTTACTAGCTTACTAATTGCATCATGATCAGAAGCTGTAAACTGCAAAACACTAAAACAGATTCCCTCCTCCACTTAATGACTGGAGGGACCTGTCATTGCAAAAATGATAACTACATTCACCATAAAGAACTGGCAACTGGATGCTGGGACATGTAGTCCCAAAGAGGGTCATCTTGTGATGTGCTCAGTTTGCACTTCCTGGTCAGAGAGTTGGGGAAGCACTGCTAAACATCTGCAGCCAGCAACGGTGATAATCTCAGTGCAATAAGTGTTTCCTCATATTTGTAAATAAAATGATTTACCGAGGAGTGTTTTATTTGTGGATTTTGATATATTAAAAAGGCAAAAAAAATGGAGACTTTATTACCACTTTAAAAACCAGACAAGACGCAGAGACTGGCCAACAGATTGGAATTTCTATGGTCCTAAGACCTGATGCAAGCATATCAGCAAATGGAGACCATGCAGGTTTAGCTGTACCTATACAATGTGCTGAACCAACTTCCCAATTCTCTTCTACTAGGAGAGAGTGACCCAAGTCTGTCTATGCACACCCATCAAAATGTTACATTTATAAAAAACCACTGACAACCAAAAAGTGAACATTTCTTGTATCAGTGTGCTGGGTGGCATAATGTATGTCTACAAGTGGCATGAAATGGGCAGACTTTAGCCTTCAAGAGACCACAGTGAACTGGTTTCTGAAATTAGCTGGCTGTATCATACAGTACATACACTTTATGGCTAAACTCTGCCAAATGATGGAGTCCAGGTGCACAAAGGCAGGTCCATGATGACACCGTTTATGGAGTTTGGTTTGAAATAACTCACGTGGCCAACACAGAATCCTGAATTCAACCCTACTGGCAGGATCACCGCTGGGCTGAACGGAAAAAACAAACAAACTTGTAGTGTGTACCAGGCACAACTTTCAGTTGCTGGCTTCAAAACAAAAAAGTATACATCGTCTGTGTGTTTACTATAGTAAGCAGTCACAGTCTGAGAAGAAAAGCCTGTCCCCTGACAGCATCTTGCAGAGAAGGACCCTTGCTCTTTCTGTGGAAGCAGCGGTTGTTCTGCACAGGACAGACCTATAGCTTTGGGATCAGCGACACTCATGCACCTTGCAGATTGGAGAGTTCTGTCTCTGACTCAGCAGTGGGTGTATCAGGTCTCTGAAAGGCAACCGTTGCCTCCACACAGCGAGAAAGGGTCCTTCTCAGCAGCATTGCAGATAGTGGACAAAATGTTCTTTGGTTTGTTTTTGTTACAATACTTTTGTTTTGATGCATCTTAAATGTATTTAGTTGATTTAAACTGAAAAATGTGTTGACTTTTACATTTTCAAAAGCAGAACAGATATTGCAATCCCCTGTAATTGTCTCAGAACTGCAACTTAAAGTGATTCTAAACCCATTTCATTTTCTTTAAAATAATAAACATGTCATACATACCTGCTCTGCGCTCCCCTCAGGTCCCCCGATAGTGGTGCTGGCTCCTCCCACTTTGCCAAGTGTCCTCATAGCAAGCCACTGGCTATGGGAGCACTCGTGCAGGTTCACTGCCGAGCCAGCTCTGAGTGTCCATTGACTCACAAAGCACAGCCTGGCCCGGCTTCCTCCTCACTGGCTGCGATTGGCAGAAGCCAATGGCTCCCGCTGCTGTCTCTGAGCCAAAGAGGAGGGAGAGAACAGAGAGATGGAATATTGATTTTTGCCAAAATGTCATCTATCCTTCTAGTGTATGATCTGAAATTACTAAGAATAAAAAGGTGCTCTGGATAGGCAGTGGATTGCTGCTGACAATGTATGCTGTGTTTTGGTTATAGAACTAAACAGCCCGAGTGATGCCTGCTGTAGTACTCCAGTGATAAAACATGAAAAGGAACCATGGCTTACCTTGCTCCTATGATCACCAGGTATTCCAGTAACCTGAGAAATGGCTTTTTCTTCTGCCCCATGGTCCCAACTTCCTACTGAATCATCTCACACACTGCTCAGCTCACTGGACCATCACTGATAAGGAGAAACCAGCAGGAACCTTAAACCAGGAGAAAAATACACAAAAGAAACAACAAAATCTATAAATACATTTCACACATACCAGCCTTTATATAATATTAACCTCAAACATATGGCTGAAATATTTATACAGGTCTTATATGACAGAGGATTTGTATTTCTATCCCTCCAGTCCTGAGATCTACACAGCTCTGCCACAGAGCACAGTCCTGTTTGGCAGGGCAGGAACCCCATTTTTCTCTGCTGCAGTTAACACTTACAGGTCTTGCCGTTCCCCCAGCCTATGACTGTTATTGATAATAAATCACATTTCAGCTACTGCTTGCATTTAAAAAACATAATTTATAGATATATTAAAGGGAGCTCCACCCAAAAGGGGCAGCTCTGCTTGTCTGCCTCCTACCCCCTCCACTGCCACATTTCGCACTTTTTTGGGGGGGAGCTGATTCCTGGTTCTGGCATTCCCTCCTCCTTCCCCCCCCCCCCCCCCCCCTCACAGTCTTCTAGGACACTTTACAGATCCCTGAAGACTGCCGGACAATTTGGGAGGCGCAGTATAAATCGTGCATGCGCAGTGGGCACCAGGCTGTGAAGCCACAAGGTGTCACAGCTGGGTGCCCACAGTTGAGATGCTGGCGCCAGGGGGGGAGACAAGCGGGAGAAGGGACGGCATGGGCGAGAACATCACTGATCCTGCTACGGCAGAGTTCAATATTTTAAAAGGGGTATACAGTAGAACTATAGGCAACATTTTTTTTTCATTTTGGATAGAGGAAGGGAGGGTTATAACACCCGTCAGTTTTATTTTTTGCCATCTGTGTCCCATTGGGGAGATTTACCTTCACTTCCTGTCCCATAGCCAAAACAGGATGTGAAGAAGATCCCTGCAAATTAAGGGAATCCTTTGGGGTCCCCCATTGGAAGATTTTCCCTCTATTACTTTTCTTGGGACAACATAAAATTTGGGATTTTCTTTGACCTTTACCTTCGATGATAATGGCAAACAGGACAAACAGAGAGGGGAAATCTCCCAGGGACACAGACAGCAATAAGAACCTGACAGGTGTTCCAATCCCTCTCCACTCTACCCAAAAAAAAAAGTTTTTTCTTTAGTTATACCTTAAGGCTTTCTAATCACAAGAATGAAAATACTTCATAATACTCGCTGCCGGTATTCTCACCTTCCAAAGCCTTTTAGTTCACGGATAAGTTCACCTTTTGATAAAAAAAAATTAAAAAATGCACATTTTATTTGCAGGTAAAAAAATGTACATTATTTTTTGCTGCAGAAGCCTGGAAAGCATTGCACCAGCGATAGGCAGATCACCGATGCCATGCAGGTCTCCTGCAGATCTGTCAGTACATCTGCTCGCCCCATACAGGATGTACAAGCAAGCAGATATACTGACAGGAAGACTGAATGAACTACCCCAGTGCTCCACAGTGCCGTGGTAGTTCATTGAGAACTACAAGCTGACAGCCGCTAAGTCTGTCGGGACTAGTAGTTTCTCATTCACAGAGGAGCCCCGCACGGCCACATTTTTAAAAAATTTGACAGCCATCGGGGAGAAGATCCCTCACTAGCTGAAAAAGCTGGGGATCTGCAGGGAGCGGGGGCCAGTGCTTTCATAACATGTTACACTCTGAATATGGGGGTAACATGTTACAAAAGGGGAATTAACCTTTAACCACTTGCCCTCCAGAGGATTTACCCCCCTTCCTGAGCAGGCCATTTTTTTGCATTACGGCTGGTCAATGGTACGATGGTATTTGATTGCCTATGCGTTTTTTATTTATTGCACAATAAAAAATAAAAAAACTGACAATTTTGAAAAAAAAAACATTATCTTTTGACTTTTTGCTATTAGACATGTCCAGTAAAAAAATTTTAAAAATCACATTTCATCATAAATTTAAGCCAAAATGTGTTCTGCTCCATGTCTTTGCTATAAAAAATCCCAATATGTGTAAAATAATTGGCTTACGTGAAATTTATAGTGTTTACAAATGGCGGTATATATACTGGGTTTTTTTTTTTTACTAGTAATGACGGCGATCGGCAACTTATAGCAGGACTGTGGTGGCCATTCTGACACTGGGGGGAAACTGACCTGTTGTCACTGACATCCCTAAGGACACCAATATAGTGATCAGTGCTAATAAAAACCACTGACACTGCACTAATGGCAGCTGGGAGGAAGGGGTTAACATGTGGGGCGATCAAAGGGTTAACCTGTGTGCTGTGTTACTATGGGGCTGTGTGTTAGTACTATGCACAGCCATGCAAAGCAGTGTGCAGGAGCTGACAGGGAAGAGAACTGTTTTGTTTACAAACCATTCTGCCCCCCCACCCCCCCATCGCAGATGTTTGGCCATAACCAGGTGTGGTGACTGATAGCCGCGGCCGCTAATGATGGCGCGGGGGGTAGGGCACACATGCGCCCACTACCTGGCAATGTAAAATCAGGTATATACACGTGATTTTGTGCACCCGTGCCGCCTTGTAGCAGTACTTCTATATAGGGTGGACGGGAAGCGGTTAATACATTACTGATGTTTACCTTCCTGGTGACACCTCTGGCACGTGTGCATTCTAATGAATATTCTCAGTATCCTGATATGCTGAGATGTGAAGACACCTTTGCTCTAATGACATGATCACAGATCTCCAGTATAGGTTCTCACTCTCACAAGCCTTCCTCTGTTTACTTCCCTGAAACACCATGTGACAAGCAACATCACAGGGGCTGTGTCATCACTTAGGCTACTTTCACGCTGACCTGCGGCAAAAACACATATGCATATTTCACACGTTTATACCGCGGTTGCTGTGCGTTTTGTGGTGTGTGTTAAATGTGTTGCATTGCAAAGCATATTGGTGAATAGCTGGTTGTTAAGGACGTCATCAGGTACTGGCTTCTTAACCACTTGACAACCAGCCTATAGCTGAATGAAGGCTACAGCGCGGTTGTCCAGTTCTGGGAAGGCGTCATACGACATCCTCCTAGAACGCGCCCTCCCGCGTGCCCCCAGCGGCGCGCATCTGGTGATCTCCGTGATTGCTGTGTCCTATATACACAGCTGATCACGTGATGTGGTAAAAGGGCAATCATAGCAGCCTTTTACCACATGATCAGCTGTGTCCAATCACACAGATCACTGGGTAAATGCAGTTGCTGGTCGTCGGCTTCACTCTCCTCACGCTGTCACAGTGTGAGGAAAGTCCTGCCGATAACCGGCAATTGTCTGAAAACAGATTGGCACTGATGATCAGTGCCACCCACATGTGCCCAGCAGTGCCACTCACGTGCCCAGCAGTGCTTCCCATCTGTGCTGCCCAGCAGTGGCGCCAGTCAGTGCCCAGCAGTGCTGCCCATTAGTGTAGCATCATCAGTGCCGACTCATCAGTGACGCCTCATCAAAGCACATCAGTGAAGGAGAACAATTACCTGTTTGCAAAATTTTATAATAGAAACAAAGAAACACTTTTTTATTTAGATTTTTTGCTATTTTTTTGTTTATAGAGCAAAAAATAAAACACCCAGAGGGGATTAAATACCACCAAAAGAAAATCTGTGTGAAAAAAAATGATAAAAATGTCATATGGGTACAGTGTTGCATGACCGCGCAATTGTCATTCAAACTGCGCCAGCGCTGAAAACTGTCCTGGGCAGGAAGGGGGTATAAGTCCCCGGTAGGGAAGGGGTTAAAGGCTAAGTTCACCTATCATAACATGTTACACCCATAATCAGGGTGTAGCATGTATTGAATGGACCGACCCCCCCAACCCCCCTGATCTCCGTTGGGACAGCAAGTGGGGGATTTTCTCCTCCATGACGCCGAAGGGGCGGGGGGGGGGAATGACGCCGAAGGGGCGGGGTGGGGGGTGACGCTGAAGGGGCGGGGGGGGGCGGAATGACACCGAAATGGCGCGGGGGGGGGGGGGGCTGGCGCTGAAATGGCAGGGGGGGGGGAATGACGCTGAAATGGCAGGGGGGGGGGGGGGAGAGAGACGCTGAAATGGCAGGGGGGGGGGAGAATGACGCTGAAATGGCAGGGGGGGGGGATGACGCTGAAATGGCAGGGGGGGTGACGCTGAAATGGCAGGGGGGGGGATGACGCTGAAATGGCAGGGGGGGGGGGTTGCGCTGAAATGGCAGGGGGGGGGGGGTGACGCTGAAATGGCAGGGGGGGGGTTAAGACGCTGAAATGGCAGGGGGGGGGGGGAATGACGCTGAAATGGCAGGGGGGGAATGATGCTGAAATGGCAGGGGGGGGGAATGACGCTGAAATTGCAGGGGGTGGGGGAAATAACGCTGAGGGGGCAGGTGGAAAGGGGAGACGCTGAGAGGGCAGGTGGAGGGGAAACGATGTGGGGGCAGGTGGGGGGGGGCGCTGAGGGGGCAGATGGGAGGGGGACGTTGGGGGGGCACTGATGGGGCAGGTGGGGGGGGAACACTGGGGGGGGCCCTGAGGGGGCAGGTGAACGCTGAGGGGGCAGATGTGAGGGGGACATTGGGGGGGGGCACTGATGTGGGGGGGGGGCACTGGGGGGGCAGCCCCAGCTATGTGTGTCCCTATTACCCCCCCCCCATCTCCAGACATGACCTCCTATCAGCCTTTCTATACAGACAATCCCCCCTACCTTCTCCACAAAGCCCCCCGACCTCCTCTATGCGCCCCCCGGCCTCCTCCATCCACCTCCCCGACTCTCCTGCCCTCTGTCCTCCTCACCTGCTCAGCTCAGCTCCCCCCCCGGAGGCCATCATCCCCGCCCCGGCCGTTCCTTTCCTTTCCTGTTCCCCTCTCAGCAGCTCCTCTCCTCCGCCTCCCATAGACTTTACATAGCTAAAGATGGCCGCCGTTTTCTCTGTATGGAGCCGACTGGGAAGGGAGACATCTATGGCGAGGAGCGGTATTACACCTGAGACTGCCATCTTCTGGCAGAACTCTATAATAACCATTAAATGGCCCCAATCCTGTGTAATTCTCTGTAAAATCTATAAAATGATAGAACATGGATTTGGTTGTAGTGTTACATGAGCGCCATATTGCCAGGCAGAGTGACAAGGCCGGAAAAGTGACAGTTGGTGACAGTTGGTGCTGAGTCAGCCTGAGGCCTGTGCTGGTAGCTGTGGCGATTGCATCCTCAGACTGTGCCTCCTGCGACTGACTGCGACTCTTCTCATATTTATTACAATACATTGCGATTTCCTTACTAGTGTTCTTCATATTAGATATATTTAAGCTGTTTTCAGGTACTCCGGCATCAATTACTACCAGGATGCCGCGATCTTCACGACGTCCATCTCGTGGAAGGCCATCACGTCTGGAGGGCGGAGACTCTCCCATAGCCCATCGGACGAGGTCCAGAGTGCAACAACGGCAGAGACGGGAGGACCCCGCCATCAGACGGAGCCGATCTCCAAGAGACCGCAACAGGGCTGCTGAGCACCACCCAGAGCCACAGGGAGCACCGGCCATGGAGCCACAGAGAGCACCGGCCATGGAGCCACAGGGAGCACCCGCCATGGAGCCACGCGGCGAGGACCAGGTAATCTGTACCATTTGTTTAGCAGATTGTGAAGATGGAGACGAAAATACTACCCTACCCTGCGCTCACCAATTCCACGATCGCTGCATCCAACAATGGGTTCAACAGAGTGCTACCTGTCCCATCTGCCGGGAGGACGTTCCTAACCCACCAGAGGACCAGGATTTCAACAATCTGAGAGAGCAACTAGATGACATGGGAATCGACTACGTCATCGATTATGAGAATGGCATTGTACACTATTATTTATAATATTATCAGCTTAGATGTATTTATGATATTATATATTTTAAGAGTTTTTCTGTCTTGTAGAAGTTATAGTATTTAATGCTTTGAAAAAAAAAACAAAAAAAAACAAAAAAATAAAAAAACAAAAAAAAAACAAAAAAAATATATAGTTATTGAATATTATTATTAGTATTATATATTTTAAAATATGTTCTTTATTGTAGTAGTCTAATAGTTTATGCTTAAAAATTACTTGTATTATTATATTTTTATTGTTATTATTATTATTATATATTTTAAGATATTTTCTGCTCATAGTAGTTAATGATTAAAAAAAAAAAAATCCAAAAAAATACTGTTATTGTATATTAATATTATTATGATGATATATTTTAAGATGTGATCTGACTTGAAGTTGTTATAATAGTTTATGCTTTAAAAATAAAAAATAATATATATATATATATATATATATATATATATATATATAGTTATTGAATATTATTAGTATTATATATTTTAAAATATGTTCTTTATTGTAGTAGTCTACTAGTTTATGCTTAAAATTACTTTTATTGTTATTATATTTAATATTGTTATTATTATTATTATTATTATTATTATTATTATTAATATTAAAAATTTTAAGATATTTTCTGCTCATAGTTAATGATTTACAAAAAATACAAAAAAAAATTGTTATTGTATATTAATATTATTAGGATGATATATTTTAAGATGTGTGTTGGCTTGAAGTAGTTTGAATAGTTTATGCTTTAAAAAAAAAAAAAATTATATACACACATATATATATATATATATATATATATATATATTATAACATTTTTGGGGACATATTTGATTTAAAAATTGTTTTATTGAGTTACTGTTTTATTGTTAACCAATGCCGTTTTCTTTGCAGGAATGCCATTTAGCTGCAGCACTGACCTGTTTATTTTGACAGCAACAGGAACTTGCTCTGAGAATATACATACGTCAGTGTGGGCAGCACTGTTGGATGAGATTTTTCATCCGCAGTTAAAAAAAGAGCATATATGCCGAAGCATAGGGGCCTGGGGTGGCCAGTGGGTGGATGGCCCCTATGCTTCGGTATATATTTTTAAAACAAATTGTTGGCAGAGATTCCTTCATCCACATCGACCGATGTGAATAGAGGAATCTGTTAGTTTTTTTTTTTTTCGTTCAGCCCATGGGCTGAACAAAAAAAGAAGAACGTTTCATATGTGCCCACCATTAGAAGTGGGTGGATGTAGGGAGGTATTCTAATGGTGGGCATACCACACACTTTTTCTGGCAGAGATTTCTTCTTTTTTAATTCAGTACACAGGCTGCATAGAAGAAAAAAAGAACATAGCATATACAGTTGCAAGAAAAAGTATGTGAACCCCTTGGGATTACATGGAGTTTTGCATGAATTGGGCATAAAATGTGCTCTGAACATCATCTAAGTCACAACAATAGAAGAACACAGTCTGCTGAACATAATACTACACAAACATTAGATGTTGCCGTGGTTTAATTGCACATAACATGTAAACATTCACAGTGCAGGGAGGAAAAAGTATGTGAACCTTTGGACTTAATAACTGGTTGACCCTCCTTTGGCAGCAATAACCTCAACCAAACGTTTCCTGTAGTTGCAGATCAGACCTGCACAACGATCTGGAGTCATTTTGGACCACTCCTCTTCACAAAACTGTTTCAGTGTAGCAATATTCTTGGGATGTCTGGTGTGAATCGCTCTCTTAAGGTCATGCCACAGCATTTCAATCGGGTTGAGGTCGGGACTCTGACTGGGCCACTCCAGAAGGCGTATTCTGAGCTGTTGCAGCCATTGTTTTGTTGAATTACTTGTATGCTTTGGGTCATTGTCCTGTTGCATCACCCATCCTCTGCGGAGCTTCAGTTGGCGGACAGATGGTCGTACGTTTTCCTGCAAAATGTCTTGATAAACTCTGGAATTCATTTTCCCATCAATGACAGCAATCTGTCCAGGCCATGAGGCAGCAAAGCAGCCCCAAACCATGATGCTCCCTCCGCCATGTTTTACAGTGGGGATGAGGTTTTGATGTTGGTGTGCTGTGCCTTTTTTTCTCCACACATAGTGTTGTGTGTTCTTCCCAAACAACTCAATCTTGCTTTCATCTGTCCACAGTATATTTTGCCAGTAGTGCTGTGGAACATCCAGGTGCTCTTTTGCAAACTTCAAACGTGCTGCAATCTTCTTTTTGGACAGCAATGGCTTCCTCCGTGGTGTCCTCCCATGTACTCCATTCTTGTTTAATGTTTTCCTTATTGTAGATGTGTCAACAAAAATGTTAGCATGTGCCAGAGATTTCTGTAGGTCTTTAGCTGACACTCTGGGATTCTTCTTTACCTCATGCAGCATTCTGCGCTGTGCTCTTGCAGTCATTTTTACAGGACGACCACGCCTAGGGAGAGTAGCAACAGTGCTAAACTTTCTCCAGTCTGTCTTACCGTGGACACATGAACATCAAGGCTTTTGGAGATACTTTTGTAACCCTTTCCAGCTTCATGCAAGTCAACAATTCTTGATCGTAGGTCTTCTGAGAGCTCTTTTCTGCGAGGCATGGTTCACATCAGACAGTGCTTCTTGAAACCAGTAAACCCGAAACAGGTGTGTGTTTTTTAAGGGCAGGACAGCTGTCAGCAACACATCCAATATCATCACACTGATTGGAGTCAAGGTTGGCTGACTCCTGGCTCCAATTAGCTCTGGGAGAAGTCATTAAGCTAGGGCTTCACATACTTTTTCCTCCCTGCACTGTGAATGTTTACATGTTATGTGCAATTAAACCATGGCAACATCTAATGTTTGTGTAGTATTATGTTCAGCAGACTGTGTTCTTCTATTGTTGTGACTTAGATGACGTTCAGAGCACATTTTATGCCCAATTCATGCAAAACTCCACGTAATCCCAAGGGGTTCACATACTTTTTCTTGCAACTGTATACCCAACGACGTACTGGTACATCACCGGACTTTGAGTGGTTAGATCAGGATCCTGGTATAATTTTTTTCAGCTGGCGATCGGTTTTCATGTAAAAGCAATCCTAGTGGCTAATTAGCTGCAGGATTGCTTTTACAAGAGAAGATGCCCCCCCCCCCCCCCCACTGTTTCTCAGGCTTTCCCGTCGTTCCATCGGGGGAACCTGAGAATGCAGCCGGAGTTTCTGCCAGCTAACCATAGATTTGACTGGAGACCGGAATGGTGCCAATCATCTCCATAGTCTAAGAAATCAGAAGCTTACCAGCATTTCATCACTTCAGTTTTGCAGGATATAAACAGCACCATTTGTAAATTGGGAAAGCATCTGATCACACCAATCTTGGTGAGATTAGATAATGTAAGAGCAGAAGAGATATCTAGAGTCAGACCCCAGATTTCTCAAAAATGAATGTATGACAATGTCCATCGCAGTTATAGGGGATATTTGCATTTTCTGAGATAGCAGTAAAAGTGATTAAAAAAAAATGAAAGGGACAGTGTAAAAATAATGTAAAAAATAAAAAAAAACTTTAAACTCCATGACAAAAACATTTTTTTTTTTTTTACACAAAGTTGTCACCTAAATGATATATTGCTCACACAAGCCATGGGTATATGTGGAATTACATATACAAAATACATTCTGTTACATCTCTTGAGTATGGGGGTACCACATGTGAGAGACTTTAGCAGTCCAGCCAAGTACAGGACCCCAAAATCCAATATGCTCCTTCAGGCGTTTAAAGGGCTTTATTTACTCATTACACTTCCTGACTACCTATCACAATTTAGGAGGCCCTGAAAGGCCAGGATAGCACCAATTCCCCCCCACCCAATGATCCCTTTATGGAAAGTAGATACCCTAAGAAATTTGATAAGAAGCATGGTTAGTATTTTTCAGATCTCATTGGTTGCCACAAGTTTTTGGAAAATGAAGAAAGAAAGCAAAAACATTTTTTTTTTGTTTTTTTTTATATTTCAAAACCTTGTGAGAAAAAATTAGATTGGCAAAATACTCACCATGCCTCTTTTTAAATTCCTTGGGGTGTCTACTTTCCAAAAAGGGTTTATTGAGGGGGGGGGGGGGGGGGGTTAGTGCTATCCTGGCATTTCAGGACCTCTGAAACTGTGATAGGTAGTGAGGAAGTGAAATGAGGAAGTTACGCACCGTCAAGCTTTCAAAGTGGTCATTGGATTTCAGGCTCCTGTATGTGGCTAGGCTCCCAAAAAGTCTCTCACATGTGGTACCCCCACACTCGGAAGAAGTAGCAGAATGTATTTTGGGGTGTAATTCCACATGTACCCATGGCTTGTGTGAGCAATATATCATTTAAGTGACTAGTGACTGGTATTTTAGCAACTCAAGAAATGTGATGGGCAGTCAGAAAGTAAAAGCTGTGTGAATTCCATTCTCTATACCATAGTTTGAAGATCCTATAACTTTCACACAGAGCAATCAATATTCACTTACTGGGATTTTTTTTTACCAAAAACATGTAGCAGAAAAATAGCACAAAAAAATAAAAAGCGCACAGGTGATCAAATACCACTGAAAGAAAGCTCTATTTGTGTGAAAAAAAGGAAGGAAATTTCGTTTGGGTACAGCTATTTTCTTTCTGTTGTAGTTAATAATTTGAAAAAAAACCCCAAAAATTAAAAAACAAAAAAAATTATACCGTTATGGTTTCTATTATTAATATTATACACTTTTTTGCTTTGAATCTAGGAGCCAGCTAAAAAGAGTTATGAGACATTTTTTTTTAGCTTAGTGTGGGTTGCCAGCATCTGGGACTTCACGCAATGGGAATTGTCATGCGGCAATCATTGCAAAACAGCACCATGTTTTTAGGCGCCATTGAAAATGGAACCTGAACCTGCGTTTTGCGATCACAGTGATTCTACTGCAATCCCAAACACCCAGATGTGAATGGAGCCACCTTAATTCACATATGCAATTCTAGATTCATTTTGAAACTCACAGATTCGCATGAAAGGCTAGATATTTTGTGTTCCTATTGAGGTGGTCCACACAGATGTGATCCACACGCACTGTGTTTTGGGTGCCATTATGAAAAGGGTCCTGTGCAAGTTTGTAGCTGTGCGTTCCAGACTCGCAAGTGATAGAGCAGACTGGCATATGGAGATAAGTGTTCACATAGGATTGCTATTGACAGAAGTTTTCCCATTGATGTCCGTGGGAGGCGTTTTCCCATAGAAGTCCACGGGAGACGTTTTTCCATTGAAGTCCACGGGAGACTTTTTTCCATTGAAGTCCACGGGATGCGATTTCCCATTAAAGTGCACGGGACACGATTTCCCATTAAAATACACAGGGCACGATTTCACATTAAATTGCAAAGGGCACAATTTCCCATCTAGGTGCAAGGGGCACAATTTCCCATTAAACTGCATTAAATCCGGAGTGGGGGGGGTGAAAGAGGAGTAGTGATGTGGTCTGCATCATCGAGCAGGTGCGGCCTAATTTTACAGCGGGCGTTAAAGAGACATTGTTGGACCAATGATCTCTGTATGCTATACTGTATGTATGCTGTCCCTGCCTACCACGTAAAAATCTTCCCCAGTGAAAACTTTACAACTTTTATTCCCTAAAAAACCAACACCCATCACTCACCTATGCACCTCCTATCCACTGCTCACCTCTCCCCCATGTCCAAAGCTCTCCTCTGTACCACTGTTCAAAGCTCACGCCTGTCCACAGCTCACCCCTGTATCCCTCTCCAAAGCTCACCTCTATATCTCTGTCCAAAGCTCACCCCTGTATCCCTCTCCAAAGCTCACCTCTATATCTCTGTCCAAAGCTCACTCCTGTACCCCAGCCCACAGCTCACTTCTGTACCCTTCTCCAAAGCTTACTTCTGTACCCTACCCACAGCTCACCCCTATACCATGACCACAGTTCACTTCTGTACCCCCTCTCCAAAGCTCACCTCTGTACCCCTGCCAAATCTCACCCCCATACCCTGTCCACAGTTCACCTCTGTACCCTACCCACAGCTCAACTCTGTACCCCTGTCTATGGCTCACCCATGTACCCTGCCCGCAGCTCACCTCTGTACCCCTTTACATCGCTCACCCCTGTACCCTGCTCGCAGCTCACATCTTTACCCCTGTCCACCGCTCACCCCTGTACCCTGCCCGCAGCTCACCCCAGGACCCTGCCCGCAGCTCACCCCAGTACCCCTGTCCACCTGTCACCCCAATACCCTTCCCGCAGCTCACCCCAATACCCTGGCTGCAGCTCACCTCTGTACTCCTCTCCAAAGCTCACCTCTGTACCCCTGCCACAGCTCACCCGTGTACCCTGCCCACAGTTCACCTCTGTACCCCTTTCCATCACTCACCCCTCTACCCTGCTCGCAGCTCACATCTGTACCCCTGGCAACAACTCACCTTTGTACCCTGCCCGCAGCTCACTCCTGTACCCTGCCCGCAGATCACCCCTGTACCCTACTCGCAGCTCACCCCAGCACCTTGCCCAAAGTTCACACCCTGTACTCCTCTCCAAAGCTCATTTCTGAACCCACCAGCAACAGAAGAATTTACTTTTATGCTAAAATAAATATTAATGTTAAACTTTCACCAGTGCTCATCTCTACCCTCCACTCTTTTCTCATCAATTCTTACTTCTACACCCCTCACCTCATCTGCCCACACATTAAAAAGATGAGAGAGCCAGAATAGAATTGCCAGGCTTAGTAGCTGATAAGCTGGAGGGTGGTAGGGCGGGATGGCTTACTAGCTGATGAGCGGGAGGGAGGGCAGAAAGTGCCAGCGCCTCGTGTGTGGACACTGCACCCTCCCCATTCAGAGGTGCAGAGATAAAGAGGCTAGTTAGAGCTGAAGCTGCAAGTGCTTAAGTCACTGGAATGAATGATGTGAGTGCTGTGCATTCTTTCTGCACTGTGTGCAAGGGCAGGGAGAGCTGTAGAGAACCGCCCGCTGGGTTAGCTCAGCTGTGCTGTCACAGGGGAGCCGGGCAGTAGATAGTGGTGAGCACAGGGCTGGTGTTGGAAGTAGCGGAATGCCATTCCTCCATGTTCCAGCTGCAAAAAAAAGCCCTGAATATCTCACTTTACTAGTTTCTTCCCCAGCCAGGAACACAAGGACCAGGAAATTACATTTTACATACCACTTCTGGCTCATTAACAGAAAGGGAAGATCCATTTACTGATCTTCCTCGCATCTACCCAGCGGCACACAGCATGCTGGTTCTGGGTTCGCCCATGGGTGTAGAATCTGGAAATCCAGTGAAAGGAGGAGCTAAGATTGCTGGTGGGTGGATATCAGAAGAGAAGGTTTAGGGCCACCTTTTAGGAATAGTTCACCTTTCCACCAAATCTGTCAATGCACATGTTCACCTTTCACAAAAAATTTTTTTTTACTCTTTTTCTATTTAACATACAAAAAAAAAAAAAAAAAAGGATGGTGATTGGCTGGCTGTAAGGGGTGGAGGAGGCCGGATTTTTTTTTTTTTTTTTTAAGCATCTTGCAAAAAAAAGAAAGTAGCGTGATTGGCCGGCTATAAGGGGAGGATAAGGAGGCAGGATTCTGTTTTGTGACACTAAATGATATCTTTATTTTTCAAAACAATCCGTACACATCTATCACTTAATGTCTGTATAATCTATTTTTCTGCCTCCATCTAACATCCTCTGTGAGCTCCAAAACATCTCCTTTTCCCTCTCACTTCTGTTTTTGAAAATAATATGTGAGGTGAGACCGGCATTTTCCGAGATATGTGGAATCGATCTGGCAGAAGTGCTTGAGTGCAACTAGTTTTTTTTTTTTTTTAACACATTTTTTACTAAACTTTCTAAACTTTTTATTTTTCTATCACATAGGGACAAAAGATCCCTATGTGATGCATTTTTGGTGACAGGTTCTCTTTAATGAGACATTAGGGTCTAAAAAATCCCTGATATCTCACCTGCGCTTCAATGAAACTAATAGACTGCACTCTACTAGTTTCTTCACCAGCCATACTGGCTGGGGAAAGTGACATTTTATATGTCGCTTCCGTGTCATTAACAGGAATGGGAGATCAGCAAGCATTCTGTAAGGACTTGGGTCTGAGACTGTGACTTCTGTGATGCCCGGCTGTGGCTCTTCTCGCTGTGCTATCCTATGGACAACCTTGCCTTGCAGCTTGTTTCTGGGGAACCTTGAACTCCTTTCTCTACCCACGGACTTCCTGATTTAAGCCATGTCCCTACATTTTCTATTAGCCAGATTATTGTGTTCTTCTCCAGCCCGTATGTTGCTCCTTTCACTACTGTTGTCTTCTGCAGCTTCACTAACGCTCGTTACTGACCTTGGCTTGTACTGTATATCAACTTCACTTCTGTTCAGGGGCGGACTGACCATTTGGGAACTCGGGCAGTGCCGGAGGCCCGGTGTCAGAAGGGGGCCCCATGAGATGTCACTGGTACCTTTCATAGGCTTTTTTGGGTGTGGTTTGAGTGTGGGCGAGTACACAGGGGCCCCATGATCCCCTATTGCCCGGGAGCCCCATGAGTTGTCAGTCCGCCCCTGCTTCTGTTTGATCCCAAACTGAAACCATTCATTATCAACCTTTGGCTTAATGCTCGACTTCGCTTCCACTTAATCCCAACCGTAAACCACTTCTTACTGACCATTGGCTTGCTTACTGACTAGCTTTCTGCTTGATCCCTACCTGCTACATCTGCTACCACACTCCGGCTTAATCACCTCCTGGTGGGGTGATTCTGAGGAGCACGAGCTTGCACTAGCATGCAGCAAATACTATCTCCACAATCACACCTATATTAAGATTAAGGGAAACCCTACTGGCAAATTTAAAAAACAACTTCAGAATTTAGTTATGAAAGCAAAAGATGTGGGAATCCTAGATGAGAAGGAAGCAAAATATCTTATTCCTTTCCAAATGTAAAATCCCAGTGTTCTATTATCTGCCAAAAATCCATAAGAGTTTAAATTTAGAGAAAAATTAAAATAGATTTATTTTTGCAGCCTATTGTAAAACAAATGCCTGCCTATTAGAAGGATGGACAGGATATCACTGAATTGATTGAGAATATAGAGGTCACACAGAATACCATACTAGTTACTATTGATGTAAATTCATTATATACTAGCATCAGACATGAAGAGGGTATTGGAGCAGTTAAATGGGCTCTAAAGAATACACTGAGATCCATAGGAGGCAGAGGAAATTCATCATTCAATTACTAGAGATCGGCATGCTTAACAATGATTTCTGGTATGAAGGAGATTTTTGTCCAGAAAAAAAGTGTGGCAATGGGCGCAAAATTTGCACCTAGCCTAGCAAATATGTTCATGGTGAGATGGGAACATGAAGAAATTTTTGGGAAGGTATGGAAAGGGTTAAGAACATGGAAGAGATTTACAGATGATATCCTGGTGATATGGAGTCACTACAGGTTTTTTTTAAAACACAGAAAATAATCCACGGTTTTTCCCAGACTATAAATGTTGAATCAGTAAATTTTCTAGATTTATGTATTTTTAAAGATAATGAGAGATTATATACAAAAACATACTTTAACCACTTGCCCTCCTGAGGATTTACCCCCCTTCCCGACCAGGCCTCTTTTTGCTACTCAGCGCTACACTAATTCAACTTATAATTGCGCGGTCATGCAATGCTGCACGCAAACGAAATTTCGGTGGTATTTGATCACCTGTGCGCTTTTTATTTTTCACGCTATAAAGAAAAAAAAAAAAAAAAATTTTGAAAAACGATATTTTTTTACTTTCAGCTATAAAAAATATATAGTAAACTCAAAGTTAGTTATAAATTTACGCCAAAATATATTCTGCTACATGTTTTTGGTAAAAAAAAAATCCCAATAAGTGTATATTGATTGCTTTGTGTGCAAGTTATAGCGTCTAAAAACTATGATATAGATACTGCAATTTACGCCACTTTCTTGCTATACAGCACTGCGCTAGTTTAACGGACAATTGGCCGGTCACGCAATACAGTACATAAATGAAATTTACATCCTTTTTTTTTTCACAAATTGAGCTTTCTTTTGCTATAAAACATGTCCACTAAAAAAAATTTGGACTTTTTGCTATAAAACATGTCCACTAAAAAAAATGTAAAAATCAAATTTAGTCATAAATTTCTGCCAAAATGTATTCTGCGACGTGTTTGCTTAAAAAAAATCCCAATACATGTAAATTAATTGGTTTACGTGAAAGTTATGGTGTCTACAAATGGCGGGAAAGATACTGGGATTTTTTTTTTTTATTATACTAATAATGGTGGCGATCTATGACTTATGGCGGTGATCAGTGATTTATGACAGTGATCAGCGACTTATGGCGGGACTGCGGCGGACATTTTGACACGGGGGGGAACTGACTTGGGGTCATTGACATCCCCAGTGACACCAATACAGTGAGCGCAAAAAAAAAAAAAACACTGACACTGCACTAATGGCACTGGGGAGGAAGGAGTTAACTTTTTTATTCAATGAAAGGGTGTGAGGGGAGTGTTTTAATAGGGGGCGGGGGTGTGTACTGCACGGGAACACGCTGATCCGGAGAGATAAACTCTTCTCTCTACAACGTCCTGTACTCCATAACCTGATTCTCTTGCCTGTATCTGATCTGACCCTGACTAAGAAAGAACTCCGCCTGCACCAACCCGGCTTGTCCCTGACTATCCGCTTGCCTGCTCCCTTGTACCTGATCTACCTGATTGATCCTGACTCGGCTTGTCTGATGCTGCTGCACCTACGTTCCTGTATCCGTACCTGGCCTGTATCCTGGTGACCGCCATACCTACCTGCTGCTGAAACTACGTTCCTGTATCGTACCTGGCCTGTATCCTGGTTACCGCCATACCTGCTGCTGAAACTATGTTCCTGTATCGTACCTGGCCTGTATCCTGGTTACCGCCATACCTACCTGCTGCTGAAACTACATTCCTGTATCGTACCTGGCCTGTATCCTGGTTACCGCCATACCTGCTGCTGAAACTAGCTCCCTGCATCCGCACCTGGCCTGTATCCTGGTTGCCGCCATACCTACCTGCTGCTGCACCTACGTTCCTGCATCTGCACCTGGCCTGTATCCTGGTTGCCGCCATACCTACCTGCTGCTGCACTTACGCTCCTGCATCTGCACCTGGCCTGTATCCTGGTTGCCGCCATACCTACCTGCTGCTGCACTTACGCTCCTGCACCCGCACCTGGTCTGCACCCGGATCTTCTGAGTCATCATCTGCCTACAGTCATCTCAAGACCCACCAGGCACTCGTGCCACTCCTGGCTCGGTGCCCTCTGACCCCACTATCAGGGGCTCTGAGCGGGAGTAGAAAGAGGACGCCCTCCTCTCCACGTCAGGCTCCCCAACCAGGTACGTGACAGTTACCAAATAAACCTGGGTTTATATGTAGAAAGGCATCGAATCTATGGACCAAGCTGGTTAAAAATATAATTTCCCTTCCAAGGAAAAATCCAATTAAGATGTTTGATCTCAAAGGGTTTTTCCCATGTAAAAAGTGTCATATTTGTAAAACAACAGGGATGAAAACTAGGAAAATAGAGAGCTTTACGTCACAGGTTATGAAGAAAGAATTTAAGATTGATTAGTTCATAACATGCACTACCCCTTATGTGACCTATTTATTGGAAAGTTCATGTAAACTTCAATATGTAGGCAGAACGACTAGGCCACTGTATAAAAGACTCAGAGAACATGTCTAATATGAAGAAGGGGAAGAAGGACCATAATTTGTCCAGGCATTTTAGAGACGTCCACAAATGTGATCCAACACAATAACGATTTTGTGGAATAGATAAAGTGGAGGGATACTGGAGAGGAAGTAACAAAATTATAGAAATCTCTAAAAATGAAATGTTTTGAATTTTCCAACTGGACACTTTGAAACCTAAAGGTCTGAATGTTGATCTGGACCTTAATTGTTTTATTTCAGACACAGAAATAGTTTTATTATTTATTATATTAAATAGGGATTTAAGTCTAAATTTTATAGTTGTCCACGTCCCATCTCCTATACCCAGCTCTGGGATATTAGCATACTGGTGGAGTGTAATGGTAATTACTATTTATATTCTAGATGGGCTTTTAGCTCATTACAGAGATACCGTTTGGATGACGAGTTCTATTAGTTTCTAGTCTATTTTAGTTATTTTAGAATAGATATTTAGGGGATTAGGAGTAGTTGCCTTTCTGCTGGATTATAGGTATTTTAGATTAACTATTGGTATTTTAATACATGGTAATTGGGTTTTATCATAACTGTGTCTAGGTGCCTTATTTGTATTTTTAAAATCATTAATGTTTAACCAGAATTGTATAGTTTTATATAGGGGTAAAATATTCCCATTTATTTGTCCACTAATAGATTTACGAGGTATAATATGCTATGGGGATTATTTATAGGATTCATTTGCATATAGTGTTATGGATATTGTATATTAATAACAATTAATTTATTCATATTTATTCATGAGATAGTCTGGGGATTTTTTTAAAAATTGTGTATTTATTATTATTATTTATTTATCTAATATTTATTTGAATAGTGGATGGATAGTGCATATACAATTGATACCACTAGATGGCGTTGGGTATACTATTATGCATTGCTGCTATTGTAATTGTATGTAAGTATATATGTGCGGGTATAGAGTGTTATGCCAGTTATGCCCCCCTGATATATATATAGAGCATTATACATACTTGCATTTATATACTGGCCCATTTGAGTTGATGGTTTTCATTTATTTTATCAGTGGGCTAATGCCCTATTTCAAGATGGCACAATCGGTCTGTGTTAAGGGGAGGAGTGAGAGTATATAATTGGCCGCCGATCTGACGTACGCACCCTTTGTGAAGAAGTCGGAAGTGACGAAACGTGTCAAGGACGTGACGTCGGACATAGACGTAGAACGGAAGTTGCGGAGTGGCCATCTTGATTGAAGTTTATTCACTGATTGACGTTTTTCTGAGGATTCATGTTCCCAACAATGGAGGATAATGTGTTTTACTATTGTTTTAATTGTAAGCATAACTTTAATAAACTAGACCCTTTTTCTAAGACTTACTACACTCTAAGGATCTTGTTCTTTGACCCATGTCATGATGCCATATGGAGATTGAACAGGGCATGGATTATCAGATGAGGAGAGCCATTTATACTTGTGGAAGTGTTTAGTCCGGTAAGGTGCATGGTGTGTAAGGTGACGGGGAGTGGATTCACATTACACTAATGCTGTGAACAATAAGGGGAGCACTTTTTGGTATCCCAAAGGATATTGCACTATTATATGTTTTTTGTCGGAGGTAATACTGATGGGAGAAAAGGACGGCTTGGAGCACCAGTTTTTGTGGATTATTATGAGATTAAAAGTCATTTACAAGTTTTCATAGGGTAAGGGTGTTTAATACAGCCGCTTAGAAGTGGACACTGAGTGGCTTGACACTTTATTAGCACCGGGTGGTTATTATATTCCCTAATGTTTTGTGGGGTAATGCACTATGTAGAATTTTCTTTTTGAAAAACACATGGATATAAAGAAAGCCTTTATTATTATTATTATTATACAGTATTTATAAAGCGCCAAAAGTTCGCTCAGCGCTGTACATTACTTTATGAAGGTAAATTAATTTTAGGAGCACAAATTCACATTGATTTGAGGATATCACAGACGTCAAGAGACTGTTTTCCTAAATACTATCTCCACC
The DNA here is from genome assembly GCF_062004578.1 of Staurois parvus. Classification (NCBI taxonomy): domain Eukaryota; kingdom Metazoa; phylum Chordata; class Amphibia; order Anura; family Ranidae; genus Staurois; species Staurois parvus. The sequence continues at coordinate 720,667 of NW_028317885.1, read as the reverse complement.
ATCAGGAGCTCTGGTGAAGACCGGTTGGTACTTAGACCCTGCACCTCGGGTAAGCCTGCATCATCCATTAGGATGACCTGCCAGTGTACTTATCTTGCTGGTCTGTGGGAACCTCTCTACTGCTACAGCTACTGGTCTTCGGGCCTGACCCCAGGCCAAGACCTATTCACTGATCTACCTCCCCTCTACTAGCAGCATCAATCATTCTGGTCCTGAGTTTCAGATGGGCACAAAAAGTCCGGAAAAAATATTGAGGGTGCATGGGGTTAACAGGCATTCTTCGAGGCATGTGGAAGAAATCCAGCAGAAGTGCTTGGGTATAACTTTAATTTTTTACACAATTTATTCTAAGTCTTATTTTCCCCATCACATAGGGGACATAAAGTGCCTCATGTGATGCATTTTTGGTGACTGACTCTTAATGTCTCACCTGCTCTGCAATGAAACTAATAGAGTGCAGTTCTCGTACTGGCTGGGAAAAGGGACACCACCACCCTGAAGTAACTCTTATATGTCCCTTCTGAGTCATTAACGGGAAGGGGAGATCAGCAAATGGACATTCACAGATCTCCCTAACATCTACATGGTGGCATCTGCCATGCTCGTCCCAGGATAACTGGCATCAGGCACGGAGCCTGGAAATCTGGTGGAGGAGGAACCAAGATTGCCAGTGGGGGACACCAGAAGAGGACGTTTGGGTCCACTCTGTGCAATATCATTACACAGAGAAGGAAAGAATGACATGTTTGTTATTTTAATTTAAAAAAAAAAAAAAAAAAAAACAGAATTTGCAACCGCTTTAACAGGAAAGGGAGAGCTCCCTCCCTTCTACCCGCTATGCTGGGGCTGGGTTTGCTAAGCGCAGTGCCTGGAAATACAGGTGTAATATGGTGGAAAAGGAACTTAGACTTTAGAGGGTCAGTTCACCTTTCCCTAACATTTGCCAATACATTTTAAGTGCCTTGCAAAGAAGAGAAAGGAGTGTGATTGGCCGGCTATAAGGGGAGGAGGCAGGATTTTTTTTTTTTTTTAAGCATCTTGCAAAAAAAAACCAGAAAGGCGCATGATTGGTTGGCTATAAAGGGAGGAGGAGGCTGCAATTTTCTTTTTTTTAAGCATCTTGCAAAAAAGAGAAAGGAGCGTGATTAGCTGGCTATAAGGGGAGGAGACCGGATTTTTTTTTTAAGCATCTTGCAAAAAAGAGATTGACTGGATAGCTATAAGGGAAGGAGGAGGCCTGATTTTTTTTTTCTAAAACAGGTCTGGTTCTAAAATGCAATTCAACAGACATGTTATGAACAAGCCTTTATTTAGAATTACTGCTCTGGATGGTGTTAATGTGAGACCCCTTCGATATAATGTAATGACCACCCAGCCCAAAGAATGAGTATATGCAACTTTCTGAAAACAGAACTAAACTTCCATTGCCATAATCAGTGAGCAGGCAGGCTTTTTATCGCTAAAGAGACATGCAGTGTTTCTGCAGTAAAATACAGCTGCCCGCCTGCCCGCTGTCTTCTCTGGCTATGTAAACTGAGCTGCACATGCGTATGGTCACTGTATGCTGGGATGATGACCTCCTGAGCATGTGCAGAAATGACTTCATCCTGCACCAGCCAACGAAAATGGCTGATAGCTAACACTGCCAGGGGAATCATATGCACGGTCGTGTGTGAAGATATGCGCATGTGTATAATACCACTCTCAAAAATAAGAACTGGACGTGCCCTAACTCATGCACATGCGTAAGCACATTAGCATGGTCAGCACACTCACGCACATGAGATTGAGCAAGCATCGGTGTTTGGCACCCACTTGCCTGGTTGCGGTGATATTCAGATGGTAGGGTTAGAATTTGGCGTAAAAAACATGAAAACATGAATCCATCCTGCCTTGTATCCTACGGTTCAGGCGGGTGGTGGTGGTATAATACACATACACACATCAATTCAGGGAAGTCAAACCTCTTGCTCTATATGTTGAATTTATTCCAGGTAACAACTGCACAACAATGGTTGAGCTTACCTGCACCTGGTGAAGAGTGGGGACACTTGAAACGGTTGTGCAACTGTTAAACCTGAAATGAATTAAACATATTGAGTGAGACATTTTGGAATGCAACGACTTTCCTGGATTGATAGGTCTCTGTGACAGTTTGGAGCCTGTCAGTTACCGGCTATATTTATATATACTGTATCTCTAATCTTACAAATGTATCGGGCTACATTGGATCCAGTCAAGCTCTGTATATAGATCTCCAAGGGCCAATTATACGTGACAGAAGCAGAGCACACTGGAGAGTGCAGATAAAACCACTTTAATAAAGAAAACATTTACATTGTACCTGCATACAAGTGAGTTGATCAGTGCCTATCACCAGAATCTGCTCATCCAGAGGTATACCATATTCCAGTTAACTATGGAAACCATCCCCCAATTGTTTGGGATTTTTATAGGCAGAAATACTCAAATAGGTATAAAAGTAAACTTTTTTTGTAGTTTCACAATAAATAAAACAATACTTATAAAATACAGTCATGGCAAAAATTACTAGCACCCCTACATTTCTGTCAGACAATGCACCACTTCGCCCCAGAAAATTGTTGCAATTATAAATGTTTAGGTATTCTCATATTTATTTCTTTTGTTTGTTTTGGTATGAGACATAAAAGTGGAGGAACAAAAAGCCAAATCTGACACATTCAATGCAAAATTCCAAAAATGGAATGGACAAAATTATTGGTACCTTCAACCCACCAGTTACAGTACATAGGGAAAACTTGAAATGTACAATTTGTCATGCAAGACCCCAAGCGTTTCAGAGTCATAATGCTCCTTCTTAAGTGATATTTCTGCATGAAAGATAGTGTGATCTATGGAACAGAAATTGCAATTTTTGAATACATACACTATCAATATACAGATATATTTAAGTATGCAATACTCACACTAGAGTGAATCAAAAGTTCAAACATCAGCCGTAGCATAAAAACAAACCACATGGCCACCACTTCCCCACTTGCGTCTCCTTAGGGTCCCAGCTACCTGTGGCTCATCAAACAGTCACTGGGGCCGTCTAAGTGATAGGTACGTAAGGTAGGCTGCATTGATGTCAGTCAATACAATCAAAAAAAGATGTAAAAAGGAAGTAACTGCCAAACACCCACCAATTGCTCTTTATGATAGATGTCTGCACAGATAAGGGCCAAAAGCATCCATCTAAGATGATAATTAGTATTGGATGTTGGAACAGAAGACAATTTTCTACAAGAGAAACAAAATGTATAAATATATATATGTATCAAAACATTCATTTAGAAGTATATTAAAGTAGAGGTAAATATTTCAGTGGGGGGGCATTAAACAGAGGCTCCCAAGTCACCAAAACAAACATATCCACCAAGTCAATATACTCACCAAATTGTAATCGATCTTATTTATTTTGGTGATTTGGGTGCCTCTATTTATTGCCCCCACTGAAATATATGCCTCTACTTTAATATACTTTCAAAAGAAAATCTTTGATTGAGATATATATATATTATAGATATTATATATATATATATATATATATATATATATATATATACACACACATACATACAAGTATATAACTTGTATAGAATTCTCTTCTGTTCCACCATCCCAATACTATTTATCATCTTATATGGATGCTTTTGAAATTATCTGCAGACATCTATCATGAATAGCAATTGGTGGGGTGTTTTGCAGTTCCTTCCCTTTTCACATCTTTTTTGATTGTATTGACTGATACTAATGCAGCCTTCTTTACTTACCATATCACTTAGGCAGCCCCAGTGGCTGTTTTTAACTTTTCACTCACTATAGTGTGAACAGGGGCAGACTGACCATTTGGAAACTCAGGCACTGCTCGAGGACCCGTGGTCAGTAGGGGGCCCCATTAGATGCCCCTGGTACCTTTTTCATCGTTTGTTTTGAGTTTGGGCAAGGACACAGGGGCCCCATGATCCCCTATTGCCCGGGGGCCCCATGAGTTGTCAGTCCGCCCCTGAGTGTGAGTATTGCATTCTTATATAGATATATTGATTTTGATGCATCGTATATATAATGATATAATATACATTCTAATATTGCAATTTCAGTTCCATAGATTACCCCACTCTCTATTCAGAAATACCCCGAAGAAGGAGCTTTATGACTCTGAAACACTCGGGATCTTGTATGACAAATTCTACATTTCAAGTTTTCAAAGTGGCACATAATTGTGAAATGGAAGGAAAATGAGAAATGGTTTTCAACATTTTTTATAAATAAATATGTGAAAAGTGTGGCATGCATTTGTATCCAGCCCCCCGGAGTCAATACTTTGTAGAACCCCTTTAACTGCAACTACAGCTGCAAGTCGTTTTGGGGATGCCTCTACCAGCTTTGCACATCTAGAGAGTGAAATTTTTGCCCATTCATCTGTGCAAAATAGCCCAAGATCTGTCAGATTGGATGGAGAGTGTCTGTGAACAGCAATTCTCAAGTCTTGCCACACATTCTCAATTGGATTTAGGTCTGGACTTTGACTGGGCTATTCTAACACATGAATATGCTTTGATCTAAACCATTCCATTGTAGCTCTGGCTGTATGTTTAGGGTCGTAGTCCTGCTGGAAGGTAAACCTCCACCCCAGTCTCAAGTCTTCTGAAGACTTTAACAGGGTTTCTTTTAACCACTTCAAGTCCGGACACTTTCACCCCCTTCCAGGCCAATTTTCAGCTTTCAGCGCTATCACACTTTGAATGACAATTGTGCAGTTATGCAAGACTGTACCCATATGAATTCTTTAGCATTTTTTTTGAGACAGATAAAGCTTTATTTTGGTGCTATTTATTCACCATTGTGATTTTTATTTTTTTGCTATATAAATGAAAAAGTCCAAAAATTTAGAAAAAAAGTGTTTTTCTTATAACATTTTGCAAATACATAATATTTCAACATAAATCTTGACCAACACTTATTCAGTTATCTTTTTAGTAAAAACAAATAACCCGAATTAGTTTATAACCAAAAATTATAATAAAAAAATATATATATGTATTTTGATTTTATTTTTTTATATTATTATTTATTTTATTTTTTTTTTTACATACTGTCACCCTAGCAGTACAGTGTCACCATGGTGACAATATACTACTTGTGGAGGTGATGAAGATTTTTTTTTTTTCTTTTACACTGATTGCCTTTACACCCATAAAGGCTGTAAAAGCAATAATTTCTCCTTCTTTCTGGCTGCATTCTTGCAGCCATTGAGAAATACTGTGTGAGCTGTGATTGGTCACAGCTTGTCAAATGGTACAAAGGTGTTATGAATAGCCTTGTACCATGTGACCTCTGTGATCATTCACAGATGTCACACGTAGTAAGCAATGATGTCAGAAAAGACATCTTGCTTACTACTCTGCATGTGATCACTGTTTGGCTAATCAGTGATCACATGATTGGGACCTCACACGACGATCGGTGTTCCACTGTGTCCGGAGGACACTCCCAGGGAGCGCGCACACCCAGGAGAGGGCCACCCGCCCATCCGCTGCCACCGTCCGGCTGTATATATAACGGCCGGACGGCAGGTGGGAAGATGGATGGAGCTAAATACAGGGCAATCTTAACCATCAACTCTGACCAGCTTCCCTGTTCTTGCTGAAAAAAAGCATACCCACAACATGATGCTGCCACCACCATGTTTTACGGTGGAGATGGTGTGTTCAGGGTTATGTGATTTGCAATGTTAGTTTTCTACCACACATAGCGTTTTGCTTTTAATACAAAAAGTTCAATTTTGGTCTCATCTGACCAGAGCAATTTCTTCCACGTGTTTGCGGTGTTCCCTACTTGTCTTCTCTCAAACTGCAAACTGGACTTCTTATGGCTTTCTTTCAACAATGGCTTTCTTCTTGCCACTCTTTCATAAAGGCCAGATTTGTGGAGTGCACAACTAATAGTTCTCCTGTGGACAGATTCTCACACCTGAGCTATGGATCACTGCAGCTCCTCCACAGTTACCATGAGCCCCTTGGCTGCTTCTCTGATTAATGCTCTCCTTCCCCTGCCTGTCAGTTTAGGTGGACGGCCATGTCTCGGTAGGTTTGCAGTTGTGCCACTCTTTTCATTTTCGAATGATGGATTGAACAGTGCTACATGAGATGGTCAGAGCTTGGGATGCTTTTTTATAACATAACCCTGCATTAAACCTCTCCACAATTTTATCCCTGACCTGTCTCGTGTGTTCCTTAGCCTTCATGATGCTGTTTGTTCACTAATGTTCTCTAACAAACCTTTGAGGGCTTCACAGAACAGCTGTATTTATACTGATATTAAATTATACATAGATGGACTGATTAGATGATTTCTGAAGGCAGTTGGTTCCATTAGATTTTACTTAGGGGTATCTGAATACAAATGCACGTCCCACTTTTTGAAAACCATTTCTCATTTTCCTTCCACTTCACAATTATGTGCCACTTTGTGTTGGTCTATCACATAAAATCCCAATAAAATATATTTACGTTTTTGGTTGTAACATGACAAAATGTGGACAATTTCAAGGGGTATGAATACTTTTTCAAGGCACTGTATACACCATAGTTTGTGGTCTATAACTTTCTTACAGACTAAATAATAAACACTGATTTGAGTTATTTTCACCAAAGAAATGTAGCAGAATAAATGTTGGCCTAAATTTAGTAAGAACAATTATTTATTTGCAAAATTTTATAATAGAAACGAAGAAAAATGTGTTTCTTTTTTTCAAAAATGTTTTTGTTTTTAAATTCAGCAAAAAATAAAAAACTGAGTGGTGATTAACCACTTGCCTACTGGGCACTTTCACCCCCTTCCTGCCCAGGCCAATTTTCAGCTGTTAGTGCTGTCGCACTTTCAACAACAATTGCACGGTCATGCAGCACTGTACCCATATGAAATTTTTATACGTTTATTTCACACAAATACAGCTTTCTTTTGGTGGTATTTAACTGCTTCCCGTTTGCCCTATAGCAGAAATACTGCTATAGATCGGCACGGGTGCACAAAATCACATATATATATATATATACATGCGAGTTTGCATTTATAGGTAGGGGGCACGCGCTCCCTACCTGCGCCGTCATTCGCGGCTGCGGCCATCAATCACCGAGTTCCAGCCAGTGATTACTCGTGATTACTTGCCGTGCCCGGTGATTGCCGACCATCTCCAAAAACAGTTCTCCTCCCTGTGAGCTCCTGCACACTGCTTTGCATGGCTGTGCAGCGAAGCACAAACACACAGCCCCTAGTGAAACAGCACACAGCTAATCCTTTGATTGCCCCACATGTTAACCCCTTCCTGTCCAGTGCCATTAGTACAGTGTCAGTGGTTTTTACTAGGGATATCAGTGACACCAAGTCAGTTTCCCCAGTGTCTGAATGCCCATTGCAGTCCCGCAGTCCTGCTAAAAGTCACTGATTGCCGACATTACTAGTAAAAAAAAAAATCCACTATATATACCGCCATTTGTAAACGCTATAACTTTTACGTAAACCAATTAATTTACACGTATTGGGATTTTTTTTTTAGCAAAGACATGTCGCAGAATACATTTTCGCCTAAATTTATGACAAAATTAGATTTTTAAAATTCTTTTACTGGACATGTTTAATATCAAAAAGTCAAAAATATTGTTTTTTTTCTCAAAATTGTCGATCTTATTTTTTTTTTTTATAGCGCAAAAAATAAAAAATGCACAGGTGATCAAATACGACTGAAATAAAGCTCAATTCATGGGGAACAAAAGGACATAAATTCCATTTGGGTGCAGCGTTGTGTAACCGCGCAATTGTTAGTTAAAAAGTACCACAGCACCGCAATGCCAAAAAATGGCATGGTCAGGAAGGGGCGGGGGGGGGGGGGTAAATCCTCAGGAGGGCAAGTGGTCTTTCCTGGACCGGCTGAGTGATGTCAGCTGACAGGGGGTTTTAGAAAACGGGTCACATGAGTGCTGAATGAACTGCACTACGGTGATTCCCAGGAGAAGTAGAGCCAACGAGCTTTGGCTTTACTCCTCCTTTAACGAACCCTTAAAAAGAAAAAACTATGGCACTCACCTCAGTGACAATGTAGACCAAATAGGGGAGAGCTTTGTTCACTTTGGCATTCTGTCTCTTTCCATTTTCTCCTTCACTGATTGTACCTCAAGTGCGACTCACAAATCGTTGCTCTTCATCTTCTGAAACGCAATCAAATAATTCATTACTTGGATACCTCAGTAAAACATGTCATCTGTACAACAGAAGACCCCATTTCTGTGTGGAAGAGGGATAAAAATTAAATTATATCTGCAGCCTATTGGTTCCTTTCCCCCCTGCATTGGTGGTCAAAGTAGTGAAAGTTACCCCCCTGCATTGGGGATCACCTACCTGATTACAAAACTTTATTTACATAGTTACATAGTTAGTCTGGCTGAAAAAAAGACAAAAGTCCATCCAGTTAACCATTAATAAAAAAAAAAAGTTAAAATCCTATACCCACAGTTGATCCAGAGGAAGGCAAAAAAAAAACAGCAAAGCATGATCCAATTTTCTCCTGCAGGGAAAAAAAATCCTTCCTGATCCCCCGAAAGGCAATCGGATATTTCCTGGATCAACTTTATCTATAAATGTTAGTATCCAGTTATATTCTGTGTATCTAGGAAAGAATCCAGGACTTTTTTTTAAAGCAATCCACTGAGCTGGCCAGAATCAACTCTTGAGGGAGTCTATTCCACATTTTCACAGCTCTCACTGTGAAGAAATCTTGCCATGTCTGGAGATTAAATTTCTTTTCCTCCAGACGTAAAGAGTGCCCCCTTGTCCTCTGTGATGACCTCAGGGTGAATAACTCTACACCGAGTTCACTACATGAACCACTGATGTATTTATACATGTTGATCATATCCCCCCTAAATCTCCTCTTCTCAAGAGAAAATAAATTCAGTTCTTATAATCTTTCCTCATAGCTGAGCTCCTCCATGCCTTGTATCAGTTTGGTTGCCCTTCTCTGTACTTTCTCCAGTTCCCCAATGTTCTTTTTGTGAATTGGTGCACAAAACTGAACTGCATATTCCAGATGAGGTCTTACTAATGATTTATACAGGGGTAAAATGATATCTCTCTCTCTGGAGTCTATACCACTTTTAATACAAGAGAGGATTTTGCTCGCTTTAGAAACCACAGCCATTACTAAGCTTGTGATCTACCAGAACCCCCAGATCCTTCTCCACCATTGATTCCCCCAGTTGTACCCCCCCCCCCCAGTATGTATGATGCATGCATATTCTCAACCCCCAAGTGCATCAGCTTACATTTATCAACATTAAACCTCATTTGCCACATAGTTGCCCAAATAAACAGTGCATTGAGCTCGGCTTGTAAATTGAAGACATCCTGTAAGGACGTTATTCCACTGCACAGCTTGGTGTCATCTGCAAAGACTGAAATGGGATTTTTAATCCCAGACCCTATATCGCTTATAAATATATTAAAAAGTAAGGGTCCCAACACTGAACCTTGGGGTACACCACTGATGACCTCAGACCATTCAGAGTATGAATCATTAACAATTACTCAAACTTACATTAACAAAATGTAAACAATGTCTTGGTTACCATGGTAAGCAAATGTAAACAATGTCTTGGTTACCATGCTAACCAAATGTAAACAATGGCTTGCTTAAAGTGCATGTTATGGCAAAACTAGCTATTACTGATTTCTGATTGTTGTCTGTGTCTTCAATGGGGAGATTCAACATCTATCACCAAGACAAAATCAAACATTTATGGACAAATCTTCACTGCCAGCTATTGTATCCTGACAGCCAACTCCAGCAACTGTCAGAATACCTGATCAGCGGCTACATCCAATTGACTAAGGGGGCTGTTCAGCTGATAGTTTTCAACCGAGCTCCTTTAACAAAAGTCAATTGAACAATCAATTTTTGTCAAGCTGGAAGATGTGGACAGGGGCAGCATGAATCAGCTGAAACTCAAGCCATGCATAGCAGCAAAAAAACACCAATTATCCTGATAGAGTAAGGAAGGCTAAAAAACTGTATAAAAAACAACAACTTTTGGCTATACAAATACTTCAAATGAACGACTATCTACTTCATATTTGTCTAAACTCCCTTAAACATCATTTTCTGATTTCCGAGTGATGAGTGAAAAGCAGCTGACAAAGACAATTAGAAAACACCAACAAAAATAGGGATCCTCACATATGTACAATAAAGACTGCCGTCAAGAGACAACTTGCAGGGGTTTCCTCGGCCTGCTCACACAGGGAAAAAAAAAAAAATGATTAGCAGCTAGTTAAAATAAACTACTAAATAAAAAACCTTTTGTTTCCCTTCACACGGGTGAGCCAATCCGGTCCCCCTGTCAGTTTTTCAGCTGGAACTAAACCAGAAATTCCATACAAGTCTATGGGCACTAGGGTTGCACCTCATCCCCTTAAACCTGAACACATTAAATACACAGGTTCTGTGGCTGATTAAGGTGGTCATTAAACTCACCTGGTGCCTTATCTGTATTAACTCAGCCTCAGAACCTGGGTATATTAATATGTGTTCGGTTTTAAAGGGATGAGGTGGCAACCCTAATGGGCACATGAATGTAAATAGTCGTGTGTTCATTTACATTCGCTTACTTCTGAGTCCAACCATTTCTGGGGGGAAAAAATGGAAAAGTCTGAGTCTTTTTCCATTTTTTCCAACAGGACGGAACAGAGGACATCTAAAGTATATGGCTGATAACAGATCTAATATCGATCCTGAAAACTCAGTTTTTTAAATGGAGCTAAACACTGAACAAAAATGTAGCATCCATCCTGTTCTGCTCAATTCAGTGGGGGGTCTATTTAAGGTGCCCGTGTGAAAGGGGCCTTGGGCTGTACGTATATTGTACGGTGATTTTTTTTAGGCTTCTCAAATGCCCTTATTACTCATTAAGCCTGGATTCACACCTACATGATTTACCACACATGAATTTCCACTGAAATAGAAGATCAGCAAAGAACTTCAGCTGCTATAACTCTGTATCGGCAAATCTTGACAAAGGTATCCTCTCTGCTTATGCTTTTTTTTCCTCATCGCATGCTCACATTGCATTGTCCAGGTTTGTAAAAGTTTTCCATTAGCGCAACAAATTAGGCATTGAACGCACTGTATTTTAGGAGCTGCACCTTAAAGTTGAGCTCAAGACCCATCAATTGGAGTAGTTTTCTATACATAAAGAAAAAAAATCATTACATTTACCAAGCTTAAGAACTAGAGTGTCAGGATAAAAAAAAATATCACCGAGAGCATCACTGACCTTCATAAAATATTTAAGTAAAACAGAATTTCATTCAGCTAAAGGGAAGTATGTGCAGTAACGTCTACTGATTACAAGACTGCTGTTTACACAGCCATCAGAGAAGAGGAACACATCAGACTGGAGAGAAGAGGGACATCCCAACACAGCCTGGGAAACGGTTTAAATGAGCAAAACAAGATGTCAGAAAAGCGTATGTAAGAAAACAAGAAAAATAAATTTCTTCAGTATATATCGTCAATACATACACACCTCCCCGTGGTTTATCCCTATTGTTTTCCATGTGCCCTGGTCACAGCAGATCGCTGGTGTGATGTACAGTGAGGAAATATACAGACATGCTGCATTTTCATACAATGGAACAAATAGGAACTGCATGTCCCCACACAGCACTGCAGTGCAGAGATATGGATGAAGTGGGACTATGTGACACTTCACCAGGGGTGTTGACATTTTTGAAAAAACTACTTGTCCAGGGACTAAATCGGGGCCCCAATCTACTTGTCCCTCATGACAATCTACTTGTCCAGATAAGAAAACAAAAAACAAAACTTAACCAAAACCATATTTAAATCTGAGGTGATTTTAGGAATCTCTGGGGATTTTAAATTCAAAAGAGGCTTTATGGCGACTTAAACGTGTAATATTTTTAACATTGTGCTGTATATCTCCTCCTCCCCTCCCTGCCTGTCTTCAGCACCACACTCGGGGACTACCAAGGAGGAGAGACACCTTGCAGTGTGATGAACAACGATTGGCTGTTCGTCAAGAAGGGGGGGGGGGGGAATCAGGGCTTATACTTTATCCCTTTCGCCGCCAGGGCCGTTTTTGAGTTTTATGCATATTTCAAAAATCATTTTAGGCCTGAAGATTACATAAAACCACCAAACATTATATATTTTCTGAAAGCAGAGACCCTAGAGAATACAATAGTGGTAGGTCCAATTTTTTATGTTGCATGATTTTACCGCAAAATTTTTGTACAAAAAACAAGTTAATTTTAGGGCACAAAAAAGCAATAAATTTCCCTATTGTTTTTTTTGTAAAATATAAAAGATGATGTTGCAGCGAGTAAATAAATATCCAACTTAAACCTTTTGTGTGCGCTCGTGAAATGGCGACGAACTTCAGTACCCTATATTTTCTATAAGTCAACACTTTTAAAGCTCCTTATAGGTCATCAATTTAGTGATACAAAGGAGGTCTGGTGCTAAAATTATTGCTCTCATTTTGGTTTTATTTTCAATCACATAGGGGACTAAGTGATGATTTTTGGTGACAGGTTCTCTTTGAGACATCCAAGACCCTGGATGTCTCCCCTCTGCCCCACAGAATGTAATGCAGTGCACATCGCACCGCATTACATTTTTTCTGGGGATTGCATTACAATCTCTCAGCAGGGACCTGGGTCAGCGCAAGAAGGGGAGGGGAGCGGACTCGTCCGCTCTTCTCCCTCCCCTCTAGCCAACGGCGAGCCGGGCCCGCAGATGGGCAAGCAGAGCCCAGGAGACCTCACACGGGAAGGGGGGGGATTGAAGGTGCGCAGAGAGGCTGGCACTATGTGGAAGCAATCGGCCCTAATGCTTCCACCTGATAGGTGAGCCGCGCAATTGTCATTCAAAGTGTGACAGTGTTGAAAGCTGAAAATTGACTTGAAGTGGTTAAAGCTTTACTTCTACTCTAATGACATTCACAACTATTACCCTGGCTCTGGATGCCATTACTCCCTATGCATCTGTGACTAAGCTGGGCCGGTCTTATTTGGCTGTATTGGCTAATCAGCCTCCAATCCTCATCACCATTAAGCTGTGAGCTTTTCATACAAACTGAACATTAATGACACTGACAACTATTGAACTGGCTTTGGATGCCATTATTCTCCATGTATCTGTGACTAAGCTGGGCCAGTCCTTTCTTGGCTGTATTGGTTAATCAGCCTCCAATCCAATCCTTATCCCTATTAAGCTGTGTGCTTTTCAAAACCACCTATATTGAAGTATCTTTATTGTGAATAACAGGGATTTATTTCCATAGTGGCACCGATCTGGACATGTATAGCCCTCTATTCATAATGGATTTTCATTTGAGTTCCCTGTCATATACAGTGGGGTAAAAAAGTATTTAGTCAGCCACCAATTGTGCAAGTTCTCCCACTTAAAAAGATGAGAGAGGCCTGTAATTGGCATCATAGGTAGACCTCAACTATGAGAGACAAAATGAGAAAAAAAATCCAGAAAATCACATTGGCTGATTTGGAAAGAATTTATTTGCAAGTAAGGGTGGAAAATAAGTATTTGGTCACCTACAAACAAGCAAGATTTCTGGCTCTCACAGACCTGTACCTTCTTCTTTAAGAGGCTCCTCTGTCCTGCACTCATTACCTGTATCAATGGCACCTGTTTGAACTTGTTATCAGTATAAAAGACACCTGTCCACAACCTCAAACAGTCACACTCCAAACTCGACTATGGTGAAGATCAAAGAGCTGTTGAAGGACAGCAGAAACAAAATTGTAGACCTGCACCAGGCTGGGAAGACTGAATCTGCAATAGGCAAGCAGCTTGGTGTGAACAAATCAACTATGGGAGCAATAATTAGAAAATGGAAGACATACAAGACCACTGATAATCTCCCTCGATCTGGGGCTCCACGCAAGATCTCACCCCGTGGGATCAAAATGATCACAAGAACGGTGAGCAAAAATCCCAGGACCACACGGGGGGACCTAGGGAATGACCTGCAGAGAGCTGGGACCAACGTAACAAAAGCTACAATCAGTAACACACTACGCCGCCAGGGGCTCAGATCCTGCAGTGCCAGACGTGTCCCCCTGCTTAAGCCAGTACATGTCCGGGCCCGTCTGAAGTTTGCTAGAGAGCATTTGGATGATCCAGAAGAGGATTGGGAGAATGTCATATGGTCAGATGAAACCAAAATAGAATTGTTTGATAGAAACACAACTCGTCGTGTTTGGAGGAGAGAGAATGCTGAGTTGCATCCAAAGAACACCATACCTACTGTGAAGCATGGGGGTGGCAACATCATGCTTTGGGGCTGTTTCTCCGCAAAGGGACCAGGACGACTGATCCATGTACAGGACAGAATGAATGGGGCCATGTATCGTGAGATTTTGAGTGCAAATCTCCTTCCATCAGCAAGGGCATTGTGGATGAAACGTGGCTGGGTCTTCAACATGACAATGATCCCAAACATACCGCCCGGGCAACGAAGGAGTGGCTTCGTAAGAAGCATTTCAAGGTCCTGGAGTGGCCTAGCCAGTCTCCAGATCTCAACCCCATAGAAAACCTTTGGAGGGAGTTGAAAGTCCGTGTTGCACAGCGACAGCCCCAAAACATCACTGCTCTAGAGGAGATCTGCATGGAGGAATGGGCCAACATACCAGCAACAGTGTATGGAAATATGTTGTTTTTTTTATTGTAGGCCTGCAATTCCTAGGAATAACTCACTGAAATCTGTCCGAACAAGAGTCTAGTAAATCCCAGAGCAACGCTTTAGGGTAATCCCAAGTGTAGCTCAGGATTACCGCTTTTGGTACTGAAAGTTAACCCCGAGCTACACTCGGGAATACCACCAAGGAGGTTAATGTGCTGTTAGTTTTATGAAGGCCTTGGTCTGTTTGGTGAGTCCATTTCCCAGAGCTCAGTTCCCTGCCTATGTGGCTGAATACGTGTGTTCCCGATATATGAGACTCTGGATAAATGACTCATCAACTTTGCTCATTTAAGATGGAAGGTAGTTGTTTAGCGATTAATTTGTTACTGTGTGTGGCCCGGGTCATTTTAAGGTGATAACGTTATCATACCTCAATTTAATGTGAATGGAGGATCTGTTGGCCTAATAGGTCTATTACCTTTTTGTGAATTTAATAAAGCTGTTGGTTTTATTTATACCGCTGTTGGTTCTCTTTCAAAACTTCTTTCTTTAGGGGGTCTTTTGGATCCCCCAATATCTTTTTCCGTCTGTTGTATAATCAAAAAAGTGTGCTGTCCCTTTAAATTTATGCAAATCACCAAATGTGAATAGTAGTATAAATGGACAAACTGAACCAATATAAAATTCCTATTTACGAGCAGGGAGCACAGGGCCCACTAAAGGACGTTGGACCCTCAGGCCATCCTCATGAAGATTGTTTGGTCAGAGACATTAACACCAGTGGCCTGCTGGAGGTCGTTTTGTAGGGCTCTGGCAGTGCTCATCCTGTTCCTCTTTGTACAAAGGAGCAGATGCCAGTCCTGCTGATGAGTTAAGGACCTTCTACGGCCCTGTCCAGCTCTCCTAGAGTAACTGCCTGTCTTCTGGAATCGCCTCCATGCTCTTGAAACTGTGCTGGGAGACACAGCAAACCTGGCAATGGCATGTATTGCTGTGCCATCCTGGAGGAGTTGGACTGCCTGTGCAACCTCTGTAAGGTCCAGGTATCGCCTCATGCTACCAGTAGTGACATTGACCCTAGCCAAATGCAAAACTAGCGACAAACAGTCAGAAAAGATGAGTAGGGAAAATGTCAGTGGCCTCCACCTGTAAAACCATTCCTGTTTTGGGGTTTGTCTCATTGTTGCCCATCTAGTGCACCCGTTGTTATATTTATTAACACCAAAGCAGCTGAAACTGATTAACAACCCCCTCTGCTACTTAACTGACCAGATTAATTGACTTGATGTGCTTTACTCTGATTAAAATGTGTTCCTTTAATTTTTTTTTGTGTGTGTGTAAGTAATGTATGTAGCTGACCTCATCTGGGATTTTTCAGCAGCTAATTGTGTACAGCTGAATGGAGTCTTGTCTTCCTATATTAGGTGGCTGCAGGATCGGTCCAGTAGGTTATGTATAAGAGCTGAGAGAGGCATGAAACTCGTCAACCTGGAGTCCCCCACTGTGATCTCTATGCTTTTGAGTTCTGTGTTACAAAGATGTACTGCAATAAAGGCCGTGTTTTTACCGGAATAAAGCCGTCCTGATCTTCTTTTGGATTTTAGAACTGTTTTTAATTTACAGCAAGAAAGAGGTACTTTTGCCTGAGATTGCACTTCCCAAAAAAGGTTTGTTGTATTGCTTTGGGCAGCCGTGATTCCGTACACCAGTGTTCACATATAATTGCAGCATCCCTTTACCCCTGGTTCACATATATGTGGCTGCGCAGGCCACGTTTTGCACGGGCATGAGACCCCATTCATTTGAATGGACTCCCGTGCCCGTGACACGCCGGGAAGAAGTCCCTACACTTCTTTGGAAAACACAGCCCACACGGGAACCTCGGTTCCCAGTACGGTTGCATTTTCCAGTGCAGGTGGCGTGCCATTAGAACTAATGGCACCCGCCTGCGGGTCCGCAGCACCACCCGCACAGATGTGAACCTAGGGTTAAGACCATAGGCCCTCAACTTGGGGCCCTCCAGCTGTTGTAAAAATACAAGTCTCATGAGGCATTTCAAGCCTGACAATTACAAGCATGACTTTGTGCTAGCCTTTTCATTGATGGAACAGTTAGGCTACGTTCACACTAGCGCTGTGTGCAGGCGGCAGAGAGGCGTTTGTGAAGCGTTTTTACCGCTTCCCAAACGCCTCTGCCAATTCTGCACATTACAGCACATGGTGCTGTTCTAACGGGAGTGTTTGCGTCGCGGCGCGGCAAAACGGATGCCTCCGGATGAGTCAGGAGGCGTTGAAGCCTCCTATTCTCATCTATGGTGCCGCTCCGCAAACGCCCGGCCGGCGTTTGCGACGCGGTTGCGGAGCGGTAACACCACTCAAACTGCATTATAGGCGTTTGTGGGGCATTATTAACGCTCGGCAAACGCCTAGCAACCGCCGCTAAACAGCGCATGCGGCGTTTGCCGAGCATTAAAAAACGCTCCGCAAACGCCAGATGAACGCTTGACAAATGTTATAGGGGCGTTTGGCAAGCGTTGGCAAAACAGCCAAGTGTGTACGAGCCCTAACTGATGGATTTCTTGTCTTGTTTTCAGAAGCAAGCACTAAAATTGCAACAGAAAAATTTTAAGCAAGAACAGCAACGTGAGCGTGCGCTGGAGAGAGAAAAACAATTAACAGCCAAGCCGGCTAAAAGAACATGAAATGAAGGGCATGTCTGGCCCGATCATAAACTCCGCGTCCATTTAATTAAGGAAAATCGGTGCTGATACTGTTCAAGCTGAAAGCGGTTATCAAAAATTCTAGTCTGCACTTTTTATGATTTTAAACATCCAGTCCAGTTTTCTGCTTGCACTGACTGAGCACAAATTTCAAAAGCCTTTCAAGATAAGTGTGGGTGCAACCGTTGTGTATGATAAAGCACATGAAGAAAGTCTAAGAAAACCGTGAAGAGAATGTAGTAGCTGGAGCATGAATTCTTCTCTTTGTGTATGAAAGCACAAACTACTTTTTGTCATTACTTAGTGAGCTTAGTATGAAATCTGAGATCATAAATCTGGTATATACTGTATAGGGCCCAATCCATAGAACCCTGGAATTCTGCTGCCATCTACTGGCTGACATCAGGAAGGCAGCTTACAGTATTTATAATCATATGTCCATGGTATTCAAGATAGGCGCTAGTCCCGCTGTCATTTAAATGAGGCAAAGATCTGCTTGCACAGTATTAGACATTTTTTACATACCTTATAAAACTCCAGGACTGGAGTTGTCTGCATATTGCTTGCTGCTGAACTTATGCTGTATGATAATGCGTATTGGTCAGTGTGAGACCCATTGCACTATTTTTGCCTGTTACATGATTGTAGACTTATGAAACGTTTTAGAGTTGCAGAAACAAAGGAGAAAATTGAGATCAATTATACATCAGAACAACCCTTAGTTTTACCCTGAGATCAATGTTTGCAGGCTATAAAAATAAAAGTAATGCCCGTTTCTGTGGTCAACAGTCATGCACATGTGAAAAAATTAAAAAAAAAAAATAGTATGTGTGTGTGTGTCTGCTCTTCCTCAGCATGTCATAACTGTAAATTCTGGGAGTGGGAATACACACCATACTACTCTCAAAGATTTCCAATAAGCAGCTGTCAGTTCTAAAAACCACCTAAAGGGCCACCAACTGGTCACCAATGTCCTACTCTAAGATATGTAGTGCCCCTCTAGTTGTCGCTTTCCTTTAGGACTGTACAAGGGAGAGCTGCTGTTCATTAGTCCACAATCCACCCATCTCTGGGGCAGCCAGTTGGCAGCATAATAGAGCTCATCAGTGCTCCCTATATATGGTAAGTGAAAGGATCTAGATAACTTCCATTTTGTATTATGTACGCCATTTTAAGTATTAAGTTAGTTTTTGTAGAGATATTAAAAGTTTAATGAAACTGTTTTTGGTTGTTCAAGGATGTATCAACAGAAGCTAACACGACCCTGACAATGTCTTTGTCTGGCTGTTTTCCCAGAAAGTTAGCCAAAATAATTTGTACCAAGAAATGTATATGTTATGTTTCATGTAGTTAGCTCATGATGGAAAGTTACAAGTTACAGTTTTGAAACTCGCTCCCCCCCCTCCCTTATTATTATCTGTAGTCGATATAATCTTATTAATGTCTAATAAACTTTGAACATCTCTGAACATAAGCTGTCGTGATTTCCGTGTTCAAGGGGTGTTCCCAGAATTCTGCTGATAAACCAGGAATCTCTCCACAGACCGGGGGTCTCTGAGGGGAAAAGAAAATCATTCCTTTCAGCTGGGGGCTCGTCCGGGATGACCACCCACCTCACTTGGTAAGTAAACCTTTTGTCTTTTTATGACTAAAAGCTCTTTCTTGCCCTGTGTTGAGGGAAGGTCTTGAATCATTCTGTATTGTCTATATAGACCCGTGATAACCTGTAGCTGCTTTTGGTAAAGCAGACTTAACTCTTTGGTAAGAGTTACAAAATAGTGCACTATAATATAAAAAAAGGTGTTTTGGTAAACACAGTTCTCTGGAAGAACACACTGTTTTTGGTAAAACAGTGAAGAGATAACTTTTGGGAAGTTATCAAGAGGTTAATAAGTCTGTGGAGCAGATTCTGGTTTATCTGTCTTTTGCTTTTTCTTTCTGTTGCGTAGAAGTACAAGATAATTTGTTGTGTAGAACAAAATAAGATTTTAAGCTAAAATTGTTTTATACACTGTCTAAATATGGGTCAAGGAGGTAGTTACCCACCAGGTCCCTCAGAAAAGGGAGAAAATTGTAAGGATTATGTTGCTAGAGTTTGTGGGACGGACTATTATTTAATAAATCCCTGGGTGGATTGTATGGCAGGCTGGACAGAAGCTATGGGGAGTACAGACCCATTCCCAAGAAAGGGGGAGAAAACTGGTTAAAATGGTCACCGTATTGGGTTGATAATAGCAAGGGAAAGTTCAATTTGATTTTCTCTTTAAAACAAAAGAGGAAGTTGAAATTGGATACATTAAAAATATGCCAGGAAAAGCATCAATCTGAAAAGACATGCAGACCCAAGATTGGACTGAAAACAGTTCAGACACCAACCCCACCCCCTCCGTATAATATATATCCTTCATTAAGTGGTTTTAAAAATGCTGCTGATGATGATTTTTTGATTAGTTTGGGGATGATTACTCCCCAGCCTAATGCCCCTCCAGCCCCTGCTCCTGTCTCTGCAGCTCCAGCTCCTGCCCCTCCAGTCCCTGCCCCTGTCCCTGCGCCACTTCCCGTCCCGGATCTACAACCAATACAGCCAGGCCCCTCCACTAGACCCAAACAGATTATTAGTATAAAATCACCAGAGGAGGGTAGCCAAGTTCAAGGCATCCTTACAGAGAATAATGACAACGAAGGAGAGTTGGAATACGAAGAACAGGGACAGGTAAATATAATAAAATTACAGAAAAAGGATGGTCAATGGAGAAGAAGTGACACCAGTCATAGAAAGGGCAGAGAGGTGGAGGAATTTAGAATGCAGCTTAGATCCATGGATAAGAAACTAGAGGGAAAAAGAGAAGATGAGGGGGCCGTAGGAGGAAAGGAGTTGGCTATATTGACACTACCTTTTCTCACAGCAGGAGAATTAATTCTAAAAAAAAACCAATAGAATTAGAAGATATTAATAGGATTGTTAAACATTGTCCCAAGCCTACAGTATCTCCTGGAGGTACACTTGCTTATTTAAAAAAGGCATGTTTAGGAAGAAATTACACGCAGGAAGATATGAGATTGATCATTGATGGTATTCTGGGAAATAATCCAGCTTGGGATTGGATAAATGTAAAAATCATTAGTCACATAGAACCAAGTAATACACAGGCTACTGCCTATAAACTGAACACCACAGAAGGTAGAAGAAACTGTTTCTCCTTACAACACACCTATCAATCCTGTTAAGAAGCCGGATGGCTCTTACAGGTTTGTACAAGATTTGAGGGCCATAAATAATTTGGTAGTTCCATTAGCCCCAATAGTGCCTGACGTGCCATCACTCCTCACCTCCATTCCGTCCGATGCAGAATACTTTACAGTGATTGATTTAACAAATGCATTTTTTTCGGTTCCTGTGGACCACCAGACAAGGGCACTATTTGTATTTATATTCTGAAAATTGCCAGATGACCTGGTGTAGAATGCCTAGGGCTATGTAGATTTGTTTGCAGTCTACTCACTTGCCCTCCAGACCACACTGAGGTCCTGGACCCCTCCCAATGGTTCGGTCCTCATTATATATGTGGATGACCTATTGATTTGTAGTTCAAGTCAGGAGGCCAGTCAGGAGGATAGTTGGTCTCTGTTAGAATGGTTGTCAGGGAATGGTCACAAAGCATCTAAAAAGAAATTGCAATGGTGTCAAAAACAGGTTGAATACCTTGGTTTTATTCTAAGTCATGGTGAGAGGAATGTCAGTCACAAAAGAGCTGCGGCTCTCGTGGGTCTGCCCCGCCCACAAACAAAAAAGGACATGCTAACTTTTCTTGGTATGATTGGTTACTGCCGCCAATGGATACCTGATTGTTCATTCTATGATCACACTCTGAGGTCTGCCACACTTTCAGAAACACCTGACATTCTCACATGGTCAAATGAAATGGTTGATGCCTTTGTGTACCTAAAGAATGCTATGGTAACGGCCCCTGGTCTTGGACTACCTGACTATAAGAAAATGTTTCATCTGTATGCTAGGGAAAATTGTACAACCATAGCGGGGGTCCTGGCTCAGGAACATGGAGGCAAGCTCCGCCCTGTAGCTTTTTTTTCCAAAGTAGTGCCAACTCAGGTTCAGGGCATGCCTGCTTGTCTGAGAGCTGTTGCATCGTGCGCAATTCTGGTGGAGATGGCTATTTCTTTCACATTGGGACATGAAACTACCCTACACACCACACACCAAGTGTCCTTACTACTGAAAAACATACACACTCAACACATGTCAGCACAAAGGTTGAGCGGATATGAAGTGATTCTTCTATCTGATCCCAACTTGATTATTAAATATTCTTCAGCAAATTCAGGTCCTGCTCCAATTTTGAATGCCCTACTGGGGCTAAAGGGGGAACAGGATGAAGTGGCACCAGAACACAATTGTATAACCCACATACAGCAAGACACTTCCCCTAGGTCCGACATGTCAGCTGTGGCTCTTGATGGGGCCCCAGATGTGTTTGTTGATGGCTCATGTTCTAGGCCAAATGATAGTATTTACCATGCAGGATACGGCATTGTGCAACTTCCTGACAAAATACTCGAGGCAAAGCCAATTCCATATCAGTCAGCCCAAGCAGCCGAACTGATTGCCCTTACAAGAGCATGTCAATTATTTGCAGGACAGGATGTCAACATTTACACAGACTCCAAGTACGCCCATGGTGCTGTACATGATTTTGGGGTCATTTGGGAGAGAAGAGGATTCATTGCTGCTGATGGCAAAACCATATCTCACTCTTCTTTGATATCTGATCTACTCAAAGCCATACAGTTACCAAAAACATTTGCCATTCTACATTGAAGGGCACATACAAATCGCAGAGATCATATTGCCAAAGGAAATGCATTAGCAGATAAGGTAGCAAAGGAAGCCGCATTACAACAGGTGGCCAGTGAGCAGATGCCTTTGCTCACTTCAGGCGCCACAACTACCCCACATGACCAGATGTATGCAGATTTACAAAAATTTGCTACGAAAATCGATTTAGCAGACTGGGATGGTTCTGGAGCACAACTAGATCCAGCTTCTGGTCTAGTGTGCTTAGAGGGGAAACCATGCATTCCCATGTCAAGTGCCCCATTGTTCATTGCACAGTACCACGGTCTAGGACATAGAGGATGGAAAACAACATGTGAAACATTATTGCAGGATTTTTACATTACAGGTTTATCTAGGTTGGTGAAAGAATATGTTTCTAGGTGCATTACATGTATAAGGAACAATCCACAGAACCCAAAGAAATCACAACACCAGCATCTAGTGTACCCAACTACACCTTTCACCCATTTACAAATAGATTTTACCCACATGCCAAAAACAGGACAGAGGCAAGAGTTTTTGTTGGTAATGGTGGATATGTTCAGCAGATGGGTGGAAGCATTTGTCACTAATAAAGAAGATGCACAGACTGTAGTCAGAATTCTCACACAGGAGATAATACCCAGATGGGGATGTCCGCTGCAGATAAATTCTGATAACGGACCAGCCTTTGTGGCCAAGGTATGTCAAGATTTGGTAAAAGTACTTAAGATAGATTGGAAGTTTCATATTCCCTATCATCCTCAAAGTTGGAGTATAGTAGAAAGGATGAACAGGACGATTAAGGATAAGTTGAGGAAGGCCACTGGAGGAACCTATACCCACTGGAAGAAGATGTTACCTGCAATTCTAGCAGAGGTAAGAATGACACCTAATAAGACTACAGGGTTATCTCCTTTTGAAATATTAATGGGAAGACCGTTCCCCACTCCTTGGGCTAGACAGCCACTTATGTTAGAAAGAGGGGACCTTGACCTGGTACAACAAGAACATGTGAGAAAATTGATTCAAACTTTAGATCAGATTGAAAGAAATGTTGCTCGCACCTCTCCTTTATCTTTTCAGGAACCAACCCACCTTTTCCAAGTGGGAGATGTCGTAGTGGTCCGCCAACTCGCTAAAGACAAGAAGCAAGGCTACCCCTTTGGACCACCTACTACGGTGATAGCGGTTACCAGAACGGCTGTTCTGGTGGAGAATTCCCAGTCCTGGATCCATGCTAGTCGAGTGAAGAAGGTGAACCAAACACCTGAGAAACATGAGATGGAAAAAGGAGGTGAAGTATGAGAGAAAAATCCTCGAAGAGTGGGTGAAGTAAGTGAAAAAGGCCCTGAAGATGAAATTTTTTACTGCCCCTCATGGTGCTTTGAAACTCTGGGTCCTATTGGGCACACTGACTGTGCTCTTTTTCCTGCCAGTATGGATCCTAACTAACTGTATTTATCACCCTGAGGACTTGGGCCTAATAAAAGGTATCTGTGGTCAAGGACTAGTTTTAAATGAGACCCAGATAACCAAAAGTGAAAGAAAGTCAAAAAGAAAGTTTTGAAGAGAACAATCCTTTTTCAGGAAAAATGTTGATGATGCAGTTTAAATCTGCTTATGCTCAAAAGTCAGGTTCTGATAAATGTTGGATATGTAGTAAGTTACATCCTAGCACATATGAAATTCCTCTTCTGGCCGCTCCAGTCAAAATATTTTTGTTAATAAAAGGGAATGTAAGTATTGGTTTGACCAATATTACTTCTAATGCCACCATATCTTTTCCAACTCTGGGAGTCACTCAACTCCCCGATTGGTGTTTTAGACTGGGGAATACTTCTCACAAGGGAAAGGGAATGTGCTCTCAGTCCATATTAAACATATCTGATCCTGGAAGGAGGGATGGAACTTCTTCTGTGAAACTCTGGCAAGTAAATGGTAAAACCCTGAATGAAAGTTTAGAAGGGATACAAGATAATGTGGGGAAAACTATGTTTGGAAAAGTTTTTATTTTACACTTGTTGTCACCCCTGAATTTCATTCTGCAATACAAAAATTGCCGATCTCCTTGGGAAACAATACCTATATCTGTTGTGGTAAGATCTGTTACCCTTGGATACCGAGTAATGTCCAGGGCTGGTGCTATGTAGCCCAATTAGTGCCAATTATGGCAGCTATAGACCAAAAGGAACACCAGGTAAAAGTCAGTACATACCCAAAATACCAACTAACTCTGAGACAGAGAAGGGAAACCAAACAAGAAAAGGTAGATCTATTCTCTACAGGGGATAAGGTTTGGTCATGGTTTCCTACTTACACTGGATGGGGAATAACACTCATGAACAAAATAAATAATTACACAAACATTATTGATGACATACTGGAGAGGAACTCTAAGGACATAGGGTTGCTAAATACTGAGACCAGAGCTATTAGAAAACAGCTGGAGATGCAAGAATTAGCTATTGAAAGTATGAGTGCTGCTCTAACAGGTTTGTGTGAGATGACAGAGGATTATGAATGTTGTACTTGGATATATAATACCACAATGACTGTTCCAGATTATTACGAAATAATAAAGCAACACAGGGAACAGGTAGATGGTTTGATGGAAGAAGCTAGAGCTATAGGAAAAGATGGATGGACTCCTTTTGATTGGTTAGGATCAGGATTTGGTTCCATCTTTTCATGGATGAAAGGTATCGCTGTAAGCATAGTCATGATATTGTTTTTTGTTTTATCTTTATATCTATGTTTTAAATGTTCATTATATTGCATTGCTAGAGCTACCAAGCCGCAGAATACAAATGAAGGTTATCTAGCTATGTACAAAAAGATGAAGTAAAGAATTGAGATCATGTTCATGATCTTAGAGGGGATTGAAAGGATCTAGATAACTTCCATTTTGTATTATGTACGCCATTTTAAGTATTAAGTTAGTTTTTGTAGAGATATTAAAAGTTTAATGAAACTGTTTTTGGTTGTTCAAGGATGTATCAACAGAAGCTAACACGACCCTGACAATGTCTTTGTCTGGCTGTTTTCCCAGAAAGTTAGCCAAAATAATTTGTACCAAGAAATGTATATGTTATGTTTCATGTAGTTAGCTCATGATGGAAAGTTACAAGTTACAGTTTTGAAACTCGCTCCCCCCCCTCCCTTATTATTATCTGTAGTCTATATAATCTTATTAATGTCTAATAAACTTTGAACATCTCTGAACATAAGCTGTCGTGATTTCCGTGTTCAAGGGGTGTTCCCAGAATTCTAATAATAAGAATAAACCAGGAATCTCTCCACAGACCGGGGGTCTCTGAGGGGAAAAGAAAATCATTCCTTTCAGTAAGCACTTCTGGGTGAAATGCATCAAACTGAGGCTTGGCCTGGTTGAACGTTTGGTGATCTTGTCCAGAAAAATACAGTCTGTTTAAATCCCATGTCGTAGTGTGGCCAGCTTCTTTGTTTACTTTAATGCAAAAAGTTTAGCTTTTGAATCCTTTTAATATATAGAATGGATTTCCCATAACTTCCTGTCCTGATGGGAAATGAGGGGTACTCTCCCCAATAGGGACACAGGTGGCAATGCAGATCAATAGATCAGACAGAGGCTCTAATATAAATATATGTTTAGAAAATGGTACAGCTTCACATTAGGTGTTGCTTGACTTGGGTCTTAGGTTTTATTCATCTTCTAACTATTCACAAGCAATTAAATAGTTGCTATCAGTAAACATAAAAGGTTTTATATTTGTTTTTTGAAATAATTAAGGTGTATATTTCTGTGACAGATTTGTACCTGTACATATCTTCTGGATGCATTCTTTCTTTTTTAGCCTGGGTGACACCAATCTTAGATTATTGTGGCCACCTTGTGAATTCTGAACTGAAAAACCGCTAAATGCACAGATAAATGACATAGACCTCAGCTGTTTTACCTGCCAAATGATTTTATTACTGTCCCTGCAGTCCTTACATTTACACAGCTCTTCCATACCACACAGTCCTGTCTTTTTTTTTTCGTCAGATGGACCGAAACATGATATCCCAGAGGTGTTCTATTGGATTTAGGTCAGGCGAGCGTGGGGGTCATTCAATGGCATCAATTACTTCATCCTCCAGGAACTGCCTGC
This sequence comes from Staurois parvus, assembly GCF_062004578.1. Taxonomy (NCBI): domain Eukaryota; kingdom Metazoa; phylum Chordata; class Amphibia; order Anura; family Ranidae; genus Staurois; species Staurois parvus. The sequence continues at coordinate 694,237 of NW_028317885.1, read as the reverse complement.
ATACGCTCGCTAGGTGAGACTGGGCATTGTCATGCACCAGGAGGAACCCAGGACCCACTGTACCAGCATAGGGTCTGACAATGGCTCCAAGGATTTCATCCCAATACCTAATGGCAGTCAGAGTGCCATTGTGTAGCCTGTAGAGGTTTGTGCGTCCCTCCGTGGATATGCCTCCACAGACCATCATTGACCCACCAACTAAACGGTCATGCTGAATGATGTTACAGGCAGCATAACATTCTCCACGGCTTCTCCAGACCCTTTCACATCTATTACATGTGCCCAGGGTGAACCTGCTCTCATCTGTGAAAAGCACAGGGTGTCAGTGGTGGACCTGCCAATTCTGGTGTTCAATGGCAAATGCCAATCGAGCTCTATGGTGCCAGGCAGTGAGCACAGGGCCCACTAGAGGACGTTGGGCCCTCAGGCCACCCTTATAAAGTCTATTTATTATTGTTTGGTCAGAGACATTCACACCAGTGGTCTGCTGGAGCTCATTTTGTAGGGCTCTGGCAGTGCTCATCCTGTTCATCCTTGCACAAAGGAGCAGACACCGGTCCTGCTGATGGGTTAAGGACCTTCTACGGCCCTGTCCAGCTCTCCTAGAGTAACTGCCTGTCTCCTAGAATCTCCTCCATGCTCTTGAGACTGTGCTGGGAGACACAGCAAACCTTCTGACAATGGCACGTATTGATGTGCCATCCTGGAGGAGTTGGACTGCCTGTGCAACCTCTGTAGGGTCCAAGTATCGCCTCATGCTACCAGTAGTAACACTGACCCTATCTAAAAGCAATACTAGTGACAAACAGTCAGAAAAAGAGGAGTAGGGAAAAAAATGTCAGTGGCCTCCACCTGTAGAACCATTACTGTTTTGGGGGTCGCTTCATTGTTGCCCATCTAGTGCAGCCGTTGTTAATTTCATTAACACCAAAACAGCTGAAACTGATTAACAACCCCCTCTGCTACTTAACTGACCAGATCAATATCCCAGGAGTTTCATTGACGTGATGCTATACTCTCATTAAAAAGCATTCCTTTATTTTTTTGAGCAGTGCATATAGCTGCGTAAATTGACGGCGCTATATAAGTACCTGTAATAAATATTCAATAAATTACGCCAGTACGCTTCTCTCTGAAGGCAGGTTTGGGACATTTTTTATGCCCCTAAACCCTGTTCTAAAATATTATAAATGCCACAATGTGTGTGAACACATTGGAAAATACTGACCTGTGTTTAGAGGCATAAAAAAAAAAAGAAAAATGCATCTAAAAGTGGCATTTTTTCTACCCGCGTGCATGTAGTTTTAGGCTACCTTGACATGGCCCTAGAAATATTACTGATCTCATTAAACATGTTTTTTTTTTCTAGAACAAAACATCCTGCATAATGATCAGTAAGTACTTGTGCAAAACTGTCCTGTTTTTTTTTTTTTTCGTTAACACAAGCATCTGGCAAAGGTGTATACAGCCCTGGCCAAAAGTTTTGAGAATGACACAAATATTAATTTTCACAAAGTCCACTGCTTCAGTGTTTTTAGATCTTTTTGTCACATGTTACTATGGTATACTGAAGTATAATTACAAGCATTTCATTAGTGTCAAAGGCTTTTATTGACAATTACATGAAGTTTATGCAGAGTCAATATTTGCAGTGTTGACCCATCTTTTTCAAGACTTCTGCAATTTGCCCTGGCATGCTGTCAATCAACTTCTGGGCCACACCCTGACTGATGGCAGCCCATTCTTCCATAATCAATGCTTGGAGTTGAAAGGATCTAGATAACTTCCATTTTGTATTATGTACGCCATTTTAAGTATTAAGTTAGCTTTTTGCAGAAATATTAAAAGTTTAATGAAACTGTTTTTGGTTGTTCAAGGATGTATCAACAGAAGCTAACATGACCCTGACAATGTCTTTGTCTGGCTGTTTTTCCAGAAAGTTAGCAAAAACAATTTGTACCAAGAAATGTATATGTCATGTTTCATGTAGTTAGCTCATGATGGAAAGTTACAAGTTACAGTTTTGAAACTCGCCCCCCCCCCTTATTATTATCTGCAGTCTATATAATCTTATTAATGTCTAATAAACTTTGAACATCTCTGAACATAAGCTGCCGTTATTTCCATGTTCAAGGGGTGTTCCCAGAATTCTGCTGATAAACCAGGAATCTCTCCACAGACCGGGGGTCTCTGAGGGGAAAAGAAAATCATTCCTTTCAGCTGGGGGCTCGTCCGGGATGACCACCCACCTCACTTGGTAAGTAAACCTTTTGTCTTTTTATGACTAAAAGCTCCTTCTTGCCCTGTGTTGAGGGAAGGTCTTGAATCATTCTGTATTGTCTATATAGACCCGTGATAACCTGTAGCTGCTTTTGGTAAAGCAGACTTAACTCTTTGGTAGCGTTACAAAATAGTGCATTATAAAAATATAAAAAAGGTGTTTTTGGTAAACACAGTTCTTTGGTAAAACAGTGAAGAGATAACTTTTGGGAAGTTATCAAGAGGTTAATAAGTCTGTGGAGCAGATTCTGGTTTATCTGTCTTTTGCTTTTTCTTTCTGTTGCGTAGAAGTATAAGATAATTTGTTGTGTACAACAAAATAAAATTTTAAGCCAAAATTGTTTTATACACTGTCTAAATATGGGTCAAGGAGGTAGTTACCCACCAGGTCCCCTAGAAAAGGGAGAGAATTGTAAGGATTATGTTGCTAGAGGTTGTGGAACGGACTATTATTTAATAAATCCCTGGGTGGATTGTATGGCAGGCTGGACAGAAGCTATGGGGAGTACAGACCCATTCCCAAGAAAGGGGGAGAAAACTGGTTAAAATGGTCACCGTATTGGGTTGATAATAGCAAGGGAAAGTTCAATTTGATTTTCTCTTTAAAACAAAAGAGGAAGTTGAAATTAGATACATTAAAAATATGCCAGGAAAAGCATCAATCTGAAAAGACATGCAGACCCAAGATTGGACTGAAAACAGTTCAGACACCAATCCCACCCCCTCCGTATAATATATATCCTTCATTAAGTTGTTTTAAAAATGCTGCTGATGATGATTTTTTGATTAGTTTGGGGATGATTACTCCCCAGCCTAATGCCCCTCCAGCCCCTGCTCCTGTCTCTGCAGCTCCAGCTCCTGCCCCTCCAGTCCCTGCCCCTGTCCCTGCGCCACTTCCCGTCCCGGATCTACAACCAATACAGCCAGGCCCCTCCACTAGACCCAAACAGATAATTAGTATAAAATCACCAGAGGAGGGTAGCCAAGTTCAAGGCATCCTTACAGAGAATAATGACAACGAAGGAGAGTTGGAATACGAAGAACAGGGACAGGTAAATATAATAAAATTACAGAAAAAGGATGGTCAATGGAGAAGAAGTGACACCAGTCATAGAAAGGGCAGAGAGGTGGAGGAATTTAGAATGCAGCTTAGATCCATGGATAAGAAACTAGAGGGAAAAAGAGAAGATGAGGGGGCCGTAGGAGGAAAGGAGTTGGCTATATTGACACTACCTTTTCTCACAGCAGGAGAACTAATTCTAAAAAAACCCATAGAATTAGAAGATATTAATAAGATTGTTAAACATTGTCCCAAGCCTACAGTATCTCCTGGAGGTACACTTGCTTATTTAAAAAAGGCATGTTTAGGAAGAAATTACACGCAGGAAGATATGAGATTGATCATTGATGGTATTCTGGGAAATAATCCAGCTTGGGATTGGATAAATGTAAAAAGCATTAGTCACATAGAACCAAGTAATACACAGGCTGCTGCCTATAAACTGAACACCACAGAAGGGAGAGAAACTATGTGGGGGGAGCTTGACACAGAATTAAAAAGGGTTTTCAAGAATAAGGCTTCCCTCCCTATTGCTACAGCATGTAAACAGAAGGTAGAAGAAACGGTTTCTCCTTACAACACACCTATCAATCCTGTTAAGAAGCCGGATGGCTCTTACAGGTTTGTACAAGATTTGAGGGCCATAAATAATTTGGTGGTTCCATTAGCCCCAATAGTGCCTGATGTGCCATCACTCCTCACCTCCATTCCGTCCAATGCAGAATATTTTACAGTGATTGATTTAACAAATGCATTTTTTTCGGTTCCTGTGGACCACCAGACAAGGGCGCTATTTGTATTTATATTCTGAAAATTGCCAGTTGACCTGGTGTAGAATTCCTAGGGCTATGTAGATTTGTTTGCAGTCTACTCACTTGCCCTCCAGACCACACTGAGGTCCTGGACCCCTCCCAATGGTTCGGTCCTCATTATATATGTGGATGACCTATTGATTTGTAGTTCAAGTCAGGAGGCCAGTCAGGAGGATAGTTGGTCTCTGTTAGAATGGTTGTCAGGGAATGGTCACAAAGCATCTAAAAAGAAATTGCAATGGTGCCAAAAACAGGTTGAATACCTTGGTTTTATTCTAAGTCATGGTGAGAGGAATGTCAGTCACAAAAGAGCTGCGGCTCTCGTGGGTCTGCCCCGCCCACAAACAAAAAAAGGACATGCTAACTTTTCTTGGTATGATTGGTTACTGCCGCCAATGGATACCTGATTGTTCATTCTATGATCACACTCTGAGGTCTGCCACACTTTCAGAATCACCTGACATTCTCACATGGTCAAATGAAATGGTTGATGCCTTTGTGTACCTGAAGAATGCTATGGTAACGGCCCCTGGTCTTGGACTACCTGACTATAAGAAAATGTTTCATCTGTATGCTAGGGAAAATTGTACAACCATGGCGGGGGTCCTGGCTCAGGAACATGGAGGCAAGCTCCGCCCCGTAGCTTTTTTTTCCAAAGTAGTGCCAACTCAGGTTCAGGGCATGCCTGCTTGTCTGAGAGATTTTGCATTCTGCGTAATGGTGGTGGGAATGGCTATTTCTTTCACATTGGGACATGAAACTACCCTACACACCACACACCAAGTGTCCTTACTACTGAAAAACATACACACTCAACACATTTCAGCACAAAGGTTGAGCGGATATGAAGTGATTCTTCTATCTGATCCCAACTTGATTATTAAATATTCTTCAGCAAATTCAGGTCCTACTCCAATTTTGAATGCCCTACTGGGGCTAAAGGGGGAACAGGATGAAGTGGCACCAGAACACAATTGTATAACCCACATACAGCAAGACACTTCCCCTAGGTCCGACATGTCAGCTGTGGCTCTTGATGGGGCCCCAGATGTGTTTGTAGATGGCACTTACCATGCAGGAGATGCCATTGTGCAACTTCCTGACAAAATACTCGAGGCAAAGCCAATCCCATATCAGTCAGCCCAAGCAGCCGAACTGATTGCCCTTACAAGAGCATGTCAATTATTTGCAGGACAGGATGTCAACATTTACACAGACTCCAAGTACGCCCATGGTGCTGTACATGATTTTGGGGTCATTTGGGAGAGAAGAGGATTCATTGCTGCTGATGGCAAAACCATATCTCACTCTTCCTTGATATCTGATCTACTCAAAGCCAGACAGTTACCAAAAACATTAGCCATTCTTCATTGCAGGGCACATACAAATCGCAGAGATCATATTGCCAAAGGAAATGCATTAGCAGATAAGGTAGCAAAGGAAGCCGCATTACAACAGGTGGCCAGTGAGCAGATGCCTATGTCCACTTCAGGCGTCACAACCACCCCACATGACCAGATGTATGCAGATTTACAAACATTTGCTACAAAAGTCGATTTAGCAGACTGGGATGGTTCTGGAGCACAACTAGATCCAGCTTCTGGTCTAGTGTGCTTAGAGGGGAAACCATGCATTCCCATGTCAAGTGCCCCATTGTTCATTGCACAGTACCACGGTCTAGGACATAGAGGATGGAAAACGACATGTGAAACATTATTGCAGGATTTTTACATTACAGGCTTATCTAGGTTGGTGAAAGAATATGTTTCCAGGTGCATTACATGTATAAGGAACAATCCACAGAACCCAAAGAAATCACAACACCAGCATCTAGTGTACCCAACTACACCTTTCACCCATTTACAAATAGATTTTACCCACATGCCAAAAACAGGACAATCAAGGATAAGTTGAGGAAGGCCACTGGAGGAACCTATACCCACTGGAAGAAGATGTTACCTGCAATTCTAGCAGAGGTAAGAATGACACCTAATAAGACTACAGGGTTATCTCCTTTTGAAATATTAATGGGAAGACCGTTCCCCACTCCTTGGGCTAGACAGCCACTTATGTTAGAAAGAGGGGACCTTGACCTGGTACAACAAGAATATGTGAGAAAATTGATTCAGAGTTTAGATAAGGTTGAAAGAAATGTTGCTCGCACCTCTCCTTTATCTTTTCAGGAACCAACACACCTTTTCCAAGTGGGAGATGTCGTAGTGGTCCGCCAACTCGCTAAAGACAAGAAGCAAGGCTACCCCTTTGGACCACCTACTACGGTGATAGCGGTTACCAGAACAGCTGTTCTGGTGGAGAATTCCCAGTCCTAGATCCATGCTAGTCGAGTGAAGAAGGTGAACCAAACACCTGAGAAACATGAGATGGAAAAAGGAGGTGAAGTATGAGAGAAAAATCCTCGAAGAGTGGGTGAAGTAAGTGAAAAAGGCCCTGAAGATGAAATTTTTTACTGCCCCTCATGGTGCTTTGAAACTCTGGGTCCTATTGGGCACACTGACAGCTCTTTTTCTGCCAGTATGGATCCTAACTAACTGTATTTATCACCCTGAGGACTTGGGCCTAATAAAAGGTATCTGTGGTCAAGGACTAGTTTTAAATGAGACCCAGATAACCAAAAGTGAAAGAAAGTCAAAAAGAAGTTTTGAAGAGAACAATCCTTTTTCAGGGAAAATGTTGATGATGCAGTTTAAATCTGCTTATGCTCAAAAGTCAGGTTCTGATAAATGTTGGATCTGTAGTAAGTTACATCCTAGCACATATGAAATTCCTCTTCTGGCCGCTCCAGTCAAAATATTTTTGTTAATAAAAGGGAATGTAAGTATTGGTTTGACCAATATTACTTCTAATGCCACCATATCTTTTCCAACTCTGGGAGTCACTCAACTCCCCGATTGGTGTTTTAGACTGGGGAATACTTCTCACAAGGGAAGGGGAATGTGCTCTCAGTCCATATTAAACATATCTGATCCTGGAAGGAGGGATGGAACTTCTTCTGTGAAACTCTGGCAAGTAAATGGTAAAACCCTGAATGAAAGTTTAGAAGGGATACAAGATAATGTGGGGAAAACTATGTTTGGAAAACTTCTTTTTTATTTTACACTTGTTGTCACCCCTGAATTTCATTCTGCAATACAAAAATTGCCGATCTCCTAGGGAAACAATACCTATATCTGTTGTGGTAAGCTCTGTTACCCTTGGATACCGAGTAATGTCCAGGGCTGGTGCTATGTAGCCCAATTAGTGCCAATTATGGCAGCTATAGACCAAAATGAACACCAGGTAAAAGCCAGTACATACCCAAAACACCAACTAACTCTGAGACAGAGAAGGGAAACCAAACAAGAAAAGGTAGATCTATTCTCTACAGGGGATAAGGTTTGGTCATGGTTCCCTACCTACACGGGATGGGGAATAACACTCATGAACAAAATAAATAATTACACAAACATTATTGATGATATACTGGAGAGGAACTCTAAGGACAAAGGGTTGCTAAATACTGAGACCAGAGCTATTAGAAAACAGCTGGAGATGCAAGAATTAGCTACTGAAAGCATGAGTGCTGCTCTGACAGGTCTGTGTGAGATGACAGAGGATTCTGAATGTTGTATTTGGATATATAATACCACAATGACTGTTCCAGATTATTATGAAATAATAAAGCAACACAGGGAACAGGTAGATGGTTTGATGGAAGAAGCTAGAGCTATAGCAAAAGATGGATGGACTCCTTTTGATTGGTTAGGATCAGGATTTGGTTCCATCTTTTCATGGATGAAAGGTATCGCTGTAAGCATAGTCATGATATTGCTTTTTGTTTTATCTTTATATCTATGTTTTAAATGCTCATTATATTGCATTGCTAGAGCTACCAAGCCGCAAAATACAAATGAAGGTTATCTGGCTATGTAAAGAATTGAGATCATGTTCATGATCTCAGAGGGGATTGAAAGGATCTAGATAACTTCCATTTTGTATTATGTACGCCATTTTAAGTATTAAGTTAGCTTTTTGCAGAAATATTAAAAGTTTAATGAAACTGTTTTTGGTTGTTCAAGGATGTATCAACAGAAGCTAACATGACCCTGACAATGTCTTTGTCTGGCTGTTTTTCCAGAAAGTTAGCCAAAACAATTTGTACCAAGAAATGTATATGTCATGTTTCATGTAGTTAGCTCATGATGGAAAGTTACAAGTTACAGTTTTGAAACTCGCTCCCCCCTCCCCCTTATTATTATCTGTAGTCTATATAATCTTATTAATGTCTAATAAACTTTGAACATCTCTGAACACAAGCTGCCGTTATTTCCATGTTCAAGGGGTGTTCCCAGAATTCTGCTGATAAACCAGGAATCTCTCCACAGACCGGGGGTCTCTGAGGGGAAAAGAAAACCATTCCTTTCAGGAGTTTGTCAGAATTTGTGGGTTTTTTGCTCACTCGCTTTTTGAAGATTGACCACAAGTTCTCCATGGGTGTCAGGGATCCCGACCACTCAGCGGTGCGCGCATGCGCAGATCGCTGACTCGTCCGAGCTGGCGAGCACAGAGTTCTCGGCGATCCCGGCGCCGGCCGCGCATGCGCACTAGCGATCGCAGCCACACCAATGAGAGCACGGGTCACCCTATTTAAACCTGCCCTGTGCATCTCAAAATTGCCTGATGGTCTTGTTCCCTGTACCTGTGTTCCTGCTGATCCTGTGTTCCTGGTTTCCTGTTGCTGACCCAGCCTGCTCCTGATACTGCTGTCTTCTCCTGCCCTGACCCCTGGCTCGTCCTGACTATTCTCTGTCTGATCCGGATTGCCTGACCTCCTGTTACTGAACCCGGCTTGCGACCCGTTATTCTTCTGCCTATTGCTCAGTAATGTTTGCTCCGCTGTTGCCAACCCGGCCTGTTTGACTACGCATACCTCTTCACATCTGGCTCTCACCTGCACCACGCCATTGGCACCTGCCTCTACCACAGCTGGTGTTTCTCAGGGGTCGCGACCTGGTCTCAGGCTGCTTCAAGTCCATCCCCACCATCAGGGGCTCTGGTGAAACAGCAGACTGAGGCTTATACTCCGCGCCCTGGGGAATCAAGGCCAGTGGGCCAATAGAGGCTTCAGCCAGTCGGCTACTGACAGAACCATCAGGCCATGACGGAGCCAGGAAGAGGCCCTTCACCTCTGGATGAAATATGCCAACACCTGGCGGCACTTACTCAGGCAGTGAAGACACTTCAAGAGGGGTACACGCACCTGGGGGGGCATATCCAGGCTCTAACCGCACCAGCAGCCATGCCATCCACCACGGCAGATGCACCCGCGGCCCAGGGCCCCGCGGAATCCTCGGCCAGAGCAGTATTGACCATCCCTCCACCTGAACCTCGAGTACCTGCGCCCGAGCGTTTCAATGGGGACCGGAAAAAATTCAGGGCTTTCCAGAACTCTTGCTTGCTTTACTTTAATCTCCAACCCCGAACCTTTGTCTCTGAATCAGTTAAGGTGGGGATTGTTATATCGCTGTTACAGGGGGAACCTCAAGGCTGGGCCCATCGGCTGATGGAGGATTGGCATTCCCACCTAGTTTCAGTGTCATCCTTTTTTAAAGCAATGTCACAATTGTATGACGAACCTCAGCGAGTCGCTTTGGCCGAAGCGACGCTACATACACTGCAACAAGGCCACCGAGCGGCGGAGGATTATGTGGCTGAATTCAGGCACTGGAGTGCGGACACAGAGTGGAACGACGCAGCTTTGCGCCATCAATTTCGGCTAGGCTTATCTGAACCACTTAAGGAGGAATTGGCCAGAGTTGGCATACCCGACACCCTGGAGGAGTTAATTCGAGTGGCCATTCAAATTGACCGCAGGCTGCGGGAACGTCGGCAAGAAAAGGCCACTTCACATCTCAGGCCAACATGGGTGTTACCCCGGGTTCCGCTCCAACCTGCTTCCCCAAGCAGGATTCAAGATCAGGAAATGGCTGAGGAAGCTGAACCAATGCAGATCGGAGTAATGCGGCCCTCACTTACATTTGAAGAGCGCCAGAGGCACAACTTATGCTTATATTGCGGAGCAGCTGGCCATATAGTCCGTTCCTGTCCAGAGAAGATGCGCAAGTGTGCTTCAGTTGTTTCTACGGTGTCTTCTCCCTGCCTCAACAACGCCACTCACTTAGCTATACACATCTCTTTCAAACTTCCCGGAAGGCTCGTACCGGTGACGGCCATCATTGATTCAGGAGCCTGTAGCTGCTTCGTTGACCTTGGCTTCGCAGCTCACCATCAAATTCCGTTGCAGACCAAGGAGCAGGGTCTGACACATATTTCTGGCAGACGGGTCCCAGATTAAGTCCGGAGTAGTAGATCGAGAAACCCCGCAGCTCCACACGACGATAGCCGGATGTCACCAGGAGTTCCTCTGATTGGACGCCATCGCATCCCCCGTTTCCAGTAATCCTGGGACTTCCTTGGCTATGAGCCCATGACCCTCACATTGACTGGAAAATGGGTACAATACAGTTTACGTCTCAGTATTGTCAGGAGCACTGTTGCCTCGAGACCCCCGGGGCCATGACATCTCTGCGCTGTGTAGCCACTGAGGAAGAATTAGCCCAGGCTATTCCTTCGGCCTACCACTCCTATCTGGATGTGTTCAGCCCACGGGGAGCAGACATCCTTCCCCCACATTGGGCATATGATTGCCCCATCGACCTCCTACCGGGTTCTGAAATTCCTTTTGGCCGAATATTTCCTCTTTCCGAACGGGAGTTAGGAGCCTTGAAAGAGTACATCGAGGAGAGCCTCAAAAAGGGATTTATCCGTCCATCCACATCTCCCGCAGGTGCAGGAATTTTCTTTGCTGAAAAGAAAGATCAGTCGCTGAGACCCTGTGTGGACTACCGAGATTTAAATAAAATTACGGTTAAAAACCGCTATCCGCTTCCCTTGGTCCCCGAATTATTCCAGAGACTGAAGACAGCCTCCATTTTTACGAAGCTAGATCTCAGGGGCGCCTATAATCTGGTCCGTAACCGGGAAGGGGACGAGTGGAAGACAGCTTTCCGCACCCGATTTGGGCACTATGAGTACCTAGTGATGCCTTTAGGGCTGTGCAATGCCCCAGCCACCATTCAACATTTTGGCAATGACATTTTCAGAGATTATCTGGACATCTTCATGATCGTCTACCTTGACGACATCCTAATCTTTTCATCATCCCTGGAAGCACATCGTGGTCACGTTAAGAATGTACTGGAGCAACTTCGCCAGCACAGACTATTTGCCAAAGCAGAGAAATGTTGTTTCGAGCAAGACAGTATTCAATTCTTGGGGCTAATCATCTCCACCTCAGGAATCGCAATGGATCCCCAGAAAGTTTCAGCAATCTTGGAATGGCCAGTCCCAGCAGATAAGAAAGGCGTGCAACGCTTTATCGGCTTTGCGAATTTTTATAGGAAATTCATTAAGAATTTCTCAGGCCTGGTCGCACCTATCACACAACTTACCAAAGCAGGGAAACGTTTTCAGTGGACACCGGAAGCACAGGCGGCCTTCGAGACCCTGAAAAAGTTATTCACAGCTGCACCCATCCTAAGTCACCCGGATGCATCCTGGCCCTACATCCTGGAGATGGATGCATCCGAAAATGCAGTGGGGGCGATTCTGTTGCAAAGGGGAGGCGTAAAAGACCTCATGCACCCAGTAGCTTTCTTCTCCAGAAGACTGACGCCGGCCGAGAGGAATTATGATATTGGGGATCGAGAGCTTCTGGCGATTAAAGTCGCACTGGAAGAGTGGAGGTACCTCCTGGAAGGAGCCCTGCATCCAGTCCTGGTCTACACCAACCACAAAAATTTAGAGTATCTCAGAACAGCTAAACGCCTTAGACCACGACAAGCTAGATGGGCGCTGTTTTTCTCGAGGTTTTCATTTCACATTACTTACCGGCCTGGCTCCAAGAACTCTAAACCCGACGCTCTGTCACGAATGTTTGAAGACCCCAAGGAGGTCCCTAAACCTGATACCATCCTATCAGCTGGTAACTTCCTGCTATTACAGTCAGAGCTCCTGTCCAAGCTACAAGCCGCTTCCATTGGGGCCCCTAACCCACCTGGAATCTCAGTGCAAAACAAGGAAGGGTTGTTATGGAAGGGGGAACAAATCGTGGTACCCGAAGAAGCTCGAACCTTGGTCTTAGGCTACTGTCACGACCACACTTTGGCCGGACACTTTGGAATAAGCAAGACATTAGAACTAACACAGCGCACATTCTGGTGGCCGAGTATGGCCAAGGACTGTGAGGTCTCCGTCAAAACCTGTGCCATATGCAACAGAAATAAGCCTACACGGAGCAAAGCTTGGGGCCTTCTACGACCTTTACCAGTGCCTGACAGGCCATGGAATATGGTGTCCATGGACTTTATTGTAGACCTGCCACCTTCTCAAAACCACACTGCCATATTTGTGGTGGTTGACCGCCTATCCAAGATGGCCCATTTTTTGCCACTCAAGGACACGCCCTCCGCTCCCGAGACCGCTCAGCTCTTCATCAAAGAAGTAGTGAGGCTCCATGGATTTCCTAGGAACATTGTATCAGACCGAGGAGTCCAATTTACGTCAAGGTTTTGGAGAGCCTTGTGCGAACTGCTAGAGATCAAGTTGTCATTCTCCTCAGCGTACCACCCACAGACGAATGGTCAGACGGAGCAAACCAACCAGACGTTGGAGCAGTACCTCAGGTGCTATACCTCTTTTCTGCAGGACAATTGGTTGGCTCTCTTACCGTTAGCGGAGTTTGCATATAATAACTCAAAACATTCCGCCACCAACCAATCACCATTTTTCGCCAACTATGGGTTCCACCCCACTTTCCTTCCGAATCTGATTCCAGAAAACCCAGTGCCAGCAGCTTGGGATGCGGTAAGCTTTTTCACGTTTAATAACAAATTACTGCAAGAAGCAATAACACGGGCTCAAGAAGATAACAAAAGAGCATTCGATAAAAGGAGAAGAGGGGAATTGACCTTACGCCCAGGAGATCAGGTATGGTTAGCAACAACAAACCTGAGAATGGCCTGTCCATCAAAGAAGCTGGCACCCAAATTCATAGGCCCGTTTCCGGTAAAACGGAAGATCAAAAAGGTAGCTTTCGAACTGGCACTACCTGAATCCTGCCGTATACACCCAGTTTTCCATGTATCTCTGTTAAAACCTGCAACTCCTGATCCATTCCCGGATCGCAGATCAAGCCCTCCAGTAGCCTTGGACATTGACGGGGAAGAAGAGTTCGAGGTAGAGGCAATCTTGGATTGCAGGAGGAGAGGAGGTCAGATTTAATACCTGATCAAATGGAAAGGCTACGGGCCAGACGAGAATTCATGGGAACCAGCTCAGAATGTCCACTCTCCCAGATTAATCCATGAGTTTCAGCGCAACCATCCACAAAGGAGATGTCGCTTGGGCATCCGGAGGCTGCCCGTAGGGGGGGGGGGGGGCAATGTCAGGGATCCCGGCCGCTCAGCGGTGCGCGCATGCGCAGATCGCTGACTCGTCCGAGCTGGCGAGCACAGAGTTCTCGGCGATCGCGGAGCCGGCCGCGCATGCGCACTAGCGATCGCAGCCGCACCAATGAGAGCACAGGGCGCCCTATATAAACCTGCCCTGTGCATCTCAAAATTGCCTGATGGGCTTGTTCCCTGTACCTGAGTTCCTGCTGATCCTGTGTTCCTGGTTTCCTTGTTGCTGACCCAGCCTGCTCCTGATACTGCTGTCTTCTCCTGCCCTGACCCCTGGCTCGTCCTGACTATTCTCTGTCTGACCCTGATTGCCTGACCTCCTGTTACTGAACCCGGCTCGTGACCAGTTATTCTTCTGCCTATTGCTCAGTACTGTTTGCTCTGCTGTTGCCAACCTGGCATGTTTGACTACGCATACCTCTTCACATCTGGCTCTCACCTGCACCACGCCATTTGCACCTGCCTCTACCACAGCTGGAGTTTCTCAGGGGTCGCGACCTGGTCTCAGGCTGCTTCAAGTCCATCCCCACCATCAGGGGCTCTGGTGAAACAGCAGACTGAGGCTTAGACTCCGCGCCCTGGGGAACCCCGGCCAGTGGGCCGCTAGAGGCTACAGCCAGTCGGCTACTGACAATGGGATTAAGGTCTGGGGAGTTTCTTTACCATGCACCCAAAATTTCGATGTTTTGCTCCCCAAGCCACTTAGTTATCACTTTTGCCTTATGGCAAGGTGCTCCATCATGCTGGAAAAGGCATTGTTCCTCACCAAACTGTTCTTTGATGGTTGGGAGAAGTTGTTCTTGGAGGATATTTTTGTACCTTTTTTTATACGTGGCTGTGTTTCTTAAGCAAAATTGTAAGTGAGCCCACTCCGTTGGCTGAGAAGCAACCCCACACATGAATGGTCTCAGGATGCTTTACTGTTGGCATGACACAGGACTGATGGGGGCCCCCACCTTTTCTTCTCCAGACAAGGTTTTTTCCGAATGCCCCAAACAATCGTAAAGGGGATTCATCAGAGAAAATGACTTTACCCCAGTCCTCAGCAGTCCAATCCCTGTTCCTTTTGAAGAATATCAGTCTGCATATCAATATCAAGACACATTTATTGCAATTTTTTTTAATCAAAGACATGTAGCAGAGTACATTTTGGCCAAAATGTATGAAGAAATTTGATTTTTTTTTTAATTCTTTTATTGGACATGTTTTATAGCAGAAAGTGAAAAAAAAGTTTTTGTTTTCTTTTTTAATTTTCAGTCTTTTTTAATTTATATTGCAAAAAAATAAAAAAAACTTAGTGGTTATCAAATACCACCAAAATAAAGCTCTATTTGTGTGAAAAAAATATATTGCATGATAGCGCAATCGCCAATTAATTAACGCAGTGCCGAACTGCAAAAAAAAAAAAATGGTCTGGTCATGAAGGGGGTAAAATCTTCAGGAGCTCAAGTGGTCAAAAACTATGGGCTGCATTTAGATCAGTAAAAATAAGTGACATTTTTTGCTAACTGTGTGCAAGAGCCCTAAGGCTTAGTTTACACATGCAGTTGGGGGGGTAGTAAAAAAATAGGCAGTTGAGTGAAAGGATCTAGATAACTTCCATTTTGTATTATGTACGCCATTTTAAGTGTTAAGTATTAAGTTAGTTTTTGTAGAGATATTAGAAGTTTAATGAAACTGTTTTTGGTTGTTCAAGGATGTATCAACAGAAGCTAACACGACCCTGACAATGTCTTTGTCTGTCTGTTTTCTCTAAAAGTTAGCAAAAACAATTTGTACCAAGAAATGTATATGTCATGTTTCATGTAGTTAGCTCATGATGGAAAGTTACAAGTTACAGTTTTGAAACTCGCTCCCCCCCCTCCCTTATTATTATCTGCAGTCTATATAATCTTATTAATGTCTAATAAACTTTGAACATCTCTGAACATAAGCTGTCGTGATTTCCGTGTTCAAGGGGTGTTCCCAGAATTCTGCTGATAAACCAGGAATCTCTCCACAGACCGGGGGTCTCTGAGGGGAAAAGAAAATCATTCCTTTCAGCTGGGGGCTCGTCCGGGATGACCACCCACCTCACTTGGTAAGTAAACCTTTTGTCTTTTTATGACTAAAAGCTCTTTCTTGCCCTGTGTTGAGGGAAGGTCTTGAATCATTCTGTATTGTCTATATAGACCCGTGATAACCTGTAGCTGCTTTTGGTAAAGCAGACTTAACTCTTTGGTAAGAGTTACAAAATAGTGCACTATAATATAAAAAAAGGTGTTTTGGTAAACACAGTTCTCTGAAAGAACACACAGTTTTTGGTAAAACAGTGAAGAGATAACTTTTGGGAAGTTATCAAGAGGTTAATAAGTCTGTGGAGCAGATTCTGGTTTATCTGTCTTTTGCTTTTTCTTTCTGTTGCGTAGAAGTATAAGATAATTTGTTGTGTGGAACAAAATAAGATTTTAAGCTAAAATTGTTTTATCCACTGTCTAAATATGGGTCAAGGAGGTAGTTACCCACCAGGTCACCAAGAAAAGGGAGAAAATTGTAAGGATTATGTTGCTAGAGTTTGTGGATCGGACTATTATTTAATAAATCCCTGGGTGGATTGTATGGCAGGCTGGACAGAAGCTATGGGGAGTACAGACCCATTCCCAAGAAAGGGGGCAAATGATCCTTTTCATACAGACATGATTAAGGGATTATGTTTGGGGGACAAACAAGCCTTTCCTTGGTATGAGGGGGACCCACAATGGGACCAAGCTTATATGAAGAAAGGGGGAGAAAACTGGTTAAAATGGTCACCGTATTGGGTTGATAATAGCAAGGGAAAGTTCAATTTGATTTTCTCTTTAAAACAAAAGAGGAAAATGAAATTGGATACATTAAAAATATGCCAGGAAAAGCATCAATCTGAAAAGACATGCAGACCCAAGATTGGACTGAAAACAGTTCAGACACCAACCCCACCCCCTCCGTATAATATATATCCTTCATTAAGTGGTTTTAAAAATGCTGCTGATGATGATTTTTTGATTAGTTTGGGGATGATTACTCCCCAGCCTAATGCCCCTCCAGCCCCTGCTCCTGTCTCTGCAGCTCCAGCTCCTGCCCCTGCCCCTGTCCCTGCGCCACTTCCCGTCCCGGATCTACAACCAATACAGCCAGGCCCCTCCACTAGACCCAAACAGATCATTAGTATAAAATCACCAGAGGAGGGTAGCCAAGTTCAAGGCATCCTTACAGAGAATAATGACAACGAAGGAGAGTTGGAATACGAAGAACAGGGACAGGTAAATATAATAAAATTACAGAAAAAGGATGGTCAATGGAGAAGAAGTGACACCAGTCATAGAAAGGGCAGAGAGGTGGAGGAATTTAGAATGCAGCTTAGATCCATGGATAAGAAACAAGAGGGAAAAAGAGAAGATGAGGGGGCCGTAGGAGGAAAGGAGTTGGCTATATTGACACTACCTTTTCTCACAGCAGGAGAACTAATTCTAAAAAAACCCATAGAATTAGAAGATATTAATAAGATTGTTAAACATTGTCCCAAGCCTACAGTATCTCCTGGAGGTACACTTGCTTATTTAAAAAAGGCATGTTTAGGAAGAAATTACACGCAGGAAGATATGAGATTGATCATTGATGGTATTCTGGGAAATAATCCAGCTTGGGATTGGATAAATGTAAAAAGCATTAGTCACATAGAACCAAGTAATACACAGGCTACTGCCTATAAACTGAAATACCACAGAAGACAGAGAAGTGGGAGGAGCTTGACACAGAATTAAAAAGGGTTTTCAAGAATAAGGCTTCCCTCCCTATTGCTACAGCATGTAAACAGAAGGTAGAAGAAACGGTTTCTCCTTACAACACACCTATCAATTCTGTTAAGAAGCCGGATGGCTCTTACAGGTTTGTACAAGATTTGAGGGCCATAAATAATTTGGTGGTTCCATTAGCCCCAATAGTGCCTGACGTGCCATCACTCCTCACCTCCATTCCGTCCAATGCAGAATACTTTACAGTGATTGATTTAACAAATGCATTTTTTTTGGTTCCTGTGGACCACCAGACAAGGGCACTATTTGTATTTATATTCTGAAAATTGCCAGATGAGCTGGTGTAGAATTCCTAGGGCTATGTAGATTTGTTTGCAGTCTACTCACTTGCCCTCCAGACCACACTGAGGTCCTGGACCCCTCCCAATGGTTCGGTCCTCATTATATATGTGGATGACCTATTGATTTGTAGTTCAAGTCAGGAGGCCAGTCAGGAGGATAGTTGGTCTTTGTTAGAATGGTTGTCAGGGAATTGTCACAAAGCATCTAAAAAGAAATTGCAATGGTGCCAAAAACAGGTTGAATACCTTGGTTTTATTCTAAGTCATGGTGAGAGGAATGTCAGTCACAAAAGAGCTGCGGCTCTCGTGGGTCTGCCCCGCCCACAAACAAAAAAGGACATGCTAACTTTTCTTGGTATGATTGGTTACTGCCGCCAATGGATACCTGATTGTTCATTCTATGATCACACTCTGAGGTCTGCCACACTTTCAGAATCACCTGACATTCTCACATGGTCAAATGACATGGTTGATGCCTTTGTGTACTTGAAGAATGCTATGGTAACGGCCCCTGGTCTTGGATTACCTGACTATAAGAAAATGTTTCATCTGTATGCTAGGGAAAATTGTACAACCATAGCGGGGGTCCTGGCTCAGGAACATGGAGGCAAGCTCCGCCCTGTAGTTTTTTTTTCCAAAGTAGTGCCAACTCAGGTTCAGGGCATGCCTGCTTGTCTGAGAGTTTTTGCATTCTGCGTAATGGTGGTAGAAATGGTTATTTCTTTCACATTGGGATATGAAACTACCCTACACACCACACACCAAGTGTCCTTACTACTGAAAAACATACACACTCAACACATGTCAGCACAAAGGTTGAGCGGATATGAAGTGATTCTTCTATCTGATCCCAACTTGATTATTAAATATTCTTCAGCAAATTCAGGTCCTACTCCAATTTTGAATGCCCTACTGGGGCTAAAGGGGGAACAGGATGAAGTGGCACCAGAACACAATTGTATAACCCACATACAGCAAGACACTTCCCCTAGGTCCGACATGTCAGCTGTGGCTTTTGATGGGGCCCCAAATGTGTTTGTTGATGGTTCATGTTCTAGGCCAAATGATAGTACTTACCATGCAGGATACGGCATTGTGCAACTTCCTGACAAAATACTCGAGGCAAAGCCAATTCCATATCAGTCAGCCCAAGCAGCCGAACTGATTGCCCTTACAAGAGCATGTCAATTATTTGCAGGACAGGATGTCAACATTTACACAGACTCCAAGTACGCCCATGGTGCTGTACATGATTTTGGGGTCATTTGGGAGAGAAGAGGATTCATTGCTGCTGATGGCAAAACCATATCTCACTCTTCTTTGATATCTGATCTACTCAAAGCCATACAGTTACCAAAAACATTAGCCATTCTACATTGCAGGGCACATACAAATCACAGAGATCATATTGCCAAAGGAAATGCATTAGCAGATAAGGTAGCAAAAGAAGCCGCATTACAACAGGTGGCCAGTGAGCAGATGCCTTTGCTCACTTCAGGCATCACAACCACCCCACATGACCAGATGTATGCAGATTTACAAAAATTTGCTACAAAAGTCGATTTAGCAGACTGGGATGGTTCTGGAGCACAACTAGATCCAGCTTCTGGTCTAGTGTGCTTAGAGGGGAAACCATGCATTCCCATGTCAAGTGCCCCATTGTTCATTGCACAGTACCACGGTCTAGGACATAGAGGATGGAAAACAACATGTGAAACATTATTGCAGGATTTTTACATTACAGGTTTATCTAGGTTGGTGAAAGAATATGTTTCTAGGTGCATTACATGTATAAGGAACAATCCACAGAACCCAAAGAAATCACAACACCAGCATCTAGTGTACCCAACTACACCTTTCACCCATTTACAAATAGATTTTACCCATATGCCAAAAACAGGACAGAGGCAAGAGTTTTTGTTGGTAATGGTGGATATGTTCAGCAGATGGGTGGAAGCATTTGTCACTAATAAAGAAGATGCGCAAACTGTAGTCAGAATTCTCACACAGGAGATAATACCCAGATGGGGATGTCCGCTGCAGATAAATTCTGATAACGGACCAGCCTTTGTGGCCAAGGTATGTCAAGATTTGGTAAAGGTACTTAAGATAGATTGGAAGTTTCATATTCCCTATCATCCTCAAAGTTCGGGTATAGTAGAAAGGATGAACAGGACGATTAAGGATAAGTTGAGGAAGGCCACTGGAGGAACCTATACCCACTGGAAGAAGATTTTACCTGCAATTCTAGCAGAGGTAAGAATGACACCTAATAAGACTACAGGGTTATCTCCTTTTGAAATATTAATGGGAAGACCGTTCCCCACTCCTTGGGCTAGACAGCCACTTATGTTAGAAAGAGGGGACCTTGACCTGGTACAACAAGAATATGTGAAAAAATTGATTCAAACTTTAGATCAGATTGAAAGAAATGTTGCTCGCACCTCTCCTTTATCTTTTCAGGAAGCAACACACCCTTTCCAAGTGGGAGATGTCGTAGTGGTCCGCCAACTCGCTAAAGACAAGAAGCAAGGCTACCCCTTTGGACCACCTACTACGGTGATAGCGGTTACCAGAACGGCTGTTCTGGTGGAGAATTCCCAGTCCTGGATCCATGCTAGTCGAGTGAAGAAGGTGAACCAAACACCTGAGAAATACGAAACGGAAAAAGGAGGTGAAGGACAAGTAGAAAATCTTCGAAGAGCGGGTGAAGTCGGTGAAAAAGACCCTGAAGATGACATTCCTTACTGCCCCTCATGGTGCTTTGAAACTCTGGGTCCTATTGGGCACACTGACTGTGCTCTTTTTCCTGCCAGTATGGATCCTAACTAACTGTATTTATCACCCTGAGGACTTGGGCCTAATAAAAGGTATCTGTGGTCAAGGACTAGTTTTAAATGAGACCCAGATAGCCAAAAGGGAAAGAAAGTCAAAAAGAAGTTTTGAAGAGAACAATCCTTTTTCAGGAAAAATGTTGATGATGCAGTTTAAATATGCTTATGCTCAAAAGTCAGGTTATGATAAATGTTGGATATGTAGTAAGTTACATCCTAGCACATATGAAATTCCTCTTCTGGCCGCTCCAGTCAAAATATTGGTTTGACCAATATTACTTCTAATGCCACCATATCTTTTCCAACTCTGGGAGTCACTCAACTCCCCGATTGGTGTTTTAGACTGGGGAATACTTCTCACAAGGGAAGGGGAATGTGCTCTCAGTCCATATTAAACATATCTGATCCTGGAAGGAGGGATGGAACTTCTTCGGTGAAACTCTGGCAAGTAAATGGTAAAACCCTGAATGAAAGTTTAGAAGGGATACAAGATAATGTGGGGAAAACTATGTTTGGAAAACTTCTTTTTTATTTCACACTTGTTGTCACCCCTGAATTTCATTCTGCAATACAAAAATTGCCGATCTCCTTGGGAAACAATACCTATATCTGTTGTGGTAAGATCTGTTACCCTTGGATACCGAGTAATGTCCAGGGCTGGTGCTATGTAGCCCAATTAGTGCCAATTATGGCAGCTATAGACCAAAAGGAACACCAGGTAAAAGCCAGTACATATCCAAAACACCAACTAACTCTGAGACAGAGAAGGGAAACCAAACAAGAAAAGGTAAATCTATTCTCTACAGGGGATAAGGTTTGGTCATGGTTTCCTACTTACACTGGATGGGGAATAACACTCATGAACAAAATAAATAATTACACAAACATTATTGATGACATACTGGAGAGGAACTCTAAGGACATAGGGTTGCTAAATACTGAGACCAGAGCTATTAGAAAACAGCTGGAGATGCAAGAATTAGCTATTGAAAGTATGAGTGCTGCTCTGACAGGTTTGTGTGAGATGACAGAGGATTATGAATGTTGTACTTGGATATATAATACCACAATGACTGTTCCAGATTATTATGAAATAATAAAGCAACACAGGGAACAGGTAGATGGTTTGATGGAAGAAGCTAGAGCTATAGGAAAAGATGGATGGACTCCTTTTGATTGGTTAGGATCAGGATTTGGTTCCATCTTTTCATGGATGAAAGGTATCGCTGTAAGCATAGTCATGATATTGTTTTTTGTTTTATCTTTATATCTATGTTTTAAATGCTCATTATATTGCATTGCTAGAGCTACCAAGCCGCAGAATACAAATGAAGGTTATCTAGCTATGTACAAAAAGATGAATGAAGTAAAGAATTGAGATCATGTTCATGATCTTAGAGGGGATTGAAAGGATCTAGATAACTTCCATTTTGTATTATGTACGCCATTTTAAGTGTTAAGTATTAAGTTAGTTTTTGTAGAGATATTAGAAGTTTAATGAAACTGTTTTTGGTTGTTCAAGGATGTATCAACAGAAGCTAACACGACCCTGACAATGTCTTTGTCTGTCTGTTTTCTCTAAAAGTTAGCCAAAACAATTTGTACCAAGAAATGTATATGTCATGTTTCATGTAGTTAGCTCATGATGGAAAGTTACAAGTTACAGTTTTGAAACTCGCTCCCCCCCCTCCCTTATTATTATCTGCAGTCTATATAATCTTATTAATGTCTAATAAACTTTGAACATCTCTGAACATAAGCTGTCGTGATTTCCGTGTTCAAGGGGTGTTCCCAGAATTCTGCTGATAAACCAGGAATCTCTCCACAGACCGGGGGTCTCTGAGGGGAAAAGAAAATCATTCCTTTCAGCGAGGAGCGCCCCCTTCAATTTATTGGGTCCTGTTTACCATGGTACTACCTGCTGAACACAACCTGTGGCTGTGGTAACTTGCACCTGCCCGGTCTGGGGAGAGTAAAACTGAATTGGCCCATGAAAGCCAAGGCATAAGGCTACATTCACACGGGCGACTAGCCCTGGTGCAATATACAGAGGCAGGATGTGGCTGTGTCCAGCAGCAATCATTGCAGGTAATTACTGGCTGTGTGGACAGCCATTGCTAATTGCAGCTGCTGGTGCCCTGTCATTAACCCCCCGGTCACATCAAAGCCGATTTTGAAATCGTGAGTCCCTTTCCTCAGAGCTACTGAGCAGCCTCTGGTGCAGATGTGTATGGATGATGGGAGCCTTGCTGGTGATGGGCTCAGTAGCTCTGAGGAGAGGGACTCGTCCCCGAAGCGCGTCAACCATTTGACCGCACTGACAGTTGGATCACCTTGCTTGCAGTTCTGGCCATCGTCATTATGCAAATGCTCTTTAGATACATGCTTGGTCTGTGGGTATGTTTTTACCTTTCATACCTTTCAATAAACCTTGGATAATGCACTAGGTGTGTGCGCCACCTCTTTATTCTTTATCTAGTGGCTGATCTCCCCGTCTGAGGAGGGCTGCACCCCTGAAGCATTTCCTTTGGTTGTCGCTGTACTGGTTCCCTTGGCTTCCCGTTAGGCTGTGCATTTCCTGAGGCCCTGGAGAGTACACGCGATATCCGATTTAGTGCATGGACTACTTTAGAAATCAGTGTGGCTCTGACCAATTCGGAACTGCACCGATATGACCGCTCTAACAGCAGACAATAGGGTGCAACTTGGCATATGATTTGCAAGTCGCCTGGCATCCAAATCGCACCCAATGTGATCGGGGTGTAAGGCTAATTTCACACTAATGCATAGCAAAAATGCATATGCATTTTTGGTGTGTTTTTACTGCATTTGCAGTGCATTTTTTACAGAACATATGACTCAAAAACAGCAACAAAAATACAACAAGGGTGCATTTTTGATGCGTTTTTGCAACGTTTGCCATTCATTTCAATGGGGAGGTGCATTATTGGTGCATTTTTTCCTGCACCAAACCTGCACCACAAATGCAGCGGACCTGCAACAGATCAGTGTGAAGACTTCCATAGGATTATAAGTTTACACGTTTTTCTTCCACTTTTTTAACGCAAAAGTGGAAGAAAAACGGATCAGTGTGAAAGAAGCCTTTACCCCAGGTTCACACCTAAGCATTTTCTGCAGCGTTTTGCAGAAATGCAGTACAGTACATTTAACATGATTTCCTATTGGACATGTTCACATCTGTGCGTTTTCAGGGACATTTTTTAACGCAAAAAGTTGTGTTTTTGGTTTTATAGACTTCAATGGAAATGCTGCAGAAAAGCATGCGCTGCGTTTTTGATACATTTTGCGTTTTAAATCTGCCTAGCAACAATAATTTTTTTTTTAAAAAAACAAGCAAAACACAACACAAAACACAATGCAAAAATGGCTCAAACACAACCTGCATAGGTGTGAAGCTAGCCTAAGTGTACAGGGCTTTGTGGCTGCAGCTAGCTGCTCACAGGTGGCAGAAATCGCTGCAGAAATCGGTGGATGTTGGCCTCTGTCAATTGTACCGCTGTTTTAGGAGTCTTAGGAGCTTCCTTTTCCACCAGCTGCGCCCCCTACTGTATGATATGGGAACTACAGGCCAGTGATAAGATGACACAAGGCTGGATTCCAGGCATTGATGTGTGGCCATCTGTGCTTTGCCACTCAATATGATCGTCAGGAAATGAGGACACAGGATAAAGGTTTCCTAATTGATGCAATACACATTGTGCAATAAAGGAAGTTAATCCCTATTAAAATTCGGTGTTACACTCGAAATACGAGTTATAGGCCTGCACTGGGTCACATTCATTGTCCTAGGTCTGCCTTGGCTGCCTGTACTCCTCAGAATCCAGTTCAAAGTACTGATACGATCACCTAAACCTGCTGGTTGCCATTTTAAGAATCTTTTGTATCAAATGTTTAATACAAAAAAACACATAACACTGTGAAACAGAGTCCTAAACTAACCATCCACCATGCAATCTGATTGTAGGCTTTCCTTTAGATCTACCATCAATTCTAGAGCAAGGACCTGATTAATTGATACTAATTAAATGGATTGTTTAGCTTTGTCCTCCTATCAGGCCTGGTTCACACCTATGCAGTTTCCCTTTGATCTGTTTCTGCAGTGCTTTTTGCAATGCGTTTTGCATTTTTGTACATGTGTTTGTATTTTTTTTCTATTCTTTTATTGCCATCTGCACGAATATATACAGCATAACAGGTCTGTATAAAAACAATTTCTGGTGCAAAACCTTTGAAGAAATATACAGAAA
Source organism: Staurois parvus (assembly GCF_062004578.1). NCBI lineage: Eukaryota > Metazoa > Chordata > Amphibia > Anura > Ranidae > Staurois > Staurois parvus. The sequence continues at coordinate 669,354 of NW_028317885.1, read as the reverse complement.
AGAACAAAAGTGAGTCCGTAAATATTATCCAGTTCTTCCAAGACATTGCACAATGTAACACAACCAAATGGCTAATCAAATGTTGTCTGCAAAGCCATACAGTAAATATAATAAGACGGCTACCACAAGTACATAGAGCAGTTTCACATGTATTATTCTGTGTGCAGCAGTAAGATGTTGCTTCTTAGTAATAGAGATAGTTAAGAAAAAGAAAAATCGTCAGGAAAAGAAAAGGAACACAGAAAGATTGGAATCAGATTTGAAACCAAACTTTGTGGTGTGAACTCCCACACTTCCTCAACCTTTCAACATACTAGGAACACCACAGTATCATGTACCAGTGCATCCAATAATCAAAGACAACAATGGATCATACTCTATACAGTAATTATACCCCTCCAGGACTGTTGTCTACTGTATCCGATGATTCTATCCATCTACACTAAATTCAAAGACATTTTTTAGGCCATCCTCTTGCTTCATATGTCATTTCATATAGTGGGACATTATAATTCACTCTTTTTTCCCAGGCTGCCAAACCGAGGACATCCGTTTGTGTCCAATGTAACACGATCAATTTACACACATCAAAAAATAATCATCTCAAGAAGGTTTGCGTGGCATTATCTATAATATCGTCCTCAATTACCCCCAGGAGGCAAGTAAGTGGGCTACAAATATTTGGTAAATCAAACACATCTGCTATAAATTGGGTGACGTGAGCACATTGGTCAGACCATAGCACACTCCCAGACCATATGCAGGAATGATCCCCCAGCCCTGGTTCACACTGATGCAGTGCGGAATTCGCAGCATTTTCTGTGCGAATTCCGCACCGCATCAGAATCGCACCCCGTTCATGCGAACTGCTGCTGGTGTGTATGTTACGTTAACAACACCCCAAAAGCGGTCCAAAAAACGCGGTGCAATGTGCAGAATTGGATCACATAGGTGTGATTACCCATCCGATTCTAGTGAGGACCCAAAAAAATGGTCCTGTACCTTTTTGGTGCGGGTGTGGTGCGATTGGAGCCATGCATAATGTATGGCTCCAATCGCACCACACACAAATCGCATGTGATTTGCACAGGAATGCGGTGCGGTACCTGTACGAATCACATGCGATATACACCACATATATGTGAACCCAGGCTAAGTCACTGAACATTTATAACATGTTGCAGAGTCCCTCCTACCCATCTTAAATAATCTTAGTGGCATAGCCAATCAAAGTGCTCTGTTATGGGGCTCTCAGGGTTGGTCGTGGGTAATGGTCGGCATCTCCAGATCTTCATGCTGTAGAGGGGCAGATGGAAGGTCCTGACGGTGCAGTCACATATGACCGAAGCACTTCTGACCATCTTTGAGCTGTCAGATCTGGGACAAGAGCATACCATCTTTCCCTAGTTCTATGGCATTGTCTACGATCTATCAGAATCAGTGCGGAGTAATAGCTAGAGACCAATTTATTATGCTCCGGTCTCAGAAGGAGTGTCTCCAGTCACATGTGCGTTTTTGATGCGTTTTACGGTTTTTATTTTTCTTTCTAACTTTTTGCTGGGCAGATTAAGATGCATCAAAAACGCAACAAAAACACACTACATGCTTTTCTGCAGTGTCTCCATTGAAGTCTATAAAACCAAAAATGCATTTTGCATTTAAAAAAGTCTCTGACCCTCTCCAAAAATCACACCGGGTGAAAACATGAGATGTGAACCTGTCCCCTAGGAAATCATGTTAAAGTGGAGGTCCAGCTGACAAAAAAAGAAAAGTCAGCAGCTACAAAAACTGTAGCTGCTGACTTTTAAAATACAGTAACTTACCTGTCCCTCGGTCCAGCGGTGTCCTCACCACCGCGGGTGTCACCGGCCGCCTTCTCTCCCTGGCGCATCTTCAGTGTGGGCACCCGGCTGTGGCTTGCGGCTTCACAGCCAGGTGCCCACTGTGCATGCGTGAGTAGCGCTGCACTTTGTGAATGGTCCCGTAGTCTTCTGGGACCTGTCACGTGTTCCAGAAGAATATGGGGAGGGAGGACAACTTCCACTTCCCACTTCTGATTGCCAAGGCGATCACGGCGGTAGTGGGAGCGGGTACCTGACAAATTTGGGTACCCGCTCCCCATGGTGCCAATCCTTAATGGGGAGCGGGGGGACGACGACAAAGCATTAAAGCGTAACTTCCCCTTTTGGGTGAAACTCCGCTTTAAATAGATGGCTGTGCATTTCTGCAAAATGCAGTAGAAAATGCATAGGTGTGAACTTAGACTTACATAGTTTTGGTCACTCAGGAGATTGTACAATTAGATTGTTTAGTGTATGGCCAACTTTAGGGTGTGGTGTGCAAACAATAAAAACTGTCATGTGCCAAGGAAAAATTCTGTCTGGGAAAATGTAGTCCATTTACCAACTGCAGATTAAGGCTCCGTTCACACTAATGTGTTCTTTAGCGCTTTTTGCAGAAACGCACTATAATCCATTTAACATGGTTTCCTATGGAACATGTTTACAGCTATGTTTTTTTGAGCTGCTGCATTTCGGAAAGCGTCACAGACTTTTTCAAAGCAAAAAGCAGCATTTTTGCTACAATAGACTTCAATGGAGAAGCTGCTGAAGTGCACAGTAGTGCATTTTTGCCGCATTTTCCATGTTTATTCTGCCCAGCAACAACAAAAATTAACTTTAACAAAAAGCTGAACAAAATGCAAAATGCGTCAAACACGCGTTGAGAAAAATGCAAACCAAAACTGCAAAAAGCACTGGAGAAAGCATCAAATGCCAATATATATGTGAACCAAGCCTAAGCAAACAGACTGTGACTGCTGTCAGAAGCTGGCCATACACTATTTGATTTTTCCTTTTTTTTTTTTTAATCCAGACAACTTTTATTGTCAATATAATAGAGAAAATGGAACAGTACTTACAGAATCCAGAATGACATTACTGCAACAGTAGGATTACACATAAAAAGAACAATGTGGATATGCAGATCCCGTAATAAACAGAATAACAGAAATGGTAGTCAAACAAAACAGAGACCACAATGATCCAAAACGGTCTTGACAATATCTTGCTTTTTTCTTTTTACGTCTTATTCCTTCCTGACCAGATGTAAACAGAAATTGGGAAAAAGAACAAAGCCCAAAACGTGTCTTCAAACAATTAAAAAAAACCCCACATCAACAACCTCTGGTTCACCCAAGACGTCTCATCAAAAAGAATGGGAGATGCACATGAATTCCCCCAGGGGGAGGAGTGGAGCCACACACCTGGTATAAAATGTCACACCTGCAGAAGTCGGTCCAATATCAATTGAGGAGGGGGCCAGCCCATGTCACTATTAGATTTTTGAAAGAATGTTCATATAAACAGTCATTCCAAATTTTTCAGTACATTTGATGGTTTGATGAATGTCGTTCGAAAATTGAATTTGATTTTAACATTTGATTTTGAAACATATGTTATTTCCCAAATGAAGACCACATACACTGTTGCAAATTTGTTCATTTGGGAAAAACTTTCCATCCAGCTCCTTCGAATTTTCTTGCCACTGTGGTCAAAAATGAACATTAGTTTGATCCACTAATGACTGGAAAATTGAACAAACATTCTTAAAGTGAAAATGTCTGAATTACATTTTACTACGTATGATAAGATTGAAATGGAGTTGATCTGCCAACCCCCCTGGATGTGTATGTTGACCTGTATTGGATTCCTAAGGGGCTCTGATCACTTGAAACCAAGCAACAGAGCACGCCGGTTTTGCAGAAACGCATCAGGCGGAGTCTTGGTGAGACGTCATCGTGCACTGGCGTGCCGGATGACATCGTGACCGGTTTGTGTACACAAAGAAGTTTATTCCCCTTTATCTGTAAGTGCATTACTTTTAACATAAAAAGATTGTTGTACTTACTGCACTATGAAGCTTCTCCCTATTTGCACTTCACATATGCCTGCTTAACCTCCCTGGCGGTAATCCCGAGTGTGGCTCGGGGTTAATTTACAGTAACCCCGAGCCAAACTCGGGATTAAACTGTAGTGCTTCTCCTGCGATCCCCCGATCCTTACCTTATCCTGCGATCCCACAATGTCCTCCCACTGTGTCCTTTGGCCGATGCCGCCAGCATCCATCTTCCGGGTTCCGTTCCCCGCAAGCGTCGATACGCAGGAAGCGGAACTGGCAGGAGATTAAAAAAAGTAAAAATATGTACACACAATACATTATAATCTGTTAGTATTACATTACTGTATCAAACCATTTCACCTACATTTTGTCCCTAGTGCTTTGTCCTGCGCCCTTCCTGCACTTTTACCGTTCTTTCTGCCTGGAAACTAGAGAACGTCCATGGCATCCAAAAAGCGTCCCTTTAGGGCAAAAGCGGTTTTAGACCAGCTAGAGAACAGCGATAGTGAATTAGAACCACTTGCAGAATTGAGCAATAATGATTCGTTGGGAGTTTCATCATCAGACACTGAAAACAATTCTGCGACTGAGCTCAGTGATGTGCGAACTTGGTGCTCTATATCAAATATCAGTGTTTTTAGTTTGACTACATTATTGAATTAAATGTATTATTATTATTATATTATTTTTTATAATTATTTATTATATTATAATTTATGATTTCGGGTTTCAAACTTTATCATACCCGGGATGTTTAGTAGACTTTTGTTTGGACAGATTTAAGTGAGTTATTCCTAAGAATTACAGGCCTACAATAAAAAAAAACAAGATATTTCCATGTAAAACAATGTACCGCTTTGACATTCAAAAATATTGATTAGTTTAACCGCCAGGGAGGTTAATGAGTGATCAGCTTATTCCATCTCTATCATTTGAGATCCACTTTATCTGGTAAGAGGCCATTCTCTTTCCCTTTGAGGAGCACTTTTCCAGCACTGGAGCACTTTTTTGAAGTGGAGGTTTATCAACACTGAGCACTTTCTTCACTACGTGGATTCCATATGGATCACATGAACCTTTTGAGTTGCTTTTAAATGCTACAAATGTTACATTTTATATTTTTTCAGTGTGTCAATTTATACTATTATTCATAATTGGTGATTTGCATACGTTTCACACAACTTTAAAGGGACAGCACACTTTTTTGATTATACAACAGAGAGAAAAAGATATTGGGGGATCCAGAAGACCCCCTAAAGAAAGAGGTTTTGAAAGAGAACCAACAGCTTTATTAAATTCACAAAAATATAATAGACCTATTAGGCCAACAGATCCTCCATTTACATTAAAATGAGGTATGATAACGTTATCACCTTAAAATGACCCGGGCCACACACAGTAACAAATTAATCGCTAAACAACTACCCTCCGTCTTAAATGAGCAAAGTTGATGAGTCAATTCTATCCAGAGTCTCATATATCGGGAACACACGTATTCAGCCACATAGGCAGGGAACTGAGCTCTGGGAAATGGACTCACCAAACAAAAAAGTCTGAAAGTGAAAGGCTTCTTTGCCCTCAAGTTAGAGAGGTGATTTTATACTTCAATATTTTTACTGAAAGATTGGTATACAACAGTATACATAGAACTAGAGACAATATGCACCGACACGGTGAGATGAAGTATATAAACATATACTTAGAACATAACAGCACATGAGAAATATAGAAAAGATATCCCTAGTCAACCACATTGTATACAAAGGACACCATCACCACCAGATGGGAAATTTTACATCTATCATTGAACATAGGCACCAAAGTGCCATAAAGATTTACCAAAAGTATCAAAGACCAATTCAGAGAAAGAAAAGAAATAAGGATTAAGACTAGAAAAGTCAGAAAAAGGCGCTTGGGAACCAGATACCAACGAAGTAGCATTTAATCGAGATCTTTGATAAAGAATGGGCTACATCTCGCCAAGTATCCAAGTCTAATGAGCTATTCAAATCCCGTTCCCATTGAGTCATATAAGATAATTTAGTCAACAAGGGAAGCACAGACAATGGATAAACGACCCCTCATCATCCCAGTTGCTCCACAGGAGACCTCCAACGGACTGAGTGTGCAAGGTTCTGTGATTAATTTGAGTTTAATACCGATAAATGAGATAAGTTGATAATAATGAAATAATTCCCCAGGAGGTAATTGATATTTTGTCAAGAAACATTGGAGAGAACGGGGGCGAAGCCCATCCAGGTACGCAGCAACCCCTTATTTATCCACCATTGAAACACCGACGGTGATAAGCCAGGTATAAACTCGGGATTTGAAAAAAATGGAGCTAGTGGAGTATGTTGGGAGAATAAATGTTTACGAGCTCACCATCTATCCCACACCGTTAATGAATAGGACAACGTAGGACACAGAACAGGAGGACGCAAGCGACTGGGAAGCCACATAAGAGCCCCAACAGCGTAAGGATAGCAAGATAAGGCCTCAATGCCAACCCACTGGGGGACATAACTCCTGGCCGTAGTACACGATAATTGTGCTATCTGAGCCGCCTGAAAATAGGCAAAAAGATTAGGAAGTCCCAAACCGCCATGCTTCTTTAGAGAGGTGACTTTAATATGGAGTTATTGAAGAAAGAAAAGACTTGGATTTTTAAAATAAAAACTTTGGCACCCCTCGGGTTAAATAATGAAATGAGTTTAAAGGTCTTTCTAGAGCCATGATGGTCACTATTCCCTTTAATTGAAATTTTTCCCCCCTTTTAATGTTCTTTGAATTACCACTGTCTGTGCCATTGATAATTGGGTTCTGTTCTATGAATAACTATAGAAAAAGTGGACCCCGTTTAATATATTGAATTAACATGCAATTATAGTACCACCGTGGATGTTTAAAATTGCTTTATATTGATTTCCACCTATTACTTTTAAAAGTAATGGTTTGTCTGAGACATAGAGGTGCTGTCCTTTAAACTGGGACCACCCCTGGCCATTTTAAGTGGCTGAACGGGATGTCTTTCCCTTTAAAAGGCCGGGAGCACGTTTGTCCCGACGTCCTGACAAAGCTCAGGGTCACGTGGGCGAAACGCGTTGACGTAGGCAGCGTCAGCTAGTCCCTGGGCCACACCTACACAGGTGGTCATGTGTGGATCCGCCTCATGCTGATTCAAGCATGGCGGTAACGTATACGCCACCTCCGCTACACTACCTAAGACTACAGCTTTGAGCCTTTACAACCAGAGGGTCATCTATTGTAACCCGGCGGGGTTTTCGGAGGCTGTCACGGTCTGCTCACTCGGATGACATTAAAACCATCATTTAATCTGCCAACCATGTGAAGATCGTTACATTGTCACTAGATGCCCATATCGTTTAGAGTGGTGAGAGCCTGCGGGCACGTTTTATGCGGCAGCTGCCGTTTCAATGCAACTAGCTCTACACCTCTTGTATGCTTTAACCACTTCCCATCCGGCTCATGTATATAAATGGCCAGACAGAAGCAGTGCAGGGGTGGGTTGCCGTTCATAAACGGAGCCCGCCACTTTCAGCCTGGGTGCGCTCCCTGGGACACAGTGAAACACCGATTGCTGTACAGGACCTCTGTGTGAGGTTCCGATCATGTGATCACTGATTGGCCAATCAGTGATCAAATGAATAGTAGTAAGCAAGATGTCACTTCTAACATCATTGCTTACTACGTGTGAAGTCTGTGAATGATCACAGAGATCACATGGTACAAGGCTATTCACAAAAGCCTTATATCATGTGACAAGCTGCGACCAATTACAGATCACACAGTATTTCTCAATGGCACAAGAAATGCAGCCAGACAGAAGGAGAAATGATTGCTTTTACAGCCTTTATGAGTGTAAAAGCAATCAGTGTAATGAAAAAGAAAAAAAAAAAAAAAAAAAAAATCTTCATCCCCCCCCAAAAGTACAGTATCACTATGGTGACGGTATGTTAAAAAAAAAAAAAACATAAATGATAATAATATAATTTACTAAAAAGATAACTGAATAAATTTTGCCCAAGATTATTTATTTGCAAAAGGTTATAACAAAAACACATTTAAAAAATTTTTGGGACTTTTTCATTTATATAGCAAAAAAAAAAAAAATCCCAGTGGTACAGTGTTGCATGACCGTGCAATTGTCATTCAAAGTGTTATTGAAAAATGATTGCTTTTACAGCCTTTATGGGTGTAAAAGCAATCAATGTAAAAAAAAAAATCTTCATCACCCCCCACAAGTAGTGACAGTGACATGGTGACACTGTACTGCTAGGGTGACCGTATGTTAAAAAAACAAAAAAAAAAACAAATGATAATATAAAAAAATAAACTAAAAATTTAAAAAACATTTTGAAAAATTATAATTCTTGGTTATAAACTAATTTGGATTATTTTTTCAAAATTTTTGGACTTTTTCATTTATATAGCAAAAAAAAATAAAAATCCCAGTGGTGAATAAATACCACCAAAATAAAGTTTTATCTGTCTCGAAAAAATGCTAAAAAATGTATATGGGTACAGTGTTGCACGACCGCTTGCTGGTGTTGGTACCACTGGGAGCAAAGGCGCTCCATCGTTCGTGCCATTGGGAGCAACGGCGCCCCATCGGTCGTGCCTCCGGGAGCAACGGTGCCCCATCGGTCGTGCCTCCAGGAGCAACGGTGCCCCATCGGTTATGTCACTGGGAGCAACGGCGCCCCATCGGTTGTGTCACTGGGAGCAACGGCGCCCCATTGTTCCTGTCACTGGGAGCAACGGCGCCCCATCGTTCCTGTCACTGGGAAGGAGGAAACCAAAATTGTAGAAAATGTGGAGGACCAATCTAGGCGAGTGCATGAACGCACAGTCCCTCCACACATCAATTGGTGCCGGCCACATTCCGTGATTGTAGCACTGGAGGAACATGAAAGTAAGTTGGCAGCACTTCAATGATTTTGCAGATAAAGCATTTATTGGTATGCAATACAAACATGACAGCGCCCTGAATGGACAGAGAACAGTAAATGTGTTTTGATACAGACATTACTGACTAAGTGATGACTAAGCACATGCCTGTGTGAAACGCGTTTACTGCTCTCTGTGTATTGTGGGAGCCGTCATGTTTGTATTGCATTTTTCTTGAAGATTCCAATAAAAGTTTTATCTGCAACATCATTGACGTGCGCCCAACCTACTTTCCTGTTCTTCAAGTCCTTGGAAGGAATTGTGCCCCATCGTTGGTGTCATTGGGAGAGTGTAGGGTTAACTTCTTCATGTTCTATAGTTTGAATGCCATGCCATAGATATATTAATTATCTTTGTAAAAGAGCATATTCCACGCTCTCCTTTTTTTCCAATTTTTCCAGGAAAAAAAAAAACTTTTTCCAGGCCTTCTCATCTCTAGATGTGGCAACAATTCACTGCAATATTTATATTCTTCACCTTACTAGCTTACTAATTGCATCATGATCAGAAGCTGTAAATTGCAAAACACTAAAACAGATTCCCTCCTCCACTTAATGACTGGAGGGACCTGTCATTGCAAAAATGATAACTACATTCACCATAAAGAACTGGCAACTGGATGCTGGGACATGTAGTCCCAAAGAGGGTCATCTTGTGATGTGCTCAGTTTGCACTTCCTGGTCAGAGAGTTGGGGAAGCACTGCTAAACATCTGCAGCCAGCAACGGTGATAACCTCAGTGCAATAAGTGTTTCCTCGTATTTGTAAATTAAATGATTTACCGAGGAGTGTTTTATTTGTGGATTTTAATATATTAAAAAGGCAAAAAAATGGAGACTTTATTACCACTTTAAAAACCAGACAAGACGCAGAGACTGGCCAACAGATTGGAATTTCTATGGTCCTAAGACCTAATGCAAGCATATCAGCAAATGGAGACCATGCAGGTTTAGCTGTACCTATACAATGTGCTGAACCAACTTCCCAATTCTCTTCTACTAGGAGAGAGTGACCCAAGTCTGTCTATGCACACCCATCAAAATGTTACATTTATAAAAAACCACTGACAACCAAAAAGTGAACATTTCTTGTATCAGTGTGCTGGATGGCATAATGTATGTCTACAAGTGGCATGAAATGGGGACTTTAGCCTTCCAGAGACCACAGTGAACTGGTTGCTGAAATTAGCTGGCTGTATCATACAGTACATACACTATATGGCTAAACTCTGCCAAATGATTGAGTCCAGGTGCACAAAGGCAGGTCCATGATGACACCGTTTATGGAGTTTGGTTTGAAATAACTCACGTGGCCAACACAGAATCCTGAATTCAACCCTACTGGCAGGATCACCGCTGGGCTGAACGGAAAAAACAAACAAACTTGTAGTGTGTACCAGGCAGAACTTTCAGTTGCTGGCTTCAAAACAAAAAAGTATACATCGTCTGGGTGTTTACTATAGTAAGCAGTCACAGTCTGAGAAGAAAATCCTGTCCCCTGCCCATATCTTGCAGAGAAGGACCCTTGCTCTTTCTGTGGAAGCAGCGGTTGTTCTGCAGAGGACAGACCTATAGCTTTGGGATTAGCGACACTCATGCACCTTGCAGATTGGAGAGTTCTGTCTCTGACTCAGCAGTGGGTGTATCAGGTCTCTGAAAGGCAACCGTTGCCTCCACACAGCGAGAAAGGGTCCTTCTCAGCAGCATTGCAGATAGTGGACAAAATGTTCTTTGTTTTGTTTTTGTTACAATACTTTTGTTTTGATGCATCTTAAATGTATTTAGCGGATTTAAACTGAAAAATGTGTTGACTTTTACATTTTCAAAAGCAGAACAGATATTGCAATCCCCTGTAATTGTCTCAGAACAGCAACTTAAAGTGATTCTAAATCCATTTCATTTTCTTTAAAATAATAAACATGTCATACATACCTGCTCTGCGCTCCCCTCAGGTCCCCCGCTGGTGGTCCTGGCTCCTCCCCCTTTGCCAAGTGTCCTAATAGCAAGCCACTGGCTATGGGAGCACTCGTGCAGGTTCACTGCCGAGCCAGCTCTGAGTGTCCATTGACTCACAAAGCACAGCCTGGCCCGGCTTCCTCCTCACTGGCTGCGATTGGCAGAAGCCAATGGCTCCCGCTGCTGTCTCTGAGCCAAAGAGGAGGGAGAGAACAGAGAGATGGAATATTGATTTTTGCCAAAATGTCATCTATCCTTCTAGTGTATGATCTGAAATTACTAAGAATAAAAAGGTGCTCTGGATAGGCAGTGGATTGCTGCTGACAATGTATGCTGTGTTTTGGTTATAGAACTAAACAGCCCGAGTGATGCCTGCTGTAGTACTCCAGTGATAAAACATGAAAAGGAACCATGGCTTACCTTGCTATGATCACCAGGTATTCAAGTAACCTGAGAAATGTCTTTTTCTTCTGCCCCATGGTCCCAACTTCCTACTGAATCATCTCACACACTGCTCAGCTCACTGGACCATCACTGATCAAGGAGAAACCAGCAGGAACTTTAAACCGAGAGAAAAATACACAAAAAGAAACAACAAAATCTATAAATACATTTCACACATACCAGCCTTTATATAATATTAACCTCAAACATATGGCTGAAATATTTATACAGGTCTTATATGACAGAGGATTTGTATTTCTATCCCTCCAGTCCTGAGATCTACACAGCTCTGCCACAGAGCACAGTCCTGTTTGGCAGGGCAGGAACCCCATTTTTCTCTGCTGCAGTTAACACTTACAGGTCTTGCCGTTCCCCCAGCCTATGACTGTTATTGATAATAAATCAAATTTCAACTACTGCTTGCATTTAAAAAAACATAATTTAGAGATATATTAAAGGGAGCTCCACCCAAAACGGGCAGCTCTGCTTGTCTGCCTCCTACCCCCTCCACTGCCACATTTCGCACTTTTTTGGGGGGGAGCGGATCCCTGGTTCTGGCAAGCCCTCCTCCTTCCCCCCTCACAGTCTTCTAGGACACTTTACAGAAGATTGACGGACCATTCGGGAGGTGCAGTACAACTCGTGCATGCGCAGTGGGCACAAGGCTCTGAAGCCACAAGGTGTCACAGCTGGGTGCCCACAGTTGAGATGCTGGCGCCAGGGGGGGAGACAAGCGGGAGAAGGGACGGCATGGGCGAGAACATCACTGATCCTGCTACGGCAGAGTTCAATATTTTAAAAGGGGTATAAAGTAGAACTATAGGCAACATTTTTTTTTCATTTTGGATAGAGGAAGGGAGGGTTATAACCCCCGTCAGTTTTATTTTTTGCCATCTGTGTCCCATTGGGGAGATTTACCTTCACTTCCTGTCCCATAGCCAAAACAGGAAGTGAAGAAGATCCCTGCAAATTAAGGGAATCCTTTGGGGTCCCCCATTGGAAGATTTTCCCTCTATTACTTTTCTGGGGACAACACAAAATTTGGGATTTTCTTTGACTTTTACCTTCGATGATAATGGCAAACAGGACAAACAGAGAGGGGGAATCTCCCAGGGACACAGACAGCAATAAAAACCTGACAGGTGTTCCAATCCCTCTCCACTCTACCCAAAAAAAAAAGTTTATCCTTAGTTATACCTTAAGGCTTTCTAATCACAAGAATGAAAATACTCCATAATACTCGCTGCCGGTATTCTCACCTTCCAAAGCCTTTTAGTTCACGGATAAGTTCACCTTTTGATATAAAAAATTAAAAATGCACATTTTATTTGCAGGTAAAAAAATGTGCATTATTTTTTGCTGCAGATGCCTGGAAAGCATTGCACCAGCGATAGGCAGATCACCGATGCCATGCAGGTCTCCTGCAGATCTGTCAGTACATCTGCTCACCCCATACAGGATGTACAAGCAAGCAGATATACTGACAGGAAGACTGAATGAACTACCCCAGTGCTCCACCGTGCCGTGGTAGTTCATTGACAACTACAAGCTGACAGCCGCTAAGTCTGTCGGGACTAGTAGTTTCTCATTCACAGAGGAGTGACGCGGCCGGGCAAATGGAGCCCCGCACGGCCACATTTTTAAAAAATTTGACAGCTATCGGGGAGAAGATCCCTCACTAGCTGACAAAGCTGGGGATCTGCAGGGAGCGGGGGCCAGTGCTTTCATAACATGTTACACTCTGAATATGGGGGTAACATGTTACAAAAGGTGAATTAACCTTTAACCACTTGCCCCCCAGAGGATTTACCCCCCTTCCTGAGCAGGCCATTTTTTTGCATTATGGCTGCTCAATGGTACGATGGTATTTGATTGCCTATGCGTTTTTTATTTATTGCACAATAAAAAAAAAAAAAAAAAGACTGACAATTTTGAGAAAAAAAACAATATTTTTGACCTTTTGCTATTAGACATGTCAAGTAAAAAATTTTTAAAAATCACATTTTCTCATAAATTTAAGCCAAAATGTAATCCGCTCCATGTCTTTGCTATAAAAAATCCCAATATGTGTATATTAATTGGCTTACGTGAAATTTATAGTGTTTACAAATGGCAGTATATATACTGGGTTTTATTTTTTATTTTTTTTTACTAGTAATGATGGCGATCGGCAACGTATAGCAGGACTGTGGTGGCCATTTTGACACTGGGAGGGAACTGACCTGTTATCACTGACATCCCTAGGGACACCAATATAGTGATCAGTGCTAATAAAAACCACTGACACTGCACTAATGGCAGCTGGGAGGAAGGGGTTAACATGTGGGGCGATCAAAGGGTTAACCTGTGTGCTGTGTTACTATGGGGCTGTGTGTTAGTGCTATGCACAGCCATGCAAAGCAGTGTGCAGGAGCTGACAGGGAAGAGAACTGTTTTGTTTACAAACCATTCTCCCCCCCCCACCCCCCTTTACAGATGTTTGGCCATAACCAGGTGTGGTGACTGATAGCCGCGGCCGCTAATGATGGCACGGGTAGGGCACACATGCGCCCACTACCTGGCAATGCAAAATCAAGTATATACAAGTGATTTTGTGCACCCGTGCCGCCTTGTAGCAGTACTTCTATATAATACATTACTGATGTTTACCTTCCTGGTGACACCTCTGGCACGTGTGCATTCTAACCAATATTCTCAGTATCCTGAAATGCTGCGATGTGAAGACACCTTTGCTCTAATGACATGATCACTGATCTCCAGTATAGGTTCTCACTCTCACAAGCCTTCCTCTGTTTACTTCCCTGAAACACCATGTGACAAGCAACATCACAGGGGCTGTGTCATCACTTAGGCTACTTTCACGCTGACCTGCGGCAAAAACACATATGCATATTTCACACGTTTATACCGCGGTTGCTGTGCGTTTTGTGGTGTGTGTTAAATGTGTTGCATTGCAAAGCATATTGGTGAATAGCTGGTTGTTAAGGACGTCATCAGGTACTGGCTTCTTAACCACTTGACAACCAGCCTATAGCTGAATGAAGGCTACAGCGCAGTTGTCCAGTTCTGGGAGGGCGTCATACGACATCCTCCTAGAACGCGCCCTCCCGCATGCCCCCAGCGGCGCACATCTGGTGATCTCCGTGATTGCTGTGTCCTATATACACAGCTGATCACGTGATGTGGTAAAAGGGCAATCATAATGGCCTTTTACCACATGATCAGCTGTGTCCAATCACACAGATCACTGGGTAAATGCAGTTGCTGGTCGTCGGCTTCACTTTCCTCACGCTGTCACAGTGTGAGGAAAGTCCTGCCTATAACCGGCAATTGTCTGAAAACAGATCGGCACTGATGATCAGTGCCACCCACATGTGCCCAGCAGTGCCACTCACGTGCCCAGCAGTGCTTCCCATCTGTGCTGCCCAGCAGTGGCGCCAGTCAGTGCCCAGCTGTGCTGCCCATTAGTGTAGCATCATCAGTGCCGACTCATCAGTGACGCCTCATCAAAGCACATCAGTGAAGGAGAACAATTACCTGTTTGCAAAATTTTATAATAGAAACAAAGAAACACTTTTTTATTTAGACTGTTTGCTATTTTTTTGTTTATAGCGTAAAAAATAAAACACCCAGAGGCGATTAAATACCACCAAAAGAATATCTGTGTGAAAAAAAATGATAAAAATGTCATATGGGTACAGTGTTGCACGACCGCGCAATTGTCATTAAAACTGCGCCAGCGCTGAAAACTGTCCTGGGCAGGAAGGGGTATAAGTCCCCGGTAGGGAAGGGGTTAAAGGATAAGTTCACCTATCATAACATGTTACACCCATAATCAGAGTGTAGCATGTATTGAATGGACCGACCCCCGCAACCCCCCTGATCTCCGTTGGGACAGCAAGTGGGGGATTTTCTCCTCCCTGCTGACACAATTTAAGAAAAAAAAGACGTGGCCGTGCAGGGGTTCCGCCCGCGTCACTCAATCACAGTGTTCTGTGAATGGGACAACTACAAGTTCCTGCAGCCTTTGTGGAGGTCAGCTTGGAGTTTTCAATGAATGACCGCGGCGCAACGCAGGGCTGTGGTAGTTCATCGAGCCTTCCTGTCAGTAGTATACTGACCGGTCAGTGGGCGGTGGGGGGGGGGGGAATAATGCTGAGGGGGTGGGGGGGAATAACGCTGAGGGGGCGGGGGGGGGGAATAACGCTGAGGGGGCGGGGGGGGGGAATAACGCTGAGGGGGCGGGGGGGGGGAAATAACGCTGAGGGGGCGGAGGGGGGGGAATAACGCTGAGGGGGCAGGGGGGGAATAATGCTGAGGGGGCAGGGGGGAGGGGGAATGACGCAGAAGGGGCGGGTGGGAATGACGCTGAAGGGGCGGCGGGGGGTTATGACGCTGAAGGGGCGGGGGGGCTATGACGCTGAAGGGGCGGGGGGGGTTATGACGCTGAATGGGCGGGGGGGGTTATGACGCTGAAGGGGCAGGGGGTTATGACGCTGAAGGGGCAGGGGGGGATGGCGCTGAAAGGGCAGGCGGGGAATGACGCTGAAAGTGAGGGGGGGGGGAATGACGCTGAAAGTGTGGGGGGGGGGGAGAGACGTTGAAGGGGCAGAGGGGGGGAATGATGCTGAAAGAGCAGGGGGGGAATAACGCTGCGGGGGTGGGGGTAAAGATAATGCTGAGGGGGCAGGTGGGGGGGACACTGTGGGGGCAGGTGGGGGGGGGCCCTGAGGGGGCAAGTGAACGCTGAGGGGGCAGATGTGAGGGGGACGTTGGGGGGGGTGCTGATGTGGGGGGGGGGAACACTGGGGGGGCAGGTGGGGGAGCCCTAGCTATGTCTGTCCCTATTAACCCCCCCCCCATCTCCAGACATGACCTCCTATCAGCCTTTCTATACAGACAACCCCCCCTACCTTCTCCACAAAGCTCCCCCACCTCCTCTATGCGCCCCCCGGCCTCCTCCATCCACCTCCCCGACTCTCCTGCCCTCTGTCCTCCTCACCTGCTCAGCTCAGCTCCCAAGGAGGCCATCATCCCCGCCCCGGCCGTTCCTTTCCTGTTCCCCTCTCAGCAGCTCCTCTCCTCCGCCGCTTGTACACTATTATTTATAATATTATCAGCTTAGATGTATTTATTGTATTATATATTTTAAAAGTTTTTCTGTCTTGTAGAAGTTATAGTATTTAATGCTTTGACAAAAAAACAAAAAAAACAAAAAAATAAAAAAACAAAAAATAACCAAAAAAATATATAGTTATTGAATATTATTATTAGTATTATATATTTTAAAATATGTTCTTTATTGTAGTAGTCTAATAGTTTATGCTTAAAAATTATTTGTATTATTATATTTTTATTGTTATTATTATTATTATTATTAATATTACAAATTTTAAAATATTTTCTGCTCATAGTTAATGATTTACAAAAAATACAAAAAAAATTGTTATTGTATATTAATATTATTATGATGATATATTTTAAGATGTGTGTTGGCTTGAAGTAGTTTTAATAGTTTATGCTTTAAAAAAAAAAAAAAAAATATATATATATATATATATATATATATATATACATATATAATAACATTTTTGGGGACATATTTCATTTAAAAATTGTTTTATTGAGTTACTGTTTTATTGTTAACCAATGTCGTTTTCTTTGCAGGAATGCCATTTAGCTGCAGCACTGACCTGTTTATTCTGACAGCAACAGGAACTTGCTCTGAGAATATACATACGTCAGTGTGGGCAGCGCTGTTGGATGAGATTTTTCATCCGCAGTTAAAAAAGAGCATATATGCCGAAGCATGGGGGCCTGGGGTGGCCAGTGGGTGGATGGCCCCTATGCTTCGGTATATATTTTAAAAAAAAATTGTTGGCAGAGATTCCTTCATCCACATCGACCGATGTGAATAGAGGAATCTGTTAGTTTTTTTTTTTCGTTCAGCCCATGGGCTAAAGAAAAAAAGAAGAACGTTTCATATGTGCCCACCATTAGAAGTGGGTGGATGTAGGGAGGTATTCTAATGGTGGGCATACCACACACTTTTTCTGGCAGAGATTTCTTCTTTTTTAATTCAGTACACAGGCTGCAAAGAAGAAAAAAAGAACATAGCATATATACCCAACGACGTACTGGTACATCACCGGACTTTGAGTGGTTATATCAGGATCTTGGTATAATTTTTTTCAGCTGGCGATCGGTTTTCATGTAAAAGCAATCCTAGTGGCTAATTAGCTGCAGGATTGCTTTTACAAGAGAAGATGCCTCCCCCACCCCCCCCCCCCCCCAACGGTTTCTCAGGCTTTCCCATCATTCCATCGGGGGAACCTGAGAATGCAGCCGGAGATTCTGCCAGCTAACCATAGATTTGACTGGAGACCGGAATGGTGCCAATCATCTCCATAGTCTAAGAAATCGGAAGCTTACCAGCATTTCATCACTTCAGTTTTGCAGGATATAAACCATTTGTAAATTGGGAAAGCATCTGATCACACCGATCTTGGTGAGATTAGATAATGTAAGAGCAGAAGAGATATCTAGAGTCAGACCCCAGATTTCTCAAAAATGAATGTATGACAATGTCCATCGCAGTTATAGGGGATATTTGCATTCCCTGAGATAGCAGTAAAAGTGATTAAAAAAAATGAAAGGGACAGTGTAAAAATAATGTAAAAATTAAAAAAAAACTTTAAACTCCATTAAAGATTTTTTTTTTCTCCACATATTTTTGGAAAAAGACAAAAACATTTTTTTTTTTTACACAAAGTTGTCACTTAAATGATATATTGCTCACACAAGCCATGGGTATATGTGGAATTACATATACAAAATACATTCTGCTACATCTCTTGAGTATGGGGGTACCACATGTGAGAGACTTTAGCAGTCCAGCCAAGTACAGGACCCCAAAATCCAATATGCTCCTTCAGGCGTTTAAAGGGCTTTATTTACTCATTACACTTCCTGACTACCTATCACAATTTAGGAGGCCCTGAAATGCCAGGATAGCACCAATTCCCCCCCCCAATGATCCCTTTTTGGAAAGTAGATACCCTAAGAAATTTGATAAGAAGCATGGTTAGTATTTTGCAGATCTCATTTGTTGCCACAAGTTTTTGGAAAATGAAGAAAGAAAGCAAAAACATTTTTTTTGTTTTTTTTATATTTCAAAACCTTGAGAGAAAAAATTATATCGGCAAAATACTCACCATGCCTCTTTTTAAATTCCTTGGGGTGTATACTTTCCAAAAAGGGTTTATTGGGGGGGGGGGGGTGCTATCCTGGCATTTCAGGACCTCTGAAACTGCGATAGGTAGTGAGGAAGTGAAATGAGGAAGTTACGCACCGTCAAGCTTTCAAAGTGGTCATTGGATTTCAGGCTCCTGTATGTGGCTAGGCTCCCAAAAAGTCTCTCACATGTGGTACCCCCACACTCGGAAGAAGTAGCAGAATGTATTTTGGGGTGTAATTCCACATGTACCCATGGCTTGTGTGAGCAATATATCATTTAAATGACTAGTGACTGGTATTTTAGCAACTCAAGAAATGTGATGGGCAGTCAGAAAGTAAAAGCTGTGTGAATTCCATTCTCTATACCATAGTTTGAAGATCCTATAACTTTCACACAGAGCAATCAATATTCACTTACTGGGATTTTTTTTACCAAAAACATGTAGCAGAAAAATAGCACAAAAAAATAAAAAGCGCACAGGTGATCAAATGCCACTGAAAGAAAGCACTATTTGTGTGAAAAAAAGGAAGGAAATTTTGTTTGGGTACAGCTATTTTCTTTCTGTTGTAGTTAATAATTTGAAAAAAACCCCCAAAAATTAAAAAACAAAAACAATTATACCGTTATGGTTTCTATTATTAATATTATAAACGTTCTTGCTTTGAATCTAGTAGCCAGCTAAAAAAAACTTATGAGACATTTTTTTTAGCTTAGTGTGGGTTGCCAGCATCTGGGACTTCACGCAATGGGATCTGCCATCCGGCAATCATTGCAAAACAGCACCATGTTTTTAGGAACCATTGAAAATGGAACCTGAACCTACGTTTTGCGATCACAGTGATTCTACTGCAATCCCAAACACCCAGATGTGAATGGAGCCACCTTAATTCACATATGCAATTCTAGATTCATTTTGAAACTCACAGATTCGCATGAAAGGCTAGATATTTTGAGTTCCTATTGAGGTGGTCCACACAGATGTGATCCACACGCACTGTGTTTTGGGTGCCATTATGAAAAGGGTCCTGTGCAAGTTTGAAGCTGTGCGTTCCAGACTCGCAAGTGATAGAGCAGACTGGCATATGGAGATAAGTGTTCACACATGATTGCTATTGACAGAAGTTTTCCCATTGATGTCCATGGGAGGCGTTTTTCCATAGAGGTCCACGGGAGACGTTTTTCCATTGAAGTCCACGGGAGGCTTTTGTCCATTAAAGTCCACGGGATGCGATTTCCCATTAAAGTGCACGGGACACGATTTCCCATTAAACTGCACGGGGTGTGATCTCCCATTGAAGTCATTGATTTACCACTGAAGTCTATGAGGTGCAATTTCCCATCGAAGTCTACGGGGTGTGATTTCCCTCTGAAGTCTACGAGACGGGATTTCCCATTGAAGTCAATGCAAAGCAGTGTGTGAACCCAGGTTCCAGGAAGCTATTTGGAATCCTGGGCCTGGGATTTGTTGAGCCCTGTGCAAATTTAAATCTTATATCTCCAGGGCTTTTTTTTCTCAGAGAATAGGTGCAGGAACTCAAATCCGGAGTGGGGGGGTGAAAGAGAAGTAGTGATGTGGTCTGCATCATCGAGCAGGTGCGGCCTAATTTTACAGCGGGCGTTAAAGAGACATTGTTGCACCAATGATCTCTGTATGCTATACTGTATGTATGCTGTCCCTGCCTACCACGTAAAAATCTTCCCCAGTGAAAACTTTACAACTTTTATTCCCTAAAAAACCAACACCCATCACTCACCTATGCACCTCCTATCCACTGCTCACCTCTCCCCCATGTCCAAAGCTCTCCTCTGTACCACTGTTCAAAGCTCACGCCTGTCCACAGCTCACCCCTGTATCCCTCTCCAAAGCTCACCTCTATATCTCTGTCCAAAGCTCACTCCTGTACCCCAGCCCACAGCTCACTTCTGTACCCTTCTCCAAAGCTTACTTCTGTACCCTACCCACAGCTCAACTCTGTACCCCTGTCTATGGCTCACCCATGTACCCTGCGCGCAGCTCACCCTTGTACCCCTGTCCACCTCTCACCCCAGTACCCTGCTCGCAGCTCACATCTTTACCCCTGTCCACCGCTCACCCCTGTACCCTGCCTGCAGCTCACCCCAGAACCCTGCCCGCAGCTCACCCCAATACCCCTGTCCACCTCCCACCCCAATACCCTTCCCGCAGCTCACCCCAATACCCTGGCTGCAGCTCACCTCTGTACTCCTCTCCAAAGCTCACCTCTGTACCCCTGCCACAGCTCACCCGTGTACCCTGCCCACAGTTCACCTCTGTACCCCTTTCCATCACTCACCCCTCTACCCTGCTCGCAGCTCACATCTTTACCCCTGGCAACCGCTTACCTTTGTACCCTACCCGCAGTTCACTCCTGTACCCTGCCCGCAGCTCACTCCTATACCCTGCCCGTAGATCACCCCTGTACCCTACTCGCAGCTCACCCCAGCACCTTGCCCAAAGTTCACACCCTGTACTCCTCTCCAAAGCTCATTTCTGAACCCACCAGCAACAGAAGAATTTACTTTTATGCTAAAATAAATATTAACGTTAAACTTTCACCAGTGCTCATCTCTACCCTCCACTCTTTTCTCATCAATTCTTCCTTCTGCACCCCTCACCTAATCTGCCCACACACTAAAAAGATGAGAGAGCCAGAATAGAATTGCCAGGCTTAGTAGCTGATCAGCTGGAGGGTGGTAGGGCGGGATGGCTTACTAGCTGATGAGCGGGAGGGAGGGCAGAAAGTGCCAGCGCCTCGTGTGTGGACTCTGCGCACTCCCCATTCAGAGGTGCAGAGATAAAGAGGCTAGTTAGAGCTGAAGCTGCAAGTGCTTAAGTCACTGGAATGAATGATGTGAGTGCTGTGCATTCTTTCTGCACTGTGTGCAAGGGCAGGGAGAGCTGTAGAGAGCCGCCCGCTGGGTTAGCTCAGCTGTGCTGTCACAGGGGAGCCGGGCAGTAGATAGTGGTGAGCACAGGGCTAGTGTTGGAAGTAGCGGAATGCCATTCCTCCATGTTCCAGCTGCAAAAAAAAGCCCTGAATATCTCACTTTACTAGTTTCTTCCCCGGCCAGGAACACAAGGACCAGGAAATTACATTTTACATGCCACTTCTGGGTCATTAACAGAAAGGGAAGATCCATTTACTGATCTTCCTCCCATCTACCCAGCGGCACACAGCATGCTGGTTCTCGGTTTGCCCATGGGTGTAGAATCTGGAAATCCAGTGAAAGGAGGAGCTAAGATTGCTGGTGGGGGGATATCAGAAGAGAAGGTTTAGGGCCACCTTTTAGGAATAGTTCACCTTTCCGCCAAATCTGTCAATGCACATGTTCACCTTTCACAAAAAAATAAATAATATATATGCATATACTTTTTAATACGTTTCTATGGCTTTCATTTTTTTTTATTCTTTTTCTATTTAACATACAAAAAAAAAACAACAAAAAAAACAAGGATGGTGATTGGCCGGCTGTAAGGGGAGGAGGAGGCCGGATTTTTTTTTTTTTTTTTTTTTCAAGCATCTTGCAAAAAAGAGAAAGTAGCGTGATTGGCCGGCTATAAGGGGAGGATGAGGAGGCAGGATTCTGTTTTGTGACACTAAATGATATCTTTATTTTTCAAAACAATCCGTACACATCTATTACTTAATGTCTGTATAATCTATTTTTCTGCCTCCATCTAACATCCTCTGTGAGCTCCAAAACATCTCCTTTTCCCTCTCACTTCTGTTTTTGAAAATAACATGTGAGGTGAGACCGGCATTTTCCGAGATATGTGGAATCAATCTGGCAGAAGTGCTTGAGTGTAACTAGTTTTTTTTTTTTACACATTTTTTACTAAACTTTCTAAACTTTTTATTTTTCTATCACATAGGGACAAAAGATCCCTATGTGATGCATGTTTGGTGACAGGTTTTCTTTAATGAGACATTAGGGTCTAAAAAATCCCTGATATCTCTGCGCTTCAATGAAACTAATAGAGTGCAGGCTGCACTCCACTAGTTTCTTCACCAGCCATACTGGCTGGGAAAAGTGACATTTTATATGTCGCTTCCATGTCATTAACAGGAATGGGAGATCAGCAAGCATTCTGTAAGGACTTGGGTCTGAGACTGTGACTTCTGTGATGCCCGGCTGTGGTTCTTCTTGCTGTGCTATCCTATGGACAACCTTGCCTTGCAGCTTGTTTCTGGGGAACCTTGAACTCCTTTCTCTACCCACGGACTTCCTGATTTAAGCCATGTCCCTACACTTTCTATTAGCCAGATTATTGTGTTCTTCTCCAGCCCGTATGTTGCTCCTTTCACTACTGTTGTCTTCTGTATCTTCACTAACACTCGTTACTGACCTTGGCTTGTATATCAACTTCACTTCTGTTCAGGGGCGGACTGACCATTTGGGAACTCGGGCAGTGCCGGAGGGCCCGGTGTCAGAAGGGGGCCCCATGAGATGCCACTGGTACCTTTCATAGGCTTTTTTGAGTGTGGTTTGAGTGAGGGCGAGTACACAGGGGCCCCATGATCCCCTATTGCCCGGGGGCCCCATGAGTTGTCAGTCCGCCCCTGCTTCTGTTTGATCCCAAACTGAAACCATTCATTATCAACCTTTGGCTTAATGCTCGACTTCGCTTCCACTTAATCCCAACCGTAAACCACTTCTTACTGACCATTGGCTTGCTTACTGACTAGCTTTCTGCTTGATCCCTACCTGCTACATCTGCTACCACACTCCGGCTTAATCACCTCCTGGTGGGGTGATTCTGAGGAGCACGAGCTTGCACTAGCATGCAGCAAATACTATCTCCACAATCACACCTATATTAAGATTAAGGGAAACCCTACTGGCAAATTTAAAAAACAACTTCAGAATTTAGTTATGAAAGCAAAAGATGTGGGAATCCTAGATGAGAAGGAAGCAAAATATCTTATTCCTTCCAAATGTAAAATCCCAGTGTTCTATTATCTGCCAAAAATCCATAAGAGTTTAAATTTAGAGAAAAATTAAAATAGATTTATTTTTGCAGCCTATTGTAAAACAAATGCCTGCCTATTAGAAGGATGGACAGGATATCACTGAATTGATTGAGAATATAGAGGTCACACAGAATACCATACTAGTTACTATTGATGTAAATTCATTATATACTAGCATCAGACATGAAGAGGGTATTGGAGCAGTTAAATGGGCTCTAAAGAATACACTGAGATCCATAGGAGGCAGAGGAAATTCATCATTCATTACTAGAGATCGGCATGCTTAACAATGATTTCTGGTATGAAGGAGATTTTTGTCCAGAAAAAAAGCGTGGCAATTGGTGCAAAATTTGCACCTAGCCTAGCAAATATGTTCATGGCGAGATGGGAACATGAAGAAAGTTTTGGGAAGGTATGGAAAGGGTTAAGAACATGGAAGAGATTTACAGATGATATCCTGGTGATATGGAGTCACTACAGGTTTTTTTTAAAACACAGAAAATAATCCACACGGAATCGGTTTTTCCCAGACTATAAATGCTGAATCAGTAAATTTTCTAGATTTATGTATTTTTAAAGATAATGAGAGATTATATACAAAAACATACTTTAACCACTTGCCCTCCTGAGGATTTACCCCCCTTCCCGACCAGGCCTCTTTTTGCTACTCGGCGCTACAATAATTCAACTTATAATTGCGCGGTCATGCAATGCTGCACCCAAACGAAATTTTGGTGGTATTTGATCACCTGTGCGCTTTTTATTTTTCACGCTATAAACAAAAAAAGACCAAAAATTTTGAAAAACGATATTTTTTACTTTCAGCTATAAAAAATATATAGTAAACTCAAAGTTATTTATAAATTTAGGCCAAAATGTATTCTGCTACATGTTTTTGGTAAAAAAAATCCCAATAAGTGTACATTGACTGCTTTGTGTGAAAGTTATAGAGTCTAAAAACTATGATATAGATACTGCAATTTACGCCATTTTTTTGCTATACAGCGCTGCACTAGTTTAATGGACAATTGCGCGATCATGCAATACAGTACATAAATTAAATTTACATGCTTTATTTCCCACAAATTGAGCTTTCTTTCGGTGGTATTTGATCACCTTTTTTTTTTGCGCTATAAAAAAAAAAATTCTGACAATTTTGAGAAAAAAAAACAATATTTTGGACTTTTTGCGTTATGGCGTATACAAATGGCGGGAAAGATACTGGGATTTTTTTTTTTTATTATACTAATAATGGCGGAGATCTATGACTTATGGCGGTGATCAGTGATTTATGACAGTGATCAGCGACTTATGGCGGGACTGCGGCGGACATTTTGACACGGGGGGGGGGGGGGGGGGAACTGACTTGGGGTCATTGACATCCCCAGTGACACCAATACAGTGAGTGCAAAAAAAAAAACACTGACACTGTACTAATGGCACTGGTGAGGAAGGAGTTAACTTTTTTATTCAATGAAAGGGTTAACTGTGTGAGGGGAGTGTTTTACTAGGGGACGGGGTGTGTACTGCACAGGAACACGCTGATACGGAGAGATAAACTCTTCTCTCCGGATCAGCATGCCAGGAGCTGACAGGGAACTGACAGAAAGCAGAGGTTCAGTGTAAACACTACAGCCGTGCTCTCTGTCAGTGATTGCCACTAATCGCCGGGAAAGGCAGGTACTGACACCCGCGGCTGCAATCGGTGGTGCAGGTATGTCGGTGGCGCGCCTCGCACGCACCCCCTACCTGCTTTGCAAAACCACGTTTTAAAACGTGGTTTTGCGCAGCCGTGCCGCCCTGCCACCGTATTTCTACAGTGGCTGGTCGGCAAGAAGTTAAGGAGACAGATAAGAATGAATACATTCCTACCTCCAATTGTCACCATCCACAATGGATTCAGGGGATACCGAAGGGGCAGTTTAGTCGCATAAGAAGAAATTGTTCGAGGCTTACGGATTAGATTGATCAAACTGAACTGATTAAACAAAGGTTTGTTCAAAAAGGGTATGATCCAGGTAGATTGGAAAAACTGAGATTTGAAATCAGTAAAGAATACATGAGGGACAGGAAGATAAAAACACTAAGAGAAAGGAGACCTAAAAAAGAAGATATTAAGCTGGAATTTGCTTTTATTTCCAACTTCAGTTGCCAATATGGAGATGGAGGAGATTATGTGTAAGTATTGGCCTATATTAAAAAGGGATAACATTTTGGGCCCATTGTTACTGTCAGGGATCGTACCCTCGCCGACGCACATCTATTCGCTGGAGCCGGATCCCTGTCAGCCGTGGCGATACGCATGCGCGGGAGTGTGTGGTTATGCGCATGCACACCGGCGTGCACGTCATCGCAAAGCAGGCTATTTAAATCCCAAACACACTTTAGCCTATGCCTTCTGGTCTACAATGTCCTGTACTCCATAACCTGATTCTGTTGCCTGTATCTGATCTGACCCTGACTAAGAAAGAACTCCGCCTGCACCGACCCGGCTTATCCATGACTATCCTCTTGCCTGCTCCCTTGTACCTGATCTACCCGATTGATCCTGACTTGGCTTGTCTGATGCTGCTGCACCTACGTTCCTGTATCCGTACCTGGCCTGTATCCTGGTTACCGCCATACCTACCTGCTACTGAAACTACGTTCCTGTATCGTACCTGGCCTGTATCCTGGTTACCGCCATACCTACCTGCTACTGAAACTACGTTCCTGTATCGTACCTGGCCTGTATCCTGGTTACCGCCAGACCTACCTGCTGCTGAAAATACGTTCCTGTATCGTACCTGGCCTGTATCCTGGTTACCGCCATACCTACCTGCTGCTGAAACTACGTTCCTGTATTGTACTTGGCCTGTATCCTGGTTACCGCCAGACCTGCTGCTGAACCTAGGTTCCTGCATCCGCACCTGGCCTGTATCCTGGTCGCCGCCATACCTACCTGCTGCTGCACCTACGTTCCTGCATCCGCACCTGGCCTGTATCCTGGTCGCCGCCATACCTACCTGCTGCTGCACCTACGTTCCTGCATCTGCACCTGGCCTGTATCCTGGTTGCCGCCATACCTACCTGCTGCTGCACTTACACTCCTGCACCCGCACCTGGCCTGCACCCGGATCTTCTGAGTCATCACCTGCCTACAGTCATTTCAAGACCCACCAGGCACTCGTGCCACTCCTGGCTCGGTGCCCTCTGACCCCACTATCAGGGGCTCCGAGCGGGAGTAGAAAGAGGACGCCCTCCTCTCCACGTCAGGCTCCCCAACCAGGTACGTGACAGTTACCAAATAAACCTGGGTTTATATATAGAAAGGCATCGAATCTATGGACCAAGCTGGTTCAAAATATAATTTCCCCTCCAAGGAAAAATCCAATTAAGATGTTTGATCTCAAAGGGTTTTTCCCATGTAAAAAGTGTCATATTTGTAAAACAACAGGGATGAAAACTAGGAGAATAGAGAGCTTTATGTCAAAGGTCTGAATGTTGATCTGGACCTTAATTGTTTTATTTCAGACACAGAAATAGTTTTATTATATATTATATTAAATAGGGATTTAAGTCTAAATTTTATAGTTGTCCACGTCCCATCTCCTATACCCAGCTCTGGGATATTAGCATACTGGTGGAGTGTAATGGTAATTACTATTTATATTCTAGCTGGGCTTTTAGCTCATTAAAGAGATATCGTTTGGATGACGAGTTCTATTAGTTTCTAGTCTATTTTAGTTATTTTAGAATAGATATTTAGGGGATTAGGAGTAGTTGCCTTTCTGCTGGATTATAGGTATTTTAGATTAACTATTGGTATTTTAATACATGGTAATTGGGTTTTATCATAACTGTGTCTAGGTGCCTTATTTGTATTTTTAAACTCATTAATGTTTAACCAAAATTGTATAGTTTTATATAGGGGTAAAATATTCCCATTTATTTGTCCACTAATAGATTTATGAGGTATAATATGCTATGGGGATTATTTATAGGATTCATTTGCATATAGTGTTATGGATATTGTATATTAATAACAATTAATTTATTCATATTTATTTATGAGATAGCCGGGGGATTTTTTTAAAAATTGTGTATTTATTATTATTTATCTAATATTTATTTGAATAGTGGATGGATAGTGCATATACAATTGATACCACTAGATGGCGTTGGGTATACTATTATGCATTGCTGCTATTGTTATTGTATGTAAGTATATATGTGCGGGTATAGAGTGTTATGCCAGTTATGCCCCCCTGATATGTATATAGAGCATTATACATACTTGCATTTATATACTGGCCCATTTGAGTTGATGGTTTTCATTTATTTTATCAGTGGGCTAATGCCCTATTTCAAGATGGAGCAATCGGTCTGTGTTAAGGGGAGGAGTGAGAGTATATAAGTGGCCGCCGATCTGACGTACACACCCTTTGTAAAGAAGTCGGAAGTGACGAAACGCGTCAAGGACGTGACGTCGGACATAGACGTAGACCGGAAGTTGCGGAGTGGCCATCTTGATTGAAGTTTATTCACTGATTGACGTTTTTTCTGAGGATTCATGTTCCCCGCAATGGAGGATAATGTGTTTTACTATTGTTTTAATTGTAAGCATAACTTTAATAAACTAGACCCTTTTTCTAAGACTTACTACACTCTAAGGATCTTGTTCTTTGACCCATGTCATGATGCCATATGGAGATTGAACAGGGCAGGGATTATCAGATGAGGAGAGCCATTTATACTTGTGGAAGTGTTTAGTCCGGTAAGGTGCATGGTGTGTAAGGTGACGGGGAGTGGATTCACATTACACTAATGCTGTGAACAATAAGGGGAGCACTTTTTGGTATCCCAAAGGATATTGCACTATTGCATGTTTTTTGTCGGAGGTAATACTGATGGGAGAAAAGGACGGCTTGGAGCACCAGTTTTTGTGTATTATTATGAGATTGAAAGTCATTTACAAGTTTTGATAGGGTAAGGGTGTTTAATACAGCCGCTTAGAAGTGGACACTGAGTGGCTTGACACTTTATTAGCACCGGGTGGTTATTATATTCCCTAATGTTTTGTGGGGTAATGCACTATGCAGAATTTTCTTTTTGAGGAACACATGGATATAAAGAAAGCCTTTATTATTATTATTATACAGTATTTATAAAGCGCCAATAGTTCGCTCAGCGCTGTACATTACTTTATGAAGGTGAATTAATTTTAGGAGCACAAATTCACATTGATTTGAGGATATCACAGACGTCAAGAGACTGTTTTCCTAAATACTATCTCCACCATCAGGAGCTCTGGTGAAGACCGGTTGGTACTTAGACCCTGCACCTCGGGTAAGCCTGCATCATCCATTAGGATGACCTGCCAATATACTTATCCTGCTGGTCTGTGGGAACCTCTCTACTGCTACAGCTACTGGTCTTCGGGCCTGACCCCAGGCCAAGACCTATTCACTGATCTACCTCCCCTCTACCTAGCAGCATCAATTATTCTGGTCCTGAGTTTCAGATGGGGACAAAAAGTCCGGAAAAAATAATGAGGGTGCATGGGGTTAACAGGCATTCTTGGGGGCATGTGGAAGAAATCCAGCAGAAGTGCTTGGGTATAACTTAAATTTTTTACACAATTTTTTCTAAGTCTTTTTTTCCCCATCACATAGGGGACATAAAGTCCCTCATGTGATGCATTTTTGGTGACTGACTCTTGATGTCTCACCTGCTCTGGAATGAAACTAATAGAGTGCAGTTCTCGTACTGGCTGGGAAAAGGGACACCACCACCCTGAAGTAACTCTTATATGTCCCTTCTGAGTCATTAACGGGAAGGGGAGATCAGCAAATGGACATTTACAGATCTCCCTAACAACTACATGGTGGTATCTGCCATGCTCGTCCCAGGATAACTGGGATCAGGCACGGAGCCTGGAAATCTGGTGGAGGAGGAACCAAGATTGCCAGTGGGGGACACCAAAAGAGGATGTTTGGGTCCACTCTGTGCAATACCATTACACAGAGAAGGAAAGAATGACATGTTTGTTATTTTACTTTAAAAAAAAAAAAAAAAACAGAATTTGCAACCGCTTTAACAGGAAAGGGAGAGCTCCCTCCCTTCTACCCGCTATGCTGGGGCTGGGTTTGCTAAGCGCAGTGCCTGGAAATACAGGTGTAATATGGTGGAAAAGGAACTTAGACTTTAGAGGGTCAGTTCACCTTTCCCTAACATTTGCCAATACATTTTAAGTGCCTTGCAAAGAAGAGAAAGGAGTGTGATTGGCGGCTATAAGGGGAGGAGGCAGGATTTTTTTTTTTTTTTTAAGCATCTTGCAAAAAAAAAAACAGAAAGGCGCATGATTGGTTGGCTATAAAGGGAGGAGGAGGCTGCAATTTTCTTTTTTTTAAGCATCTTGCAAAAAAGAGAAAGGAGCGTGATTAGCTGGCTATAAGGGGAGGAGACCGGATTTTTTTTTTAAGCATCTTGCAAAAAAGAGATTGACTGGATAGCTATAAGGGAAGGAGGAGGCCTGATTTTTTTTTTTCTAAAACAGGTCTGGTTCTAAAATGCAATTCAACAGACATGTTATGAACAAGCCTTTATTTAGAATTACTGCTCCGGATGGTGCTAATGTGAGACCCCTTCGATATAATGTAATGACCACCCAGCCCAGAGAATGAGTATATGCAACTTTCTGAAAACAGAAATAAACTTCCATTGCCATAATCAGTGAGCAGGCAGGCTTTTTATTGCTAAAGAGACATGCAGTGTTTCTGCAGTAAAATACAGCTGCCCGCCTGCCCGCTGTCTTCTCTGGCTATGTAAACTGAGCTGCACATGCGTATGGTCACTGTGTGCTGGGATGATGACCTCCTGAGCATGTGCAGAAATGACTTCATCCTGCACCAGCCAACGAAGATGGCTGATAGCTAACACTGCCAGGGGAATCATATGCACGGTCGTGTGTGAAGATATGCGCATGTGTATAATACAACTCTCAAAAATAAGAACTGGACGTGCCCTAACTCATGCACATGTGTAAGCACATTAGCATGGTCAGCACACTCACGCACATGAGCTTGAGCGAGCATGGGTGTTTGGCACCCACTTGCCTGGTTGCGGTGATATTCAGATGGTAGGGTTAGAATTTGGCATAAAAAACATGAAAGCATGAATCCATCCTGCCTTGTATCCTACGGTTCAGGCGGGTGGTGGTGGTATAATACACACACACACACATCAATTCAGGGAAATCAAACCTCTTGCTCTATATGTTGAATTTATTCCAGGTAACAACTGCACAACAATGGTTGAGCTTACCTGCACCTGGTGAAGAGTGGGGACACTTGAAACGGTTGTGCAACTGTTAAACCTGAAATGAATTAAACATATTGAGTGAGACATTTTGGAATGCAACGACTTTCCTGGATTGATAGGTCTCTGTGACAGTTTGGAGCCTGTCAGTTACCGGCTATATTTATATATACTGTATCTCTAATCTTACAAATGTATTGGGCTACATTGGATCCAGTCAAGCTCTGTATATATATCTCCAAGGGCCAATTATACGTGACAGAAGCAGAGCACACTGGAGAGTGCAGATAAAACCACTTTAATAAAGAAAACTTTTACATTGTACCTGCATACAAGTGAGTTGATCAGTGCCTATCACCACAATCTGCTCATCCAGAGGTATACCATATTCCAGTTAACTATGGAAACCATCCCCCAATTGTTTGGGATTTTTATAGGCAGAAATACTCAAATAGGTATAAAAGTAAACTTTTTTTGTAGTTTCACAATAACTAAAACAATACTTATAAAATACAGTCATGGCAAAAATTACTAGCACCCCTACATTTCTGTCAGACAATGCACCACTTCGCCCCAGAAAATTGTTGCAATTATAAAGGTTTAGGCATTCTCATATTTCTTTCTTTTGTTTGTTTTGGTATGAGACATAAAAGTGGAGGAACAAAAAGCCAAATCTGACACATTCAATGCAAAATGCCAAAAATGGAATGGACAAAATTATTGGTACCTTCAACCCACCAGTTACAGTACATAGGGGAAACTTGAAATGTACAATTTGTCATGCAAGACCCCAAGCGTTTCAGAGTCATAATGCTCCTTCTTAAGTGATATTCCTGCATGAAATATAGTGTGATCTATGGAACAGAAATTGCAATTTTTGAATACATACACTATCAATATACAGATATATGTAAGTATGCAATACTCACACTAGAGTGAATCAAAAGTTCAAGCATCAGCCGTAGCATAAAAACAAACCACATGGCCACCACTTCCCCACTTGCGTCTCCTTATGGTTCCAGCTACCTGTGGCTCATCAAACAGTCACTGGGGCCGTCTAAGTGATAGGTACGTAAGGTAGGCTGCATTGATGTCAGTCAATACAATCAAAAAAAGATGTAAAAAGGAAGTAACTGCCAAACACCCACCAATTGCTCTTTATGATAGATGTCTGCACAGATAAGGGCCAAAAGCATCCATCTAAGATGACAGTTAGTATTGGATGTTGGAACAGAAGACAATTTTCT
The DNA here is from genome assembly GCF_062004578.1 of Staurois parvus. Taxonomy (NCBI): domain Eukaryota; kingdom Metazoa; phylum Chordata; class Amphibia; order Anura; family Ranidae; genus Staurois; species Staurois parvus. The sequence goes on along the minus strand of NW_028317885.1, from coordinate 637,311 downwards.
ACAAGAGAAACAAAATGTATAAATATATATATGTATCAAAACATTCCTTTAGAAGTATATTAAAGTAGAGGCAAATATTTCAGTGGGGAAGCATTAAACAGAGGCTCCCAAGTCACCAAAACAAACATATCCACCAAGTCAATATACTCACCAAATTGTAATCGATCTTATTTATTTTGGTGATTTGGGTGCCTCTATTTAATGCCCCCACTGAAATATATGCCTCTACTTTAATATACTTTCAAAAGAAAATCTTTGATTGAGATATATATATATTATACATATTATATATATACAGTATATATATATATATATATATATATATACACATATATACATACAGTGCTCAGTATAGATATATATATATATACACACACACATACATACAGGTATATCACTTGTATAGAATTCTCTTCTGTTCCACCATCCCAATACTATTTATCATCTTATATGGATGCTTTTGAAATTATCTGCAGACATCTATCATGAATAGCAATTGGTGGGGTGTTTTGCAGTTTCTTCCCTTTTCACATCTATTTTGATTGTATTGACTGATACTAATGCAGCCTTCTTTACTTACCATATCACTTAGGCAGCCCCAGTGGCTGTTTTTAACTTTTCACTCACTATAGTGTGAACAGGGGCAGACTGACCATTTGGAAACTCAGGCACTGCTCGAGGGCCCGTGGTCAGTAGGGGGCCCCATGAGATGCATTGAATGAAGGTAGTTTTTTAGAGGTTGCAAAATAAATAAATTACCGTATCACCCAGTAGATGGCTTCCATTCAGTAGCCCAAAAAGGCATGCAGAAACAAAGGGTTTGTGAAAAGGAATTCACAGAAAAGCGGCTACATTATGAACAGAATGTGATACTCAGAAAAATTTCCAAAAATTATACTTTATTACATATAAATATTAGACATATGGGCAATCGCCCTGGTTTACCATCACCTCAGTATGAGACAATACACACAGACCTAAAACCATATAAAATGACACCAAGATCGGTCTGGATAAATATGCAACAAAGACAATGACCACTATAGTCTAAAGTCCTTGAAGCACTGGCACATAGGTTAACACTTCCTATAGGAGGTGTATACAAAAATTATACCATAGGTATACAATGTCACATGCTATATATATATATATATATATATATAGAGACATATGTCATAACCATGTAGGTTATATCCCATATAGGGAAATTTCCAAAAATTACACCAAGGGTATATAATATCACATGCATGCAGTACGGCGAGCACAGTATGCGTCAAAAGAGAGGCATAACCATAAGCCTATATTAGGCAATAGATGGATATCACATAAAAAAATGCAGTACAATCCTATGCCGGCACATGTGGTTGGGGCCCATTTATCCGTAATAGAAGTGACTGGTTATTAGGACTCTTAAATGAAAAAAGCCCCGATTGTTGCCTGGATGGAGAAATAGATGCAAATTGCAGAACACTGCTATAAATGGTTTCTTCACCACGACATATGGACTGCAAACCACTTTTTGTTAGAAACAAGATAAGGCCCAATGGATCTTCCGCCTGTTGAAATAAACGTGGTATGCCTTGTTTATGTGAAGCACCATAATGTCCCCATCCTGTAGTAAGACAAACAATATAAGGGTATTCACTGTAGGAGCTTTCACTCTATGGTAGACGTTGTTGTCATACAGATCGCATGGGAACTTTTATCTAATGTCCTGTAACAGTCCACTCACCACCTGTGCAATGGGTAATAGGAAAGGAGAAGATGTCCTTCATAATTACTGCCGTGTGGAGCCAGGGAACCACCGCTTACATCAGCCGACATGCCGCGGGTTCCGACCTCTCCATGGCACCTGTGCTGCCTTTGCATGACTCATGGCATGTGAAAATGGCTACCTCCTTGTAGGTCAGCGTGCGTTCCACCTAGTGCGCATGACCGGAAGTGACGTATCTGACGTATGACGTCAACGCGTTTCGCCGATGGGCGTATCTCACTCAGCTTCGTCAGGACCAATGAGATTCCTGCATTTCAGCTTCCTATTTATAGTGGGTTAAGACCCACCCACTTATGCAAAAAATTAACTTGCAGTTGTTCTCAATGGAAGAAAAAAAGGGCTAAATATTTAGCACAGCCGCTGGTCATTATTAAATTAAAAAGACAGGCGACTGGATATATGAAAGAGAGGAAAGGCTTGACAATTCCAACAATGCACAAAGAAATAAAAAATAATAAATAAAAAATATATTCAAATAAAGAGTTACCACATATTCACCAGAAGATGGCAATGTTAATGAAAGAATCTCCAAACCTATTCATTAAGTCAAAGGTATCTAAGAACACAATAATAATTACCGCAAAACCGCCACAAGATGGCAATATTAATTAACGAGTCCCTCTATAGGTTATTTTGCCAAAGATACCTAAACTTCAAAGTAACCACTTATTAGTATACAATTATTCTCAAAGGAGAGGAGAATAGCCAGCTCAACAGTTAGTCCTTTCTCCACTTCTAAATTTATATTCAAATATGTACCATCAGGCCATTAAATACCTCCCTAAATAAAGAAGGTTAACCTTAATAATTTAACATATTGTCTAGCCATTGACAGAGATGAAGAATTACCACAGGTTGGCCATAACATGGCAATATAAGAATACATATCCATAGAGACCTATTTATCCAAAAATACTTGGAGATCACATTCCACATTTAACCCCTTTGGGTACAATGTATCAAGTTTAAATATCCAATATTTCTCCTTTTTTAGCAATTCCCTATCAAAATCACCTCTCCTTTGAGGAAAGTGCAGTGCATAGAAACCTTTTTTAAGGTGGCTGGAATATATTGATTGGAAAGGCTTGTTTTCATGGCATTTATACCAGGAGAAGAGGTTGAGTTGGAAATGCATAAAGCCTTTGCAGCAGAAGGCCCGGGTCTGCCTACTGAGGATGAGGATATTAAAATAAAGTTTCGGGAACATAAAAAGCTGGTTATTAAACGTCTCAACCGGAAATGGGATGTATGCTTCTTGGAAGCCTACATTAGACAGAGTATTATCCCACGCGGTTTGAGAAGTAAGGTAGTCCCGGCTGAACATCTACATAATGAAAGGTTTCTAGAGAAATGGAAAGTGCTATGCATAGAACATGGGATTAATGGCATGAAACTCATAGTTGAGGAAGAAAAACTGCAACTTGAAGAATTAGATCTGGCCATCAGTAAAAGTGTATCAGGATTAGACCCTTTTAAGAATCAGGAGAATTTTGAAAAATATAATGAACAACTTAAAAAGGAAGTTGAAAAAGTTCAAAAAAATCTTAGAACTACTAAACAAACTAAATTTAGACGTGACCTAAAAGATTGGGAAACAGGAGAGATTTTTGATCTCACTACAAAAAGAGGTAGAAGTCGATCTAAACGAAGAGTATTTCGTTCACATTCTAGATCAATGGGGGAAACTGTGTCTAGTGAAAGTGATTCTGAAAATCTCGGGAAATCTGTATCTTTTTTAGACCAACAGGATGGAGAACCTCCCCGAATCAATCAACTGCAGATGGGAAGAGGATCCAAAAAGAAAATAGAGGAATCCTTAAAAAGCAAACATCAGGAGGACAAGGGCAGAACAAGAAGTAAGAGGAGGTAGTAGATGAGACTACCCATGATAAGAAGGTAATCAACTTGGCTAATTTTCCACTCAGAAGGGAACATATTTCTTTATTAAATAAGGGTATGTCCTTTTCACCAGTGACCCCCATGGATGAGTTCGAAGTATTCAAAGATGTTAATTTATTTCTAAGAAAAGTTTTTTTAAGAATGATACATGGTAATCCCAATATGTTGGAAGATATGGCTTCTGACTCTTCCATGGAGGACCGCAAGATGCTCGATATGTTGATATCTCTCATGGAGGAAAATGAGGATGGCGATGAGAATGGAGTAGATCTGGATAATCACAATGATGTGATTAGAAAAGTCGATCTAAATATTAGATCGACAAAAATGCTGAAAATACGTTCCAAAATGAGGATATCGACATTTCTAGATTTTGTTGCTGATGATCTAAAAAATCTTGAGTGGAGAATGCCAATTGGTGACAATCTTACAAAGAAAGAAAGAAAAGCCCTCAAAGAATTGAAAGAGACCAAAAATATTGTAATTAAGAGAAGCGATAAGGGGGGTAATGTAGTTATTTTAAATGAACAAAACTATGTTAAAGAGGTGAAGCGCCTATTGGGAGATTCATCTACGTATAGGAAAGTAGCCACTAATCCCTTTCATGTGGTGGCAAAGAAACTAAATTCCATCTTAGCATTGGGAAAAGAGGTGGGTCTTCTAACTAAAAAAGAGTATGAATATTTGAGAACTGAAGAATTTAATCACCCTACCTCTTACATTATCCCTAAAATACATAAAAATCAAGAAAACCCTCCAGGGAGACCCATTGTTTCTGCCATCAATGGCCCCCTAGACAAAACAGGGAAATATATTGATCTGTTCCTCAAAGATATGGTTCCTAATCTTTCCTCCTATGTAAGAGATACTAAAGATGTGTTGGCTAAAATTGAAAATTTAATTATCAATGAAAACTCCATTCTAGTGGGAATAGATGTGGAATCACTTTACACATCGATCCCACATGAATGTGGTTTGAGATCGGCTTTTTACTTCCTTGACAAAACATACCCTAATTTAGGAGGACAGAATGAATTTATTAGTGAGTTGCTGGACTTTGCATTACGACATAATTTTTTCCAATTTATTAACACCTTTTATCAACAGATTAGAGGTACTAGTATGGGAGCACCGTGGGCTCCGGCCTATGCATGTCTGCATTTAGGTTTTTGGGAGGAGCAGGTCGTCTTCAGGTCAATAAGGTTTCTTGTAAATGTCCAGATTTGGTTAAGATATATAGATGATGTGTTCCTTGTATGGAGAGGAACACCAGAGGAATTAAAACTCTTCATGGAGGAGTTAAATCAAAACTCCTTTAATATTGGACTTACATATGTGTTTGATGAAAGGTGTATTTCCTTTCTGGATTTGGAAATTAGACTTGAGAACGGTAGACTCCTCACAAAAACGTATAGGAAACCTACTGCTGCTAATACCCTATTAGAGGCCAGAAGCTATCATCCACGTTCACTGATTTCGGGAATTCCAGTGGGACAGTTCCTGAGATGTCGGAGAAATTGTTCGAATATTAATGATTTTAGGATGGAAGCACAGGACCTTTATAGAAGATTTAGGGAACGGGGGTATTCTCATTCTCAAATCAGAAAAGCTCGGAGACGGGCATATCAAACTGACCGTAAGGATCTATTATCTCCCAAAAAGGATGAGAAGGTCAAATTAAGTGAGCAACCTGTTAGAATGATAACCCAATTTGGAGCCCAATGGCAAGCTGTGAAACAAATATTAGAAAAACATTGGAAGATTTTAACTCAATGTCCCAAATTGAGTAAAATTGTAGGTGAGCGCCCCCAAATGGTAGCAAGAAGAGCACCAAATCTTGGTGACCTCCTCATCCATTCTGACTATCAACCGTTAAAACAGACAACATGGTTAAAATCACGTACGAAAGGGATGTTTAAATGTGGAAAATGTCAAATTTGTAAATATGTGGATCGTACAGATTCCTTCTATGATTCAAGAAATAGCACTCATTATAAAATTCAAAGTCTTATAAATTGTTCCACAGTGAGAGTATTATACATTTTGACTTGTCCCTGTAAAAAGATGTATATCGGTAAGACCAAAAGACAACTTAAAGTACGAATAGGTGAACATTTTAGAGATATTAGATCTAATGATCCTGAAAGTAATCTTGCCCAACACTATGCTAAATATCATGGAGGTAAACTGGATGGCACTAAAGTGAAAGGTTTCTATGCACTGCACTTTCCTCAAAGGAGAGGTGATTTTGATAGGGAATTGCTAAAAAAGGAGAAATATTGGATATATAAACTTGATACATTGTATCTAGAGATGAGCGAAGTATTCACAAATTCGATTCGGCTGATTCGGCGAATTTCAGGAAGAAATTCGATACGATGCGAATTTATTCGCTACGAAGTTAACTTATAAAAAGGGTTTCTAGGCTTCAGAGAGCCTTTAAATTAGTGCAGAACACTGTACCTTTAATTTAAATGCCCTTGGAGATGAGGAAGGAGAAGGAGAAGGATGAGAAGAAGGAGGAGAAGGATGAGAAGAAGGAGAAGGATGAGAAGAAGGAGAAGGATGAGAAGAAGGAGAAGGATGAGAAGAAGGAGAAGGAGAAGGAGAAGGATGAGAAGAAGGAGAAGGAGAAGGATGAGAAGATGGAGAAGGAGAAGGATGAGAAGATGGAGAAGGAGAAGGATGAGAAGGAGAAGGAGAAGGATGAGAAGAAGGAGAAGGATGAGAAGAAGGAGAAGGATGAGAAGAAGGAGAAGGAGAAGGATGAGAAGAAGGAGAAGGATGAGAAGAAGGAGAAGGATGAGAAGAAGGATGAGAAGAAGGATGAGAAGAAGGAGAAGGATGAGAAGAAGGATGAGAAGAAGGAGAAGGATGAGAAGAATGATGAGAAGAAGGAGAAGGATGAGAAGAAAGAGAAGGATGAGAAGAAGGATGAGAAGAAGGATGAGAAGAAGGAGAAGGATGAGGAGAAGAAGGATGAGAAGAAGGAGAAGGATGAGAAGAAGGAGAAGGATAAGGATGAGAAGAAGGAGAAGGAGAAGGATGAGAAGAAGGAGAAGGATGAGAAGAAGGAGAAGGAT